>NC_137819.1:41885281-41992781 GCF_963921795.1 Nannobrachium achirus | reverse complement strand
AGTGCAGCAGCAGTAGCTAGTCAGGGGGAAGTTGCCAGATTTAGATTGAAGATCGTAGTTCAGATGCAAGGAAGAGTTTTGTGGAGCTAAAGCATCTACAAACAACACAGGTAACTTGCAAACTTCCGACTTTTAATTAACACTGAGGATTAAGACGGTGTACTACACCGGATGCACAGCGGGTGAGGTTTTGCATAAGAGGCGGATATGAGGGGGAAAACTGCAGCAGGCGATAGTAGAACTTCTCTGGGCTCTGCTTACCTTGTAGTGGTTATAAGGGTTTCTGGGCTTATAAGGCCAGATATAGCTGCTTGTTGTAGGCCTCTGGAGGGGGTGAGTGAACAGTGAATGGTGACAACACAGTTACAACACAGATACACACAGAACTTGGGGTGAAGGTCACGTTACGCGCTGGATTGTCTCTGGGACGTGCAGAGAATGTTAGAGAGGCAGGGGCTGAAATTTCTAAAAGGGCCTTTAGGTGAAAATATTGAAAATGCTAGACCTCCAAGCTCACACGCTCACAACGCGTCGCGCTGCGACGCGTTGTGAGCTTGGAGGTCGGCTATTTTCGGTACTTGATACCACACAAAACTAAGCATAAAAAAGGCGAATACTGTAGATGTGGCGTAACGGTATGGATTTCTACACAGGGAGGGAAATTCTTTCAACATAAGATGATGCAGAATTCAAGTTCAGGAGAGTTTGAACAAGGCAATTCTCTTGAATGCTGCCTTCATGTATGGCATGAAAAGAGGCCATTTGCATTTCTTTCACCATAGTGAAAACCACATTCATGGTCTGGAGAGGGCACTTTTTACAGACGGATAAAAGGGCAGGGGCTTAAGCCCCCTTTCATGTATACCGGTATGTGTGCACGTGCCTGGCATGTCTAGTGTAGTAGTGTAGTAGCACCCGAGTGAGGGGTGTGTAGTGTATGTGTGTGTGTGAGCATTTGAGTGACACAGGTGACCATGCAAGCACCCACGCAAACACTCAAACCCCACATGGTTGACTGAAGTCCCTCAGGGCACTTTACTAGTGTATTTTCTGTTGTTTTGGGGAAAGCTTTAGGTTACCCCCCCGACCCACAGGTTGAGAACCTCTGTTTTAGACCTTTTAAAATATTTCAATGAAATTCACAATGGCAGTCAATGGGGCTTCATATCAGGCTGAAACCGTGCCCAAATCTGGAGTCCTACATCATACAGGTACAGTAAGTCATATAGACGCCGGTCACATGAAATCTGAGATCCACATTGGAGCCACGCCCTTTTATATGTGCATCCCGAGATCGACATAATTCCCTAGTTTTGTTTTTAGTTTTTGGATAATTCTGCTTATAATGATAACGATATGCCCCAAAATAGGGACGCCAAGAAAGAAAGTGGTTAAACTAAAAGACATCAGACTCAAAAGGCTGACAAACAAAAGAGGCTGTGGGAGAGAAACATACAGTGAGAGACCAAGAGAAAGAGAGGAAGAGAAAGAGAGCGAGAGAGATAAGTAGTACCGTAGCTAGTGAACAACAAACAGAACTAGACAAATATTGTTCCTTCGAAACAATTGTGGGCTCGCTTCAAGCCAGAAAACAATGGCTATAAAATCACAAAATGTCAAGATCGCAGGCAGTGCTCACTTTGACGTTACTGACGTCAAAGATTGGTCCATTTTGTTCCCAAAAATTGTTATGCAAAAGTTGACCCGCTGGTGGCGCTATAACAGGCCAATGTGAGAAGGGTGGTATCTGTTCCTTGACCTATTGGGAATGTGCTTGCAAGATTTCACGCACATTGCAGGCTGTGTTCATGATTTGAGGTGTTTTTGGCTTTGGCCACTTTATCGCTGCTTGCAGCTATATTTATTATTATAATATTTTTGTGTGTGTGTGTGTGTGTGCACTTCATAGGCATATTAGATAAAGGTCCTTAGATAGTGTGTAGAATGTTTCATGCAAATTGCTAAAGAAATCCTAACAGGTTTAAGCGTTTCACAAACTGCTCAAAATGATATAGCGCCCCCGTTTGGCCAATTGGGGTAAGATTGGTTTTAGTGATATTTGGACTAACACTCTACATCTTTGCCAAATGCCATGAACATGTTACTTTGCATGTATGATTTAGAGGCAGAAGAATAATTTGCATAAAACTGCAATATTCATTGAATTTATTAAAAAAGCATGTTTCAATTTTAAAGAAATCCGATCTGACAGATCTTTAGAGATTGGTCCAAAGTTCACGTAAAAAAAGTTTTGTGCACGTGGAGCGAAAATTCCATTTTGAGCAGTTTTACAAACTGCTCAAAATGGCGGAAAATTTAAGGGCGGAGCTTACTTAACAACGACACAGATGTCTTCCGCTTGAGTCAAAGCACGCGTGTAACAAGTTGCATGTCTTCAAACAAAACGAGTCATGACTTATGCCCGTTTGAAGTTTGAATTTTCAAACGCTTCGTATAGCGCCCCCCTTTGGCCGATTGGAATAAAATTGGTTTCGGTGATACTTTGACTAACCCTCCACATCTTTGCCAAATGCCATGAACGTGTAACTTTGCATGTATGATTTAGAGGCCGAAGAATAATTTCCATAAAACCGCAATATTGATTGAATTATTAAAAAATTATATTTCACTTTAAAAGAAATCCGCCGAGATAAATCTGACCGTATTGGTCCAAAGTTCATGTGAAAAAAGTTTTGTGCGCGTAACGAAAAAAAACCCAGGAGGAGATAGATTTTTACTGTTTTTCATATTATTCCGAATTGTGGGAGACCTAAAGGTCAGAGGTCAAAAGTTAGAGGGTAAAAGTTGTTCGGCATGAGGAGACGCATACATGTATACAGGTTTCATGGCTGTACCTAAAACACAGCATGAGCTATCCCTGTTCAAAGTTCGCACTTTCGAAGGCTTCCTACAGCGCCACCATTTGGCCGATTGCTGTATAAAATAATAGCACACTTCGCCACTGTAAGCTGAACACATTGATGTTTTTATTTTCATTTTCTCACTAAGTATGTAGGAGTAGAAAGGAACCGAAGTTCCCGTCTACAGTATGCATGATATGACTGATAGATAAATAATGACAACATCTAAAGTGTGCTCGCCTTTATAGGCGAGCCCACAATAACGGAAAAGAAGACGAAGGGCAGAGAGAGGAGGAGGAGAGCCAATGAGAGGAGAGAAGAGAGAGAGTGTGATGTCAGAGGGGTGGGCGGGGCATACCTGACAGATAATGTTGTCATAGTAGGCCAGGTTGTGGGCGTGGGCTTGGGGAGGGGGCTGTGGGGGGGTGTCGCACAGTTTCCTTACGTTTGGCTGCGAGCCGTCGGCCGTGGTGGACACTGACATGCCGTCCGTCTGGGGCTCCCCGCTCTGGGGGCGGTACTTACTGGAAGGAGGCGGGGACAGAGAGAGACAGACAGACAGACAGACAGACAGAGATATTCATTTGATTGAATAATTAGGGGTCTTCAACGTTTTTTTCCGGCGAAGGGCCACTTCATTGAGAGAGAGATGAAGCAGGACCCCCACTACATGATACATTGTGTTGCAGATTAAACTTTTTAATAGATTTCATAGATAGCTTGTTTGACAGCATTATGTTGGTTTCATATTAATGTGTATTTTCAGACATTTAACCACATAATAAACCATTAATGCTTGAAATATGTGAACTTGACCTTTCACTGTGCACTTAGTCTGCTCTTTTTCCCCCCTCAAAACAAAACCTCTTTGCCGAAAATAGCCGATCTACAAGCTGACAACGCCTCATGGTTGATGACCCCTGGAATACTTTATTAGCAGGATTGATAACAGTACAGGCAGTACGGTCAAAAGTTATGCTAAAAAGGATAACACATAAAAATCCCCAGGTGGCTTGTTTCCATTGTGGTCCATTGTACTCAATAAATCAGTAATACATACAATACAATGCACTCCAATCCAACACTATACAATCCATTATACAAAACATACTGTATATTGGTTGAAAACCTAGTAGCATCAACAAGTAGCCTATATTTACAGAGGAAGGAGGGGTGTTGGTGGTGGGGGGTACCACCCAGTGTTGTACCCGAACGCGTTCAAAGAACGATCGTTCATGAACACGCTCATATTTTGGGCGAACGTGAACTGAACGTAATTGTTTTCGCTTGATGAACGATATTGTCGAACGCGGTCATTCTGACGCCCGTGAACGACGTTCGTCGGCGTTCGTCGGCCGTTCATGCGGCGGTCCGTGCCTCCGCGGTCGTCTGTCCTCTGCTCCTCTCGTCTCTCTTTTCATTCACATGCTCCAATAGTAGGCACTGCACGCAGCTCCTCGTGAACGTTCCTCCGTTGATATGCGGCGCTGTCTGCACTCTGCTGCTGCACTGTGAATCTCCTCCTCGTCTCGCAAGCCTGACTGACTATACTTTGTCCTATGTGTGTTGCACGGCGAAAATAGCTGATCTGCAAGCTCACAACGCGTCGCATCCACGAGACAACGTGAGCTTGTAGATCAGCTACTTTAACCAACGCGGAAACATGCTGTGCACGAGAAACGTCTGCCTTCTAGTGGGGTTCCTTGTACATGTAATTTTTTTTTTTTTTTTTCTAGTGGGGTTCCTTGTACATGTAATTTTTTGTTTTTATTTCAAATGTGTGTTAAAGTTTCTTTCACTTCCAATTTGTAGATTATGGTCTATAGAACAATTTTGGTTAGAGTGTCAAGACAGTAGATTGAAGAAAAATATATTTTTTGCCCTATTTCCAAAATGACCAAAATCGGAATTGTGTTTTTTGAACAATGTCTTAGTTTTCCCACAACTGCTGTGTAATATATATATATTTGTATTGCTATATCAAGTCAATACTGTGTGGGGAATCAATTGGAGTCAAATATTTGTTTTGAATATTATGATATTTCACACAATGAGACAATAACATGGTTATTACATTCAGCCCTTCACAATAAGGGTGCAGGAAGACTGGGAACTAGGCAGTGGGCACATAAATATTGTGGGCACCTCAATGTTAAGTTGGATGAAATTATTGCTGTGTGTGGTTCTATATGGGCTGAGTCAATAATTTTGACAAATAATAGCATGCAGCAACGTCTAAACATTTATATATATATAGACCTTTATATATATATATTTTCCTTTTCTTTTTTTCTTTTTTCTTTTTTTTTGAATTGCCAAAAGTATAAAAAAAATATGGTTAAAAAAAGAACTAAAAAATAACTATGTAGTTCATTTTGGGGAACCATGAACTTTAGTTCATAATGGGGAATTATGAACTAAAAATGAACTAGTTCATTTTAGAAGTTCTGAACTTGAACTTGAACTAGTTCGTTTTTAAAGTGAACTTTCCCAACACTGGTACCACCGTACCAGAACCAGAAGATGCTACTACCAAGGAGAAGTTAAACTATGCTCACTTGTATATTGAGGTCAGCCATTCTTTTAGTTTAGTTTATTGAGTTTGGAGGTACATGGGAAGTGGAGATCTTTAATGGGTTTTATTCCATACAACGGTGGCAGCATATTTAGAATGCATCTTTTCGTTTACAAATGGAACCAAACGGGCCGATTTGGAGCCCCCTCAAGGAACACTGAGGGTCCCTGAAGAGAGGTTTTGTGAGCCCCCCCCCCCCCCCCCCCTTATGCATTGGGTTTATCTGTTGTTTCAGTTCTGTGTGTTTTTGAGAGTTTCTCTCTGTTCTCTTTCTCCCTACGGTGCCAGGCTGTTTGTTTGATGGGCCTCTGGATGCATGATTTGGGTCAGTGCGCACACGCACGCACGCACGCACACACACGCACACACGCACGCACGCACGCACGCACGCACGCACGCACGCACGCACACACGCACAGTCGCACACACGTACACACGTTACACACGCACACACACAGACACATACACAGGCAAACGTGCACGCATACACTCGCAGACACGCGCGCACACACACAGCGACAGTGGCTCAGGAGGCAGAGTGGGCGCTTAGGTGTCCTTGAGCTATAGACACTGCAAACCCCTAATTGGTCCTGCCTTGCATGGTTTCCTCCCCCGTGAATGTGTGTGTGAATGTGATGCAGTTTGAAAAGCGCCTTTTCAGGGCACACGTGCTATTTACCATATAAAGCTAATATAAACATTGACCATTTATATTTACCACACGCACGTCGCACACACATACGACACATGTGCCGTATTAGGTTGGTCAAAATGTATACGTACTGCAGTATAATTCTGTTTGGGGGGTTGGTTAGGTAGAGGAGCCTGATGTGCGTATGAGATGTCACATTGTTGGACTTGCGATGGGGTAAGGGACATAGCCTTGTAAGGACCTTCTCTCATATTCCACCCCCCCTCTTCCCATATTCTATTGAGCTCTCTCCTTTTAGTTCGTCATGGTGACCACTGACAGACAGGTTAATGGGAGCAATATAGAATTGTTCTGTATTTGTCTAAACTCTTGGCATGCCTATAATCTAGTTAAAAAGTCTATTAATAGAAACGGTGTTTGTAGTGTTTGCGTAACACAGAAATACTTATAGTTTCACAGTTACACTCAAACTGGGGTGTTTCTGTTCTGAGTATTTAGGCCTAGTCCTAATACCTGCTTTGGGAAGGGTTGGGTTTTGGACTAACAAACACGCACACATACACCCACACACACACACACACACACACACACACACACACACACGCACGCACGCACGCACGCACGCGCACGCACGCACGCACGCACGCGCACGCACGCACACACGGACACACGGACGCACACACACAAAGACACCGACACACACAGACACCCACGGACACACACGGACACACACCTGCGTTTACGCAGGCGTCTGTTCTCGTTCTTGAGGCGGTGCAGCCTCTTGGAGAAGAAGACGATGATCATGAAGAGGAGGAGCAACACCACGGTGGCCACGCCCACCACCGCACACAGCACCTGGAACTCTGTCACCATCCAATCACAGCGCGTGCCCTTGTTCCAGATGTACTCCTGCACATTACACCTGGAGAGAGACAGAGAGAGAGAGAGAGAGAGAGAGAGAGAGAGAGAGAGAGAGACAAAGAGAGGCAGAGAGAGACATAAAGAGAATATGAGAGTAAGAAAAACACAGACAGAAAGGGACCAATGCATTTGTCATTTTGCCTGTGGTGCCTTAGAGAGTTTCAAATTTAAATAAGAAAAGGGGGTTGCGCATCAACAATGGGTTTTCTCAGTGGAGTGCTAGACCCAAAATACAGTATACTACATATAGGAAGTGAAAACATCCCCAAAAGGTAGCACCAATGCAATGTTCAAAGTTCATGGTTATGCTTCAGTGTTACATATCTTGTGTACAGGTACATAAGAGTAAAACTTCCTTCAGACAATGCAGCAGCATGGTTGTCAGACAGCTACAAAAATATATCCTCAACATGTTGTGAGCTTGTAGAGCTGCTATTTTAAGATATTTTTGGGGCTTTTCTGCCTTTATTTATAGTATACAGTAAAAGCGAGACAGCAAACAGTGAGAGAGAGACCGGGAGTGGCACGCAACAAAGGTTGCTGGGCTCGGGAATTGAACCTACTGTCAGGCTCCATTAGAGCCTTAACCACTAGGCCACCCCTAGAGCTGCTATTTTCAGAAGGTGACTCCACGACGCACACAACTGAGTATAAATCAGGATCAACCCTTTAACCACAAAGGCCAATGGAAAATAACGCTGGCCTGGGGGGGTTGGTGAAAGCTCCATTCATCAATCATTTATGGTCAATCATTTTTCTGCTGTTGCTTAAAAACATTCATGCTGCTGCATCAAGCAAATTGATTTTGTGTTCAGTGTATCAGACCAAACAACAACAACAAATAAAACCAACCAACAACAACAACTACCGGTAGGTCCCCCCCAAAGGGTCCAATCTCAATATTCGTGTTTCTCTTCAGGGGGTCCCTGGCACAACACATATCAATTTGGGGGTCCATTGGCACGAAAACATTTGAGAAGCACTGATTTAGAAGGATTTTTCTAAATCTCAGGTCTTAATGTGTTGACATCCTTGCAGGCTTATGCAAAGGCTAAAAGTAATTTAGATAGCATGTTATGTAGCTGTAACTTTACACCATCAGGCGTCCGGAAACACGACCGGAAACTCTGGTCTCATGCACCTCCAATCGATGGTTTCTTTTGTTATGCAATCGTTTCATTATCCATTTATTCTAACTGGTAGCGCGACTAGCGCGACTAAAGTCATTGATTCGCAATTTCGCATTATGAGGGGAACAAAAACAAGGCAACACCAACCAGAACAAAATCTTATTATCTCCCTTTTTTCCCTTTTTTCCTAAACCGGATCACACGGCTCAGAATGAATACCAGGCTTTCCTCCGCCGCGGTGGAAGCTCTGGTGACACAAGGTTTATCATAGAGCACTGTGTGTGTGTGTGTGTGTGTGTGTGTGTGTGTGTGTGTGTGTGTGTGTGTGTGTGTGTGTGTGTGTGTGTGTGTGTGTGACTGTACTGTATGTCTTCATCCTCAGCAGACAGCATAGTGTCACGCTGCCCTGAGTTCTATCCAGCAAAGCAGCCTTCAGCCTATATAGCTGCCTGTAACTGTTCTGTACTGTATTGGCCCCTAATGAGATCAGAGGATCAGGGCGCACACGAGTGTCTGTGTGTGTGCGTGTGTGAGTAAATTACTCAGCAGCCTAGCAGGTATACGACAAAATGAGCAACAGTAAACCACCGAGCTTATAAGGACAGGTTATACTGTCAAGGTCTGGGTTTGTGTGTGTGTGTGCGTGTCCCTGACCCTTCTATATTGCAATTTTTCTACGGACTTGGGTCAGTCCCTCGGTCACTCCATTACCAGGCATTCCACCAGGTCCACGGACTAATGACCCATGTGATTCTTGCACACGCTCTGAATTTTCAGATGCTCTTTTTTTATTTGGACGCTTCTTCTTTTTATCTTGTTTATCTGACTGGCTATTTTTTCTTTGTTGTCTGCTGTGCCTCTGTGATTTAATACCTATTTTGTGTTTATATGACAATTCACCCTTTGTCAGCCCTCTGATTGGTTCCTGACTGGCCAACCAGAAAAATCCTTCTCTTTTGCTACAGGGGGCGGAGCCGGAGATATGATATTTTTTGCTTTGTCATGATAAATAGGAACATTTTGGAACACAATGGAGTGAATACACAGTGAATATTTGATGAAATGATTAAAAAAAAATCACTATGTGGATTAGCCTTGCATAAACATCTCCTGCTAGACATCTGCATTGTGACTGATGCGAATACATTTTATGTTGAGGGCGAGGCTATATTTCCTCAATTTCCTGGTCAGTGCGAGTCAGCCTAAATGCACTGCTCTCTCTCCCTCTGCCTGTGTCAGAGGATTTATTTTGGTTAAACTAATTAAAACATGTATTTTTGGGGGAAAACCTCCGTTTTGCAATGTAACTACTGTACTTTTTTGTTCCTTTTTTATTAATATCACGTAGATGTTTTTCTTTTGGTACTTTAAATAGCAATAATGAGGCTATGAAAAATCTTGTTTTTATAATGGAAGTGGTCCCACCTAGTAACAGAGCGACATGGGGCGGGACTTGACAAAGACTGAATTGCCACCGGGGCTGAATTTCCCTCGTGGGATCAATACAATTCATTCTATCCTACACATCTTCATGTTTATTCATCAATACATATGCTTGTCTCATCGACCAAACGTCTACTGTTCCTTTGTCAGCCCTGCTGTGATCTTGACAATCCTTGTGGTTCCTATGGTGCTTCCTGTGTTGCTTCCTATGGTGTTTCCCTGTCTTCTATGGCAGTGGTTCCCAAACCTTTTAGCTCGAGACCCAAAAGAGAAATTAAAACAGACAATCTACAAGCTCACAATGCGTCGCGACGCGCCGCATTGTGAGCTTGTAGATTGGCTATTTTCATTACTTCTTAGACATTTATTTTCTTATTTATGGAATTTATTGTATTTATTAATCAAATTACCGTGTTGTGAGCTTGGAGATTGTCTGTTTTCACTACTTCTTAGACATTTATTTTCTAATTTATGAAATGTATTTTATTTATTAATGAAATTACTTAATTAAAATTAAATAAAAGAAGCGCTGGGTCCAGACTCTGCTTGGGAACAGTGTTCTATGCTGCTTCCCTGTCTGTGTCTTCTATAGAGCTTCTATGGCCCTACATTTTATTTCAGAAAATACTGTATCAACCCCAGTCACTAGAGTCTGGATCTCAGACAAAAAAAAAAAAAATAGGTTTACAGGTGTAAAGAAATGGGTGAAATTATGTTTCGTACAAGCTTCCATCATTTGTAGTTTTCAGGAAGGGGAAGAAGAAGAATAGAGATATAAAGAAAGTACAAGGAAAACAGGTCAGACAGAAAGCTGATAAAATATGCTTGATGTGGTGAATTACTTACCCTGCCTACTGTATGCAAAAGGGATTTCCATTTTAATGGTTCATAAGGTTGAATCTATCATCCCAAGTTCCAACCAGAAGAATTTATATAGAGGGATACATTTTCACTCAACATTCAGTTCCATAGAATGTCAAGCCAATGCCTCATGAAGAGGCTACTGAATGTGTTGACATTTATGTGCCCTTACTACTGGACGATAGAATAACAAGAGCTGTGCAATAAAAATTGAATCCTCACTGGATTTCAGCCAACCACTTGTTATGTCCACATTCTGCACAAAGCAGCGACTTGTGCCAGTGGTGGAAGAAGAAGTAAAAGTATCAAAAGCTCACAATGCACATTGTGAACTTGTAGATTGTCTATTTTCAAATGGCCACAAGTGGTAATCTGTCTGTTTTCTAATAATAATTACAATCTACTTAGTAGCTAGTAACTTTTACGTTTTGTGGAGTGGAGTAAAAAGTACAATATTTGAGATGAAGTGGATTAGAAGTAAAAGCATAGAACATTGGAAATACCCAAGTAACATATAAACCACACCCAGTGTGAAGTGAGTGGTGCCTTTGAGAATAAATACTAATGTATGATGTAATTGTTGTGGTGTCATGGTTTGCTTTGCGAGACATACGGACGGACATGCGGACAGACATACACACATAGTCAGATGTAGGAGTGGTTGGCGCCGCTCAAAAATACCTCAGAATTACTGTGGTACAGTACTTGAGTAAATGTTCTTTACACCACAGGTGTGTGTGTGTGTGTGTGTGTGTGTGTGTGTGTGTGTGTGTGTGTGTGTGTGTGTGTGTGTGTGTGTGTGTGTGTGCAGTGCATGTGTCTTTACCTGCAGAAAGCTCCCTGTCCGGCCACCGCGGTGCACACACCTCCGTTGTAGCAGAAGTTAGGGTCTGCGTCGCACTGGGACACGCACACGCCGCCGGCCTCCGAACGCACGAAACCCAGCATGCAGCCGTCGGGCCCCAAGGCACCACCACCTAAACCAGTGGTGTAAAAAGTACTCACACGTTTTACTTAAGTGAAAGTATCAACTCTGCGATATGTAAATACTCTGTTACAAGTAAAAGCCCGGAATTCAAAATGAGTTTACTTGGGTAAAAGCACAAAAGCATTGGTATCATAATGTAATTAAAGTACCAAAAGTAAAAGTACTCATTATGCAGAATGTACCATTTCAAATGTATAAAAATCTATTGAAAATAGCAGATCTATAAGCTCACAATGCATCGCATCGCGACACATTGTGAGCTTGTAGATCGGCTATTTTCAAATGGCCAAAATATATATAGGGCTGAAGTGGTCAATGTATTATGTTTTGTAAAAATAATCTAACAAAGTAACTAGTAGTAGTGACTAACTAACATTTCAAATAATTGTAGTGGAGTAAAAGTACAGTATTTGCCTCTGTGATGTAGTGGAGTAGAAGTAAAAGTATTGTAAATTGGATAAGTAGAGCTACAAACACCTGTAATTAAGTAGGCTACAGTACTTAAGTAAATCTACTTAAGTTACTTTCCACCACTGACCTAAACCCAAACCCTGGCCCTTGTCCGGGCCCCCCGGGCCCGGCGCGGAGGCAGCGGGCATCCGGGACGACCCGCCGCCGGTGGACTTTGTGTTGTCAGGCGACCCAGCCAGGAGGGGGTTCTCGTCCTCCATGTTGGGCGGGGGCGACGGGGAGGGCTCGGGCTCGGGGGTGGTGTCCAGGGCGGAGAGGTCGTCGTCGGGGGCCAGGTAGTCGTAGAAGTCGGAGAGGGTCCACGCCGTGGGGTCTCCTCCTCCTCCTCCTCCACCCGCCTTCTGCTTCTGAGGCACCGGCACCCTGGGCCAGTCGGCGGGGTCGTCTGAGGGCACCGTGTCCGGCGCGGGGCTGTGGAACTCCACCGTGATGACGTCATCGGACAAGGGGTTCCCCGGCTGGTCGGGCCCGGCCCCGCCTCCGGCCGTAAGCTCCTCCCCCGCCACGGGCAGGTCCTCCTCTTCGAAGTCTAGGCGGGCGTGTTGTTGCTGTTTGTGAGAGCGGTGGTGAGAGCTGCTGTGTGGGAGTCCTGCCCCGAGACCGATCAGGTGGTCGCGCTCTGCCGAGTCGTCGCTGAGTGCCGTCGTCCTGGCGCCGAAGGCCTCCTTGCTGACGGATGATTGGTTGTTGTTGTGGTGATGATGATGATGCTTCCTGCTACCTGCGGCCAATGAGTGCCTCCCTGTCGGTCAGGACACAGGGAAAAGGCAACAGAACTTCAGTCAAACAAATCATATATTTACATTTAGTCATATTTGTCAGAACTTGTCAGAACACAGTCAACTCTGGAGTGCTTATTTAACACTGAAAAAGTAAAAAATGTACCTGTACATGTACTTGTACATGTACATGCTTCGTATAACAATATCTCAAATGAAGGCAACATAATAGTGGTGATAATGGAAGCCTAACCACCTCCTGCCTCTCTTACAGTTCAGACCACAGACAATGACTCTATATGCATAATGCAGTAAAGCTAATGGCTCCAAAGATGGATCATGCATGCTCTGTCAAAGATATTTGTGGCGAAGCACCAGGGAAACTGGCAGAAAAAGACTCGCTCACTGAATAAACTATTAAGGAAGACTCTTTGGACAGAGTCAAGAAAATAGCATTTATTTTATTTTAACATAATAGTCATAAAGTCCTCAGTGCTCAAAGTGAGGGGGGCGAAAATAGTATCAAACGTTTGGGTCATAGGACCTTCTCAGTGCTGCTATATAGCTTATTCTGCCAGTTTTCCTTTATGTTTTTGAGACCACCGCACCTGCAGTCAACCCTGAACAGAGGACAAAGAAGGGGGCTAAACGGTTTACCCTGCACTTTGGAGAAACACCAGGGGTGCAGGAAAAAATCGATTCGAATTCGAATCGTGTTTCTAACATGGTAAGATTCAGAATCGATTCTCATTTTCCAAAAATCTATTTTTTATTAGATATTATTATTATTATATGATTTTTTTATTACAATAATGTATTAGATATTATGTTGTGTTTGTACAAGTTAAAAAAAATGTGTGCAAGCATTGAATAAATCAGACATGTCTGATTTACCTTTGTGTGTTTACATTATTGCAATAAGTTGATAAAACCTTTACAATTATAAAAGCTACATAATGTACTCTGCTTTCATGCCTGCAGACTAGAGTAGATCCTGATATATGAATTGAATAGAGATTCGTTTTGAATAGAGAATCCTTTTGAATAGAGAATCGTTTTTAAATCGGAAAATAATCGTTTCTGAATTCGAATCGTTTGGATTTGAAAGAATCGAATCGTGAATCGTGACCCCAAGTATCGATTCTGAATCGAATCGTGGGATACCCAAAGATTCGCAGCCCTAAGAAACACCTGAAAATGTTTGGCTGTATCATGACAATTTTCAATATATTTACTCATGATTATACTAATCTTTAAGAGACCTTTACATAAACAACATTCTACTGGATTGATCCACTCACAGATTGCAACATAGGAAGGAGAAATCAGGTGCACCTGAACTGCAAACTAAGTGATTGATTGACTGAAGTCAGAGGGAGTGCTGACAGCTGAGGCGTGTGTGTGTGTGTGTGTGTGTGTGTGTGTGTGTGTGTGTGTGTGTGTGTGTGTGTGGTCATCAGTCTACAGTACACAGGATTAGGAACAGTCATTGACTAATGTGCTCCACTGACCGACCGACACTGTCCCAGGATTAGATTAGGATTTACAGCTAAAGGTTAGAACTTGACCGACCGACCGGCCACTGACTCCCAATGTACTCAGTGATCACCAGTGAGAGAGAGAGAGAGAGAGAGAGAGAGAGAGAGAGAGAGAGAGAGAGAGAGAGAGAGAGAGAGAGAGAGAGAGAGAGAGGCATGCTGGCAGAGAGCAAGCGACAGACAGAGACAAATGGACCCAAATCTTCTTCCTTCCCGGGTTAATTTGGGTCCATTTTTAGACTAGAATCAGTGTTCAATTATTACTGAGAATTTCACACACACACACACACACACACACACACACACACACACACACACACACACACACACACACACACACACACACACATCTTCCCCGTTGGAGTGGTGTGTGAAAGCACTTGGCTTGACGACGCGCCCTGTCCCACGACCACCACCAGTGTTCACCGTGGCCAATGAGATCGGTGCATTCAACTTGGTCCCAACGGTAACACTGCATTCATTCAGTGTCTGTCTGTCTGTCTGTCTGTCTGTCTGTCTGTCTGTCTGTCTGTCTGTCTGTCTGCCTGTCTGCCCCTTTTTCATTCACACCCGACACAAAAAACCCATCCGAACGTGCCTCCAGTCACGGAGACGGAACCCAGAGATTCACACTCACTCACACACATATGCACGCACGTGCACGCACACGCTGCTGCTGTTGCCATGGTGAAATGTAAAGAGGTACCGCGTTGAAAGGAGGAGAGGAGGAAACAGGAGAGGAAGGAGAGGAAAAGAGACAGAGAATTCAGTGTTCCCACCCTCTCTCTTTCTCTCTCTCTCTCTCCCTCTGTGTGTGTGTGTGTGTGTGTGTGTGTGTGTGTGTGTGTGTGTGTGTGTGTGTGTGTGTGTGTGTGTGTGTGTGTGTGTGTCTGGGTTTTGAATCAGCCAGTCAGTCAGTGAGTGCATCATGTCAGCTCTTCTCCCATGATAACTGCAATAAAATGCTCGTCAGGTTGTCAAGCAGAATTTATTGACAGAGGGGTGCGGCAGCAGTGGCTCAGGAGGTAGAGCAGCCGTTTTTATTTCCAAAAGGTTCTCTTCTCAGTTTTATATGAGTGTCCTTGAGCAAGACACTTAACCCCTCCTGATGAGCACATTCACCTTGTATGGCTTCAGAATCAGCTTTATTGTCACAACACAGGTTTAAGTAAAGAAGTTGGTGAAATTCATTTTTGTATGTTGTTCCCATCGCATCGTTATTTTCCATAGAAGAAAGAATGGGAAGGGGGGGGGGGGGGGGGGTGAGGTCAAGCAAGAAAAACAAAGAACAAATATATCTATATATTTACACAGCTACATAGCTGTCAGTGTTTAAATTGGTAAACATAAAAATGCTGTTAATCGCTTCAACGCTGTTCAATCGATTACACACCCCATGTAGGAGATTTTTAATTTTCAAAATGATTAGTTTAGGGATGGGACAAAAACGAAACAATTTGAAGGCTTCATGATTGAAAATAAGTAATTGTTGGGGTGAAGTAGGCTACTTTAAGCAAGCACCATTTAGGCTACTATATTTATTTTACAGAGAGAGAGAGAGAGAGAGAGAGAGAGAGAGAGAGAGAGAGAGAGAAAGAGAGAGAGAGAGAGAGAGAGGGGAGGTGCAGACAGAGACGCTGAGTGGGAGTGAGAGACTGACATTCTCTCTTGACTAAAACACTTATTAAAAGCTCTCTGAACGCCCGTCCTGTCCATTAATTCCATCACTGGGATGCTTAGTGATGTCCATTGGCGTCGTCAGTGGAGCTGGTCACTCAGCGACTACCAGAGGACAACGAGGTTTGATGTAGAGGGGAAAGAGAGCAGATCAAGTACAAAGTGAAAGGTCAAGTTTATTAAGTATTGACGGTTTTAAGTGGTTAAATGCCTGAAAATACACATTAATGAGAATCCACTGATGGCAGTGCTGTCAAACAACTCTATTAGGCTATCTATGAAATGGAAAGGTTTCATCTGCATCACAATTTTATACAATATGTAGTGGGGGGAGGGCTGCTTCATCTCTCCCTCAGCTAAGGGGTCCTTGGTCTGAAAAACGTTGAAGACCCCTGGCATTGAGAGAGGCTACAAGAGCTCAGACAAATGTCACGTTCGATACAATCTGCATCTCAGAATCGGCCGCCTTAATAGCGGAGGTTCAGCGGCTCACCTCTAGCATCACGCTGAGCATGTGGTCGCTATGGAAACAGGTTTCCTCCTGAAGCCCCTGGGATTGGCCAAAGCCTCCCATATGGCCTTCCCTTCCCTTCAGCGGTGGCGGCGGCAGGTCAGAAAGGGATTCTGGGGGACGGTCTTCGCCATAATCATTGATGAACAGACAGTCCTTCATTTGTTTCTTCTTTTTTTTTTTTTTTACTTCATTAACCCTGGCCTCCCTAGTAGGGATGGGACGATGGGACGATACACAATATTATCGTTTATCGTGATAAAAACACTCACAATAATCGTATCGTGGAGATTTCATTTATCGTGATATTGTCCTCCGTCACGCACTGGGATCAATTCACCTTTTATTTGCCGAGCTGCATTATCCGGTACCACTTAAACCCTCTATAATTGGTAAAAGGTACTTATAAGATACGTACTCGATACAGTCTTTTTTTCACTCTCTATCGAACGTCTTTGCAAAAAAAATCACGTTCTGACGCGTTGTTAGCTTGTAGATCTGCTATTTTTTGGGCAAATGTTCCGCCCCAGGATAATGGATTTGGATTATCGCGATAATATCGTAAATCACGATTTCTTTTGTCACAATAATCATGATATGACATATTGGAGGTCCCATCCCTAACCTCCAATCAGTACAGTGCTCATATTAAATGTTCTCACGTTACACCTGCGATAATTCTCTAAAGAAAAGCTGATCCACATGTCTCAATGTGTCAGGCAGAGGTCTTCAACCACTTGACCATACACATCTCTGTTACCAGCCACTTTTAGTAGGCTAGCCGTTCGTCCAGACTCTCTCCCCCCCAATGATGAGTGTGAACAACGCGTGTGTGTGTGTGTGCGTATGTGTGTGCGTGCGTATGTGCATGCGTGCGTGTATGTGTGTTGCAGAGGCTGTGATATGATATGATATGATGCATTGTGACATATCGAATCTTTCCAGGGCTACAGGGCAGATGGACTTCACAGCAAGCGTTCAGTCAAGCAGAGTGGACAGACTGGACACACACACACACACACACACACACACACACACACACACACACACACACACACACACACACACACACACACACACACACACAAACACACACACACACACACACACACACACACACACACACACACACACACACACACAGCAAGGTGTTACACCTTGTGTAGCTGGATCACGTCCACGTTCTGTTGTCTTTGGCTACGGAGGATGGATGCATCGTGTGTGTGTGTGTGTGTGTGTGTGTGTGTGTGTGTGTGTGTGTGTGTGTGTGTGTGTGTGTGTGTGTGTCTGTGTGTCTGTGTGTGTCTGTGTGTGTGCCTGGGCGTGCGTGTGCACGTGTGTGTGTCTGTGTGAGCAAGCTGTGCCCATTCAAGATCGCTGGCTCTGCTTGGTTTTTTAGCCTACTCAGGAAGCTTCAAAAATATAATCTGTATCCGAGATATAGTGGAGTAGTAGTAAAAGTATTGAAGATTGGAAATACTCAAGTAGGCCTATAGGCCTACAAAATTATACTTAAGTAAATTTACTTATAGCTACTTTGCACTAGTTTTCTTTATCTTATTATATCTTATATAAATCATGATCTTATATGATGATCTTATAGGTTATGTGTGCCGAAGTCAGGGTTTCATTTCAGTCAGATTATAAGGGATTATAACATCTCCAGATTACACTGAGATGTCTGTGTTGGTGGCATGACGCCAACGTGTCTATTTAGCGGCCAATATGTCACATGCTTAACGCTTGATTACACATCGAGGGCGCGTGGCGCTGTGCGTAGGTTGGGTGTGTGTGTGTGTGTGTGTGTGTGCGTGTGTGTGTGTGTGTGTGTGTGTGTGTGTGTGTGTGTGATAACGGCGCGTGAACCCAGGCGACCCCCCCCCCCCCCCTGTTGCTGGGCAGTGGCTCCACATTGTTTTTTTTCCCCTCCACCTTTTTCTTTCAAACCAGATAGGCTACGGTGCAGTGGAAAGAGAAGAGGTTTGTCCAGGTTTAGTGCTCCCATCACTAAACCGTAATTAAGGCCTACACATTCTGATTCCTACGTATTTCTGCCCTGTAGCAGGAATAACCCCAGATCCGCTTGGTGAGAGCTGTGTGAGTAGGTTACTGTTACACGAGAGAGAGAGAGGGGGCAGAGAGAGAGAGAGAGAGATAAGAGGGGCAGCAGAGAGAGAGAGGGAGAGAGAGAGAGAGAGAGAGAGAGAGAGAGAGAGAGAGAGAGAGAGAGAGAGAGAGAGATAAGAGGGGAAGCAGAGAGAGAGAGGGAGAGAGAGAGACAGAGAGAGAGAGAGATGGAGAGAGAGAGAGAGAGAGAGAGAGAGGTAGTAGTAGTAGTATCCTATTTGAAGGGCTGTGGTTGTCTGGGGTCTTGGGTGAATGTCTGGAGGAATCCGGCTCCTTTCAGGGACATGAATGGCTCTCCCGCAGCCCGGCCACGGTGCAACTAATCCAGCCATTGTCTTTGCCACGCACCGCCCCGGGAGCATCACAGCTGCAGTGCATGTGCAGTCAGACCACATCTCTCTCTCTCCAGTAGTCTCTCTCTCTCTCCATGCACGAACTGGGGCAGTGGGGCATGCATGCATGCGGCCAGGACCCATTTCATGACCAGAGCCATCAGTGATCGATAGGTTAAAACAAAAAAAAAAGAGCAAGCCAGAGAGATAGATGCTATACACCATGGGTCTGCAACAGGGGTTCCGGGACCCCTAGGGGGTCCTCAGAGATAGCCTACTGCATATCTTTGGATCTTGGGAATTTTTTAGACAAATTGAACCCTTACGGGAAAAAAGAGCAGACCAAGTACATATAGCGTCCAAAGGTCAAGTTGACAAAGTATTGAGGGTTTAAGTCCTTAAATACACATGATAATACACATTAACATGCATTCCATGTAGTGGGAGATTGTGCCTGCTTCATCTCTGTCTCAGCAAAGGGGACCTCTGCCTTAAAAAGGACCCCTGCCCTGCAAACCCCACAGTGACTGAGAGAGGGACAGAGAGCTGAGCTGATCAAATGTGATCAGTTCACGTCATATTTTGTCACTCACCACACTGTCAGATCACATCCATGTATATGTGTGTATGTGAGCCATGTTGAACTAACACTGCTGCAGCTGAACAGCTGTTGCTGTGTCATTCATTGCATGCGCTTTACATGCATCATGCATGATGCATGTAAAGCATGTAGTCTCATCCCTGATTATATGCAATCATGCATGCATGCATGCATGAGCCATGTGTTCATGATGCAAGAAGGTGTGAATTTGCTTACACACACACACACACACACACACACACACACACACACACACACACACACACACACACACACACACACACACACACACACACACACACGCCAGAGGCGTCAATTGGGTATGGCAAGATATGGCAGCTGCCATACCTTTGGCTAGTGGCTACAGGAGGAAATAATAAAATGTACTTTTCACCGTGCCTGTTGCTAAGGTATGGCAACATAACTGGTGTCTTGCGCCCTCACGGTGCAAGACACCAGTCATGTTGCCATACCTTAGCTTTTTCTGAACTGACGCCACTGCCACAAACACACACACACACACACACACACACACACACACACACACACACACACAGGGTGGGTCTCTCTCTCTCTGGACTCACCGTGAGCAGAAAGCGGTGTGATGAGCACCATGGAGACGGTCAGCAGCACCTGCCACATCCCCAGCCGACTGTCACCGCCGCGCGCCATTCCGTGTCCCTTAACCCACGTACAGTGACACTCACTCACTCACTCACTGAGACACACACACACGGAGATACACCGACCGGACCGATGGTCCGATGCGAACCGGAGTGGACTCAGTCGCTGTAATCCAAACGAATGGATGGATGGATGATGGATGATCAGAGTTCAGACGGCGAGGTGCGTCCTCGCCATGTCGCCGCTATCCCTCTCCTCTCCTCCCGTTCTGCGTCCTAACGGCACCGCGGCGGTTCCATTGTCCAGTGACGGTCGGTGGCGTTCTTTTCCTTCCACACCTCGTGCAGCTACTGGCCTGGGTGTGTGTGTGTGTATGTTTGTGTGTGTGCGCGCGTGTATGTGTGTGTCTTCCAGCCCAGTGCCAGCACGGAGGGAGGAGCGCGCACGGTAAAAAATCAGTGAAGGATTTTTAATGAGCCCCGGTCCGTTCCTGGCTGCGTCTGATCGTTTCCGTTTGTAATCCCCTCTCTCTCCTTGCCGTCCGGCCGTCCTTTGGCTGTGGATTCGGGAACGGCGCAGCAACGTGCGTGTGGTGTCAAAGTGGCAGCGATCATGAACACACCACACCACACACGCACACGCATGCAAACCCGCGCGCAAACAAACGCAGTGTGACAGACAGACCTATATAGTAGCCTGTGCCTAGCCTACTACTGTGCTTGCTAGTGTGACAGCCCACTACGTGTGTGTGTGTATGTGTGTGTGTGTGTGTGTGTGTGTGTGTGTGTGTGTGTGTGTGTGTGTGTGTGTGTGTGTGTGTGTGCGTGTGTGTGTGTGTGTGTGTGGGAGGGGGTGGCAGCTTCTGTATACTGGAAGTCAATATGGTACATTTTACACAAAGACAATGGCTAGTGTGTGTGTGTGTGTGTGTGTGTGTGTGTGTGTGTGTGTGTGTGTGTGTGTGTGTGTGTGTGTGTGTGTGTGTGTGTGTGTGTGTGTGTGCTTGCGTGCGTGCGTGTGTGTGTGTGCTGTGTGTGTGTGTGTGTGTGTGTGTGTGTGTGTGAGTTCATGACAGAGGAGGGGGCATTCATAATCCTTGTGGTATTAGTGTGACATGTGCCCAGGCCCAGACAATGGCATCTGTTCCCTCTCGACCCCCACCCCCCAAAAAAACAAACATCCCCCCATGCACGCTGACCAGTGACACACATCATTTTACCACTCCTTGTAAACCCTCGAGTCTAGCAGAGATCAACCCCCCATTTCCCCTCGCCCTGACCCCCTGCAAGCTCCTCTCAACACCCCCACCCCACCACACTGGAGCCCTCAATATCACTCACACACACGTGGTGGTCACACACACACACACACACACACACACACACACACACACACACACACACACACACCCTGTGCATGGCCTAGCCCAGGGGATTTTTATAAACAGAGATTTTTCATTGTAGTTTTTGAAAATCTATCTACCGGTATCTCTCCTTGTGTCCTATCAAAACATCCAGGGATATTTTAACAATTTTTTTTATTTTTTATATATAAATTAACACCGTACTTGATTACAGGGTAGCATCAAACGTTTTGAACTTGGCCAGTGGTCCGGGCACCCAGCCTGACAGCGCGTTGTGGGTTCGAGTCCCGATTCCGACGGCCTTTGCTGCGTGTAACGTTACATCTCCCTCTCCCCATTTCCTGTCAGCCTAATAAACGCATGAAAATAAATAAATACATCTTTTGGAGCTCTTTTGGAGCTTCTCGATCAGCTACTTTTTGAATTTGAATCCTGAAAAGTAACAGTTTTGGACATATGAGGTTTCCAGCCTGATTTACACTTCAGTTCATTCAATGTTGCCATAAATATATTGTAGCTGATGTACAGTCAAGCTCACATCATCGCAGTATATATTTATTTCATATATTGCCTTTCGTCCCTCCCTCCTTCCCTTGCACCTTTCCATAGCTCCTATGTGTTCCTATCTGGCTGCACAGTGCTCAGTGGAGCGGCTGAAATCAGAGGGCGAGGGAGGGAGGGATGAGCACACCTTTTACAACGGCTGCGGCATTTCATTTGGAGCGCTATAGTCACAGAATCAATGCACCTTGTCTTTAGTGGAGGAACTGCAGTCTCTCCATGAAGTGAACACACTGCAGGTCCATTTGTACCCTTTTTCTTTTTTTCTTCTTCTTTATTATTTTTTTATTCAATCAAAAATCAAACCGTCTCACATGTAGAGGTTGTTGTGAGTTGAGGGTATGCGTCTTTAGATTTGGGGGTTGTCGAGGATGTAAACTAAGTGTACAAATGGATGGATTTGGTTACATTTGTTCACTCAGAGTTGAATGGAGATTGAGACCTCATCTGAATTGATGGTCGTCCCTAAACTGCACAGTACGACACTGAGGATGGTCAACAGTGAGTACAGACTCACTGCCAGGCACTTGCACACTTAGACATCAAAGGGGGCTTGAGCCCCTGCCCTTTTATCCGTCTGTAAAAAGTGCCCTCTCCAGACCATGAATGCCGTTTTTACTATGGTGAAATAAATACAAATGCCCTCTTTCCATGCCATATCCGAAGGCAGCATTCAATTGATTTGCCTTGTCCAAACTCTCCAGAACTTGAAGGCAGCATCTTATGTTGAAAGAATTGCCCTCTCTGTGTAGCAATTCATGCCGTTACACTGTACCACATCTCCAGTATTCACTTGATTATGCTTAGTTTAGTGTGGTATCAAGCAATGAAAATAGCCGGTCTGCTATTTTTGATGTTTTCTCCAAAAGGCCCTTTTAGAAATTTCAGCCCTTGCCTCTCTAACATTCTCTGCACGTCCCTGCTCACTGCCCCCCTCCACTCCCTGACTCAGATTCAGTGACCATTCAGCAGTAGCCTCGTAAACCAGTCTCTCTTCCTGCCTTCATTCGAATGCGAGATTCGAACTGAAGATGGGAGGAGTCAGTTTACTAGGCTAATTCAGCAGAGTTCGACCCTGCAACACAAATCTTCTGTGTACAAAACGGAACATAGAGACACAGGGAGAGAGAGAGAGAGAAGAGAGCGAATAGAGCGAGAGAGTGTGCTTTATGAAATGGTCACAGAGATGGCACTGGAGTGAGAGAGAGAGAGAGAGAGAGAGAGAGAGAGAGAGAGAGAGAGAGAGAGTGTGTGTGAGAGAGAGAAGAGGAGATGGGTTAGAGATACAGAGAGAAAAATGTTCACTGATGCATTGCCAAACAGAGCAGAACTAAATTGCTTCCGCCAACCCCCCCCCCCCACACACACACACACACACACTCAGAAAACTCATCTCACATAAGACACACATACTGTACACATGCACAACAATCGCTCACACATACACACAAAGAGAAATACACACATAAGAAAGCATGTGATCACACTGCAGAAATGGACCCATATGAGTCTATTTTTTTTGCCTCAAGAGTTACAGTAACACTCCAGATTTGACAGTGCGCGCCCACAAATACACACACACACACACACACACACACACACACACACACACACACACACACACACACACACACACACACACACACACACACACACACACACACGCACGGGCACACGGGCACACACACATGCACACACACATGCACATGCACACAACACAGGTACTGTGTCTCTCTCTTTCTTATTTCTCTTCTATTCAGGAGGACATGAAGTAAGGAGACAAAGCTGTGTGTCGTCTTGTGCGAGAGAAGGAACAGATGGAACTCCCTGAGAACCAGAAAGGAGGAAAACACACCTTAGTGGACACCAGGCCCTGTGCATGTGTGTGTGTGTGTGTGTGTGTGTGTGTGTGTGTGTGTGTGTGTGTGTGTGTGTGTGTGTGTGTGTGTGTGTGTGTGTGTGTGTGTGTGTGTGTGTGTGAGTGAGTGCGTGCGTGCATGTATGAGCCTCATAGTGCATGTGTGTGTGTGTGTGTGTGTGTGTGTGTGTGTGCGTGTGCGTGTGCGTGTGCGTGTGTGTGTGTGTGTGTGTGTGCGTGTGCGTGTGCGTCATGATCAGGCCATGGCAGTTTTTCCATCCTGTTCCTCATGTCGATCAGTAAGGGGTGCATGTGGTGTCCAACTCCCCTGCGGCGGCCACTCTGTGGGTGCACATGCCTGTGTGTGTGTGTGTGTGTGTGTGTGTGTGTGTGTGTGTGTGTGTGTGTGTGTGTGTGTGTGTGTGTGTGTGTGTGTGTGTGTGTGTGTGTGTGCGCGCGTGTGTGCGTGTGTCAAAGCAGTCAGCAATCTGCTTGCTGGTATACGGTAAGCCTTGCTTATATTGCACTTGAACAGGTATTATTACATCCAGTATTATTACTTTGTTTGTGTCATCTTATATATTGTATTGTTGTGATAGCAGTCAGGGGCATCATTTGGGGCATCAGGTCAACTGATGGGCGAGCGCTGGCGCTTTGGCATGGGATCAACTTTGACCAAAAAAAGTAGGTCCCAGTTAGGGCCCAGTTAGGGCCACGCCTTAATTTTCGGACCCGTTGAGAACGATGACCTGGTCGAGTCATCATTGTGATGTCAGAACAGGTCAGCTAATGCTATATCCTTCTGCTGAGCTGGTTGATCTACAAGCTCTCAATATGTTGCTTGACGACGCGTTGAGAGCTTGGGGTTATGGTAACATATTTCTTATGCCTCTGTCAGCAGTCTCTGTGGAACATATCCCGGACACCAATATTTCGTTACTCGTCCCCGTATGCATATGTGACAAACTATAGAAGGTTCAATTCTGGGAAGTTGCAAGTGTGGTTGCCTATATATTGTGATGTCACGTGAAGCTTGACCAATCCTCAAATCCATTATAATAATATAATATATATAATATAATATTGTCCATATCAGAAAAGGGGCAGAAAAAGTCCATTGAACTCAATGGACTTTTGGGGTTTTGGGGATACAGAAAAGGTTACAGAAAAAGTCTTGAACACAATGAACTTTAGGGGGTTACAGAAAGGCTTACTCTAGATGAAATAAAGCTGGACAATAACTATAGTCTTGTTGCCCTATAGGCAAACACACTATTAAGTTCTGTTCAGATTCACTACACCTTGGTTCTGTTCACCCGGGGGATATTTGGTTTAAAAAACAACACTAATATACATTTTAACTCAACAAATCATCATCATACATTGACTTTGCCTCAATTCCAAACAATTCATATGATACATATGGTGCTTTGCTATATCCCATTAAACACTGAAAGAGCTAGGCATTTTTACTGATAGCTTAAATTCATGTAAAATAAGAGCTGAACACACATGTGAACATGGGAACACTCATTAATGTCACATATGAATGTACACTTGTACATAATATACACTAAGAAGCACATGCTTAACAAACACGGACTGCATGTGAAGCATATAGCGAACATATAAGCTTCTTGCACCTCCTGCAAGCAGTCTGTCTTCCTGTCTGCTGTTGTAGGACACACTGAACAGCGCTTTCTCTTGTCAGATGCTTCAACTCTAAGTTCACTGTTTAATTTACCATTTATATCATTTGGATTGTTTGGAATTGAGACAAAGTCAATTTATGATGAGGATTTGTTAAGTTAAAATGTATATTAGTATTGTTTTTTTAAACCAAATATCCCCCGGGTCAAAATGACCTGCGAACAGCATTAGAGGGTCAAAAAAAGAATGCGGGGGTGTAGCATGAGGGTAGTGCAAAAATATTTTTTTACATGTTAAACACAGAAGAATCTTTAAGGCCAGTGAGTTTCAGGTGGAAAAAATGTAAACTTCTACCTTTTTCTTTCAAATGAAAATGTAAAACGGGTCAAAATGACCCGAACAGAACTTAAGGGTTAAACATAGTGGTGGAAGAATCAATACCACAATGTAGGAATACCTCTGTTAAAGTATTCTGTACCAAATTACGCAGATTATCACAGTTCAAGTTTTCAAAATGTAGGCCTATACAAATCTTTTGAAAATAGCCAGAAACAACCGCGCTGAAACAACAGAGACTGACACCAGTAAGACTCCCTAATCGGGAGATAACAAATATCACAACCTCCACCTCTCACGTCATACGGGTAGCCATAGTTACACCTGGAATGTTGAATCTCCATATATGGAGATAACCTACGCATCACACAAAGTCTGACCTCACCAGCCCATACTTGGGCATGGACGACTTATATCTCCATATACGGAGATGGCCATATATGGAGATACGATGACATCACAGAGTCCACAGCTGATGATGTGGCGTGATGTCATACAATACACAAACAAGCCCTATATAAAGGGGCAATTCTCACCAGGGAAGAGAGCATTGCCTGGAATGTTGAATCTCCATATATGGAGATAACCTACGCATCACACAAAGTCTGACCTCACCAGCCCATACTTGGGCATGGACGACTTATATCTCCATATACGGAGATGGCCATATATGGAGATACGATGACATCACAGAGTCCACAGCTGATGATGTGGCGTGATGTCATACAATAAACAAACAAGCCCTATATACTGATGCGATACGATGACATCACAGAGTCCACAGCTGATGATGTGGCGTGATGTCATACAATAAACAAACAAGCCCTATATACTGATGCGGAGATATGAGCAGGGCAAAGGTGTGACGTGTGACCGACCGACGGACGGACGGACGGCCGGTGGAGGTTTTCATAGTAAACTGCTCCCTGACGGTCGCAATAATATGTCCATATATTGGCATTCCCAGATATGGACATAATATTGATGACCGGGGATCTCCATATATGGGCATAAAAGGGACAATGATGGAATTAATTTGCAAAGGTGTGACTCGTGTCACCACAACTGACTGACTGACACAATATGTCCATATATGGGCATTCCCAGATATGGGCTCTTGGCCATATATGGAGTGTGACATGAGGTGTGACGCACACACGCACGCACGCACATGATCTGCAGGTCTTCATACTAAATGTGACATATACGGTCATAACAATATATAGGGCTGAAGTGGTTGATGTATGTTAACGTGACATCTCTAATCTCCAATCATGACATCTCTGCCCATGTCAGCTCAAGGCAAAACATGTGGAAACTGTTTTGTTCTTCACCTATGACATGCCCCGAAATAGGGATATGAGGTTCAAAGTTGTTAAAATGTCGGTTTGATTACATTTGTCCTCTGACTCTGAGTTAAATGAACACTTTCAGAGCATGTTAATACAGCTCTCACCAGAATTGTGGTCTTTATTGTGTGTCCCCTGACACACTGTCCATTCATTCATTGTCATGTCGTTGCATCTTAAGTACAGTAGAGGTCACTGTACACCCAAGATAACAATGTTGGGTTTGCCTCACTGCTGGTTGATTGACAACTGGACAGGACAAGATTCTCCATCTGCCAACCAGTCCAGGCTCCGATGAATATTACTGTTGACGTAGTTGTTTATCTCACAGGAAACATGACAGTGAGGAACTGTACTGAATATCTCACTTTGAAAGCATCCACAGGTCAGTAGTATAACTATAAATATTTACTACAAGGTTTACATATATCCATTATCCACACTTTTATTCTACCTCATAAAAGTGTTATGCCAAAGATCAGGAACTGTTCAGATATGTTTCACTTATTTCATCCACGTTTTTGTACAAGAACTGTAGCTCTGTGTGTGTGTGTGTGTGTGTGTGTGTGTGTGTGTGTGTGTGTGTGTGTGTGTGTGTGTGTGTGTGTGTGTGTGTGTGTGTGTGTGTGTGTGTGTGTGTGTGTGTGTGAGAGAGACTGTGTTTATGATTGTATCCTCCATCCTGTTAGGGATCCCCATCAAGGTGAATCTGATGAACATCCTTAACAGGGTGGAAGGGTTGTCTTTCTGTTTCAACCTGTTTTGAACATGCCATTTAAAAAAAGCAGATCAAGCTCACAACGCAAATGTTGTTCAGTCTCAAACAATTTAGTGATGGAGGATTTCCATCAAAGAGGGAAATTCAAATCTAATGACCTTCTGAAAACACTAGATAGATAAATCCATCCTATAACAACTAGGAGCAGTGAGCAGCCATTGGGTTTTATATGGTGCTCGGAGAGCAATTAGCGGCAAAGAGTCTTGCTCAATGACACACATTGATACATTGCTGGCCTGGCCTGGCCTGGCCTGGAATCGTACCTGGGACAACCAGGGTCATTGGTACCGGCAGCTATGGCCAATTGGCCATCCCCACACTTGAACACCCATGCTTGAACTCTTGATCCATGACTACACATAAGTAATCCAAGATCATTTGAGCTGCTCACCCAGAAAAATGCAAAGCCCTTAGCATTCGAGAGAAAACATTACATGACTCAACAGTAGATGGTTGTTGTTCAAAGTACTTTCACTTTTGGTTGCATGTTTTTCCACAACAGTTTAACATGTAACTGAACTTATATCACTGTGTGAATCCCTTTTCCCCTGGCAATAAACCTATACAGTGGTTACCTTTTATGAAGGTGACCAAATGTTCCGGTTTGGCCCGTGATTGTCCCAGTTTCAAGCTGGGTGTGTCGAGTCGCTACAAATAGACTACCTCTAAAAGTCTAAAATGTCCCTGTGTTCAACATTCACCAACACATTCTCTCAGTTTTCACCACAATTCAAATAAATAACACTTGTTTGAGTGCTTATAGATGTTTATCATGTGCTGTTCTTTTGAAAGGGGCAGTCTGTGTTAAGTGATGAATAAACGTCCCCTATACTGAATGAAAATTCGCTGTCCCTCAGCCTGGAATTCAAAATGTATTGAGTAAAAGTATTAGTGTTGGCATTAGAAAGTGCCTAAAGTAACTTTTTTAAATAGCAGATCTACAAGCTCACAACGTGTCGCATGGTGGCACGCTGTGAGCTTGTTGATGGATATAAATTATGATACATAATTTTATGGTTTGTGTATGAGGGTCATATGACCTTATAAGGATATATTATGAACTGAACTTACAGTATAGGAGACCACATTTTGGTCGGATACTGTAAGCTCAGGCTAATAGATTACAGGTCATAGTAACTTTGGTTACCATGACTTTAATCATGTTTTGGTTATACTGTATGTCACTAGTGGAAAATTACCAACACTACGTGTCACTGTCTTCCTTGTTATGATCTGGGAACAAATGAATGAGTCCCACGAAGATCTTACTGTCATAACTGTACTCTTTATATACTGAATGTTAACGTCCATCTTAGAAGAGAGAGAGAATTATCAAAGCTACCACTAGGATGGTACGCTCACTGTTTGTCTCCTTGTCTGACTCTCTTCAAATACAGCAATTTATGGACTGTCCTTTGGCTCGTCTCTGTTTTATTTTGGTTATGGAATTCATCCATAATCCATACTTATTTAACTTTATTAATAATTTACATTTCACTTGTAAATCCATTTTACGTGTCACCAAAAAGCAACAGGTACTCTGCCTTCACCCGATGACAACTCCAAAAGAACTACATGGCCAAATACCATATCTGCTTCCTCCTCAAGCGGAACCGCCCACTGCCCGCAAGAAAAAAAAGAAATCTTTTGAAAAAATCTGTACAGCCTGTTTTGAGAACCCGTGGGATGCTTTTAACCTCCGCCTTCCCAAAACCCGAGAAAGACACAATGGTCAGAAATGGGACTTTGTGAGGATAGAAGGTGCTAGTGGGACCCCCAAAAAAGGTTTTAAAATAGGAAAAGTGAAATTTCATGGTGTATCACCTTTAATGATCTACTCACTCATCATGTACATGCAGTATCTGTTTCATCTGTCAGGTTAATTCCTCCATCGTTCCTTTAGCACGCACACCTTACATCACATCTACTCATGGAATCACAACAATGTTTAAATACTTTATTTTTCCGTAAACCACAACTGTTAAAGATACCTTGCCAGTAAACTAGAACTGGTAGAACTTGATCCCCTCCTGTATCAAGTAACACTGTCCTCAGCCAGTATGTTTAATGACATTGCAACAGGAATTCTGACTGTCAGGTTTAGCACGCCTTTCTCATCAACATACAGTAGGACACTTGTTCACCTTAGTTCACCTGAGGGATATTTCATTCGTTCTGATGAGGAAGAGATTGTGTAGTTCATACCAACCGTACCGTACGGACGTCACACTTTTCCCCTACTCATATCTCCGCCACTGTTGCCCCTATCCATGCCAAACTTTGCACACACGCTCCTTGGCTGCCAAACCACCCCTCATGCTGCTCCGACAGATTTTGCCATAAAATCAAGCAAATCGGTACCACAGTATCTCTAAAGTCATGTCATCAACATGGATTTGTCCCATTTCCCATATTCCCTCCTGATTGCCTACCATTGCCTTCTCAAGTTTGTGAATACGCTTTGACGGTCGCTTATCTCCCGATTAGGGAGTCTTACTGGTGTAATATTTGTAATTATTGTGATAAATACAAAACAAAAACAAACAATAATAATAAGGGTAATAATAATAATCAAAGTCGTGTACACTGTAGGGAGCTACAATGGAAAAAACTATGGCTCGTGGACCAACCGGTGACTTTGTACACGACTTCGTACATTTCCCATAGATTCTATGGGACTTGACCACTTGCTCCTGCCCTTCGTGTACACGGTCTGTGCCGTCTATAGTTTCTTAATGGGGGGCAGCAGAGAGCCATATGTACACAGGCCCTAGGTGGTGTCCACGACCAGTAGTTTTACATGAACCCTCAGAGGGACACTGTGGGCTTATTAAGTGGTCCGTGGTGGTTCTCAAAGTGAGGTCGGGGGACCCTCAGAGGGACACTGTGGGCTTATCCATACCTTGGCTACAGGGGGGAAATAATTAAATGTACTTTTCATCGTGCCTGTTGCTAAGGTATGGCAACATGATTGGTGTCTTGCAAGACACCAGTCATGTTGCCATACCTTAGCCTTTCCTGAACTGACGCCGCTGTGAACATGTGTACACAGCCAGCATATTACTCAATGCCAAACTTTGCACACACACTCCTTGCCTGCCAATCCACAACCTCCACCCCTCCAGGGACCCCCAGGGCTTATCTCCCGATTAGGACACTTTCCAGCATAGTGACATGCAGAACAAACTGTCCATATAGTATGGTTTACATAAAAGTCAGTTGTCTTTCACACACACACACACACACACACACACACACACACACACACACACACACACACACACACACACACACACATATATATATATATATATATATATATATATATATATATATATATATATATATATATATATATATTTCATTTATTTATTTCATAAATATTTTTCATCACAATTGGGTTTGTGGGGAGCCATCCCTGCTTCAAGCTGTCACAGCATGGCACCAACACTTCAAACTAGTTAAAAAACCCAATACAGCAGATCTACAAGCACCTCACAGATCTACAAGCACCTCGCACATGCCAGGGACAGAGTAGGTTGGCCTGCATAAGCCTTGCTGTCAACACACTATACTACACCACTCAGGCCACCAAGCCAGGTGTGGTCAATTAGTGCCTTCTTTTGATCAGTGGCTTCTGCTTGATGAGTGGCACCAGTCTGTCTTTGTTCCCTGGTCAGTCAAGTTCACTGGGAGAGAATGTTTCAGATCAGTGCAAGTGTATTTGTTTTCCATTTGGACTTACTGTGTTTTGTTGGTACAGTATGCGTGCGACTAACTAATATTTCTGATAATTCCAATTTGTTTGTTGTTTAATTAGCCGGATTGTGAATGCCTGCATTTTTCTTTCATCTTTAGAACCACACGTGTGTAACAAAACAGAGTGGTGATCATTTGGTGTGGGTGAAGAGAAGAAAAACATTTCATTAAAGGAGTAGTTCACCCCCAAAGTGACTTTTTTTCTATTGAACTCAAGTCTCCATGGCGTGAGTAATACATTGAAAAAATAAGTCATTTTGGGGGTGAACTACTCCTTGAATGTCAGTTTTGTGGTGTTTTGACTGGACACCCTGAGGATATTGCCAGATAGATTGACAGACAGACAGACAGACAGACAGACAGACAGACAGACAGACAGACAGAGAATTGTAGGCCTTGCATTTATTTGACTTGGTTCCAACAGATGGCGAAAATAGCTAATCTTCAAGCTCACAATGCCTCACTGTTTGGACAAAGAGGTGAGGCGTTACATTTTGTAAAACACGGCCTTGTGAAAATAGCAGATCTACATGCTCACAACACCTCACAACGCAGGGCGGCGTGAGCATGTAGATCTGATATTTTCACAATTTCTGCCCCTAATATTTAATTTATCATTTTAAAAGTATTAAAAAGTCCTTAAATTGTCTCTTTAGAAATGTGCAGATAGCCTCTGTATACTGTTGAGTGGAAAAACAATGTTTCACATTAAGCTAAACATTTGGGACCACCCAAGATCATTTGGAGACCCCTCTAGGGGTCCCATAGTTGAACCACTGACTTATAAGGGGAGTATGGAGACCCCTCTAGGGGTCCCATAGTTGAACCACTGACTTATAAGGGGAGTATATGAGGCTGGATCCGTCTGGAACACTGCACTAGGCTCTCGCCAGCTCTGTAGCTCTCCACACTTGAACAGTTGTGTCCTTAAATTCAATTATAATAATTAACCCCTGTATATACGGGCAATAGTTTTACATGACTTTGTGTACACAGCCAATAGTTTTACATGAACATGTTCAGGCTTTAGTACTGTACTGTCTCGTGTAGCCCAACAGAGCCCATCACAGCACAACACGGCCCACCAGAGCCCAATACAGCCTACCAGAGCCCAATAGACTCCAGCAAACCTAAGTCCAGCCCAGTCCTGCCCAATAGGAGTATAGACCAGGGAAGGGGGGTAGTTAGATGACTGCACCAGACTCCACCAGGCTGCTCCATGCTCCAGCCAGCTCTGTAGATCCTGTGTACACGGCACTCCTAACTCGAAAGGTCAAGGAAAATGGTCGTTTTAGGCGTCAAAACAGGCCCTTTGTCCTTAAAATGAATAAAAAAATCAAAAAAATATGTTTTGTTTCAGGCAGGACACACGTTTCATATTTGAAGCATGCCCGATCTGATGGAATGGGTTTCGTGTCTCTCCGACACTTTGAACCCTTTACGATTGCGAAAAAGACACCGAAACCCGGATTTTTGTCCTTAAAATCAATAAAAAAATCTAAAAAAATCTGTTTGTTTTACGCAGGAAACACTTTTCATATTTGAAGGATGCCTGATCCGATGGAATGGGTTTCGTGTCTCTCCGACACTTTGAACCCTTTATGATTGCGAAAAAGACACGAAATTTGCACGCCACCAACACGATTACACATTCTTTCGGATAAAAGACACTTATTCTGACTTACTTTTTGACGCTGAATCCAACAAACCCGGTCTCGTGTCTCTACGACACTCCTAACTCGAAAGGTCAAGGAAAAAGCCACTGTGTACACAGGCAATAGTTTTACATGACTTTGTGTACACGGCCAATAGTTTTACATGAACATGTCTAGGCTTTAGTACTGTACTGCCTCGTATAGCCCAACAGAGCCCAGCACAGAACAGCACAGCCCACCAGAGCCCAATACAGCCCCCCAGAGCCCAACAGAGTCCAGCAAACCTAAGTCCAGCCCAGTCCTGCCGAGTAGGAGTATAGACCGGGGAAAGGGGGTAGTTAGATGACTCCACCAGGCCATTACTGTCCAGATCTGGCTTGAATAGGCCAGACCAGGGTAGACAGGACTGCACCAGACTCCACCAGGCTGCTCCAGCCAGCTCTGTAGATCCTTGCACATGCGATTAACCACTGTGTACACGGGCAATAGTTTTAAGTTTTACATGAACCCTCAGAGGGACACTGTGGGCTTATCAAGTGGTCCATGGCCGGTTCTCAAAGTGAGGTCGGGGGGCCCACAGTGTCCCTCTGAGGGGACACGGCACAGACCGTGTACACGAAGGGCAGGAGCAAGTGTTCAAGTCCCATAGAATCTATGGGAAATGTACACAGGCGTGTACAAAGTCACCAGTAGTTTTACATGAACCCTCAGAGGGACACTGTGGGCTTATCAAGTGGTCCATGGTCGGTTCTCAAAGTGAGGTCGGGGGACCCTCAGAGGGACACTGTGGGCTTATCAAGTGGTCCATGGTCAGTTCTCAAAGTGAGGTCGGGGGACCCTCAGAGGGACACTGTGGGCTTATCAAGTGGTCCATGGTCGGTTCTCAAAGTGAGGTCGAGGGACCCTCAGAGGGACACCGTGGGCTTATCAAGTGGTCCATGGTCGGTTCTCAAAGTGAGGTCGAGGGACCCTCAGAGGGACACTGGGCTTATCAAGTGGGAGCACAAAGTTGGTGAGGGGGGTACTAGCTATAGTAGGATGATCAGGCTTGTCGAGGCCAAAGGGTGTACTAGAGTCTTAATAGGCACCATTAGGTTGTTCTAGGCCGTTGTCTGCCCTTTAGCTGCTCACACAATTGAGACCAAACACTGTGTACAGGAGCCTTAGTTTGTGTGTACATGACCAATAGTTTTAAATGGATATTTCTAGTCCATCGCACACCGCTGCCTTGTGCACCCTTGGTTGGTTCGTCTTTGTTTGGGAAGGAGGGACTTTGAGGATGTACCTCACTTTGAGAACCGACCATGGACCACTTGATAAGCCCACAGTGTCCCTCTGAGGGTCCCCCGATCTCACTTTGAGAACCGACCATGGACCACTTGATAAGCCCACGGTGTCCCTCTGAGGGTCCCTCGACCTCACTTTGAGAACCGACCATGGACCACTTGATAAGCCCACAGTGTCCCTCTGAGGGTCCCCGACCTCACTTTGAGAACCGACCATGGACCACTTGATAAGCCCACAGTGTCCCTCTGAGGGTTCATGTAAAACTACTGGTGACTTTGTACACGCCTGTGTACATTTCCCATAGATTCTATGGGACTTGAACACTTGCTCCTGCCCTTCGTGTACACGGTCTGTGCCGTGTCCCCTCAGAGGGACACTGTGGGCCCCCCGACCTCACTTTGAGAACCGACCATGGACCACTTGATAAGCCCACAGTGTCCCTCTGAGGGTCCCCCGACCTCACTTTGAGAACCGACCATGGACCACTTGATAAGCCGACAGTGTCCCTCTGAGGGTCCCCCGACCTCACTTTGAGAACCGACCATGGACCACTTGATAAGCCCACAGTGTCCCTCTGAGGGTCCCCGACCTCACTTTGAGAACCGACCATGGACCACTTGATAAGCCCACAGTGTCCCTCTGAGGGTTCATGTAAAACTACTGGTGACTTTGTACACGCCTGTGTACATTTCCCATAGATTCTATGGGACTTGAACACTTGCTCCTGCCCTTCGTGTACACAATCTGTGCCGTGTCCCCTCAGAGGGACATTGTGGGCCCCCCGACCTCACTTTGAGAACCGGCCATGGACCACTTGATAAGCCCACAGTGTCCCTCTGAGGGTCCCCCGACCTCACTTTGAGAACCGACCATGGACCACTTGATAAGCCCACAGTGTCCCTCTGAGGGTTCATGTAAAACTACTGGTGACTTTGTACACGCCTGTGTACATTTCCCATAGATTCTATGGGACTTGAACACTTGCTCCTGCCCTTCGTGTACACGGTCTGTGCCGTGTCCCCTCAGAGGGACACTGTGGGCCCCCCGACCTCACTTTGAGAACCGGCCATGGACCACTTGATAAGCCCACAGTGTCCCTCTGAGGGTTCATGTAAAACTTAAAACTATTGCCCGTGTACACAGTGGTTAATCGCATGTGCAAGGATCTACAGAGCTGGCTGGAGCAGCCTGGTGGAGTCTGGTGCAGTCCTGTCTACCCTGGTCTGGCCTATTCAAGCCAGATCTGGCCTGGTGGAGTCATCTAACTACCCCCTTTCCCCGGTCTATACTCCTACTCGGCAGGACTGGGCTGGACCTAGGTTTGCTGGACTCTGTTGGGCTCTGGGGGGCTGTATTGGGCTCTGGTGGGCTGTGCTGTTCTGTGCTGGGCTCTGTTGGGCTATACGAGGCAGTACAGTACTAAAGCCTAGACATGTTCATGTAAAACTATTGGCTGTGTACACAAAGTCATGTAAAACTATTGCCCGTATATACAGGGGTTAATTATTATAATTGAATTTAAGGACACAACTGTTCAAGTGTGGAGAGCTACAGAGCTGGCGAGAGCCTAGTGCAGTGTTCCAGACGGATCCAGCCTCATATACTCCCCTTATAAGTCAGTGGTTCAACTATGGGACCCCTAGAGGGGTCTCCATACTCCCCTTATAAGTCAGTGGTTCAACTATGGGACCCCTAGAGGGGTCTCCAAATGATCTTGGGTGGTCCCAAATGTTTAGCTTAATGTGAAACATTGTTTTTCCACTCAACAGTATACAGAGGCTATCTGCACATTTCTAAAGAGACAATTTAAGGACTTTTTAATACTTTTAAAATGATAAATTAAATATTAGGGGCAGAAATTGTGAAAATATCAGATCTACATGCTCACGCCGCCCTGCGTTGTGAGGTGTTGTGAGCATGTAGATCTGCTATTTTCACAAGGCCGTGTTTTACAAAATGTAACGCCTCACCTCTTTGTCCAAACAGTGAGGCATTGTGAGCTTGAAGATTAGCTATTTTCGCCATCTGTTGGAACCAAGTCAAATAAATGCAAGGCCTACAATTCTCTGTCTGTCTGTCTGTCTGTCTGTCTGTCTGTCTATCTATCTGGCAATATCCTCAGGGTGTCCAGTCAAAACACCACAAAACTGACATTCAAGGAGTAGTTCACCCCCAAAATGACTTATTTTTTCAATGTATTACTCACGCCATGGAGACTTGAGTTCAATAGAAAAAAAGTCACTTTGGGGTTGAACTACTCCTTTAATGAAATGTTTTTCTTCTCTTCACCCACACCAAATGATCACCACTCTGTTTTGTTACACACATGTGGTTCTAAAGATGAAAGAAAAATGCAGGGCATTCACAATCCGGCTAATTAAACAACAAACAAATTGGAATGATCAGAAATATTAGTTAGTCGCACGCATACTGTACCAACAAAACACAGTAAGTCCAAATGGAAAACAAATAAGGGGATTGCACACGGTACGCGGTCACCGCCTGCTAGTAATTCATTTTCAATGAGAGGCGGGCGGCTATTTCGTCCGCGCAGCGAAGTTTAGAGGCGGCGAGGCGAGCGGGCGCAGTCCCGTGAAAATCCCCGCGAGCGTGCTCGTTTGTGCATGCGTACGCGGGCGGTGAGAGATGGATTGTGTTCATCTTTGTGAAATACCGCGGAGCGTTTACTCAAAAGAGCGAGTGTGTTAGTGTATCACCGCGGCGCGGTCCTCGCAGATCCAAGCGGGAGCCCCGGCGGCAACCGCTGTCCGTCTGTAGAGCGCCATACACTTGCACTGATCTGAAACATTCTCTCCCAGTGAACTTGACTGACCAGGGAACAAAGACAGACTGGTGCCACTCATCAAGCAGAAGCCACTGATCAAAAGAAGGCACTAATTGACCACACCTGGCTTGGTGGCCTGAGTGGTGTAGTAGTATAGTGTGTTGACAGCAAGGCTTATGCAGGCCAACCTACTCTGTCCCTGGCATGTGCGAGGTGCTTGTAGATCTGTGAGGTGCTTGTAGATCTGCTGTATTGGTGTGTGAAAGACAACTGACTTTTATGTAAACCATACTATATGGACAGTTTGTTCTGCATGTCACTATGCTGGAAAGTGTCCTAATCGGGAGATAAGCCCTGGGGGTCCCTGGAGGGGTGGAGGTTGTGGATTGGCAGGCAAGGAGTGTGTGTGCAAAGTTTGGCATTGAGTAATATGCTGGCTGTTTACACATGTTCACAGCGGCGTCAGTTCAGGAAAGGCTAAGGTATGGCAACATGACTGGTGTCTTGCAAGACACCAATCATGTTGCCATACCTTAGCAACAGGCACGATGAAAAGTACATTTAATTATTTCCCCCCTGTAGCCAAGGTATGGCAGCTGCCATAGCTTGCCATACCCAATTGACGCCCCTGCATGTTCACCTCCAGTAGGTTGGGAAAGTAGCCTGCCACCCTGTGGAAATAGGCTTGAACTGCAAGATAGGACCCTAAAACAAATAAAATGGAATAAAAAAGCATCCGTAAGACGGATGGGCGAACAAGTGGTGTCCATACGTAGATGGGGTCCCAGAGGACATGTAGAGCCCACCCCCTTATTTTTCACGCCCCCAGGGAACACACAGCGGGGTTTGGAAATTTGTCGTGTACACCAGCCCTAGGACCTCGGCTTCGTGGACCGATTTAACGATAGGGGTAAATAATAATAATAATAATAATAATAATTGAGCTTGTTGTTTATTTGCTAGAAAACGAATATTATTCAGGTGAAGGTCAACATAAAAGTCAAGGCCAAGATATGACAATTTTGGATCCAAAATGGCACAATGACATATAGTCCATGGGCCAGACGGTTTGTCGGTATCAAAAAGGTGGCAAAGGTTACCATGCATTTTTGAAAAGCTCTATATCTGTAGATTATATTTTGGTATGATAACCCTTTCTTAGACACAGCTAAATTGGTGTTATCAGCCTCTAGAGCTGGTGTCCCATTAACATTACATTACAGGAAAAAAGGTAAAACATTAATCTGCTTTTAGTAGCATAAGAGGGGTCAAACTAGGGGGTTTTCATGATGCCGAATCCATTGCAAGCATCTGTTTTGCACAAAAAACATTCCTTGGGCTATAAATGGCCTCAGAAGACGATACATGTATGGGTGTGCATTCATATTAGTCGGAGGCCTTAGGGTTTTATTTCTCATGCTAATCAGTCTAAAAGCGCCACATTTTGCACAGATGTAGCCCAGGGCATGCTCTAATGATTTAGCTAGGGCGCCCGAGTCGGTGACCTTCGGGCTCCAGAAAACATCCACAAAACTCTGAAAAGTGATGACTCATCACTTTTCATCACTAAACCATTGTTTTTCTGGAGCTGTGGCGACCCCGAAGGTCACCGACTCGGGCGCCCTAGCAAAATCATTAGAGCATGCCCTGAGCTACATCTGTGCAAAATTTGGCGCTTTTAGACTGATTAGCACGAGAAATAAAACCCTAAGGCCTCTGACTAACATGAATGCACACCCATACATGCATCGTTTTCTGAGGCCATTTATAGCCCAAGGAATGTTTTTTTTGCAAAACAAATGCTTGCAATGGATTCGGCATCATGACAAACCCCTAGTTTGACCCCTCTTAAGCTACTAAAAGCAGATTATTTTTTTGCTTTTTTTACCTGTAATGTAAAGTTAATGCGACACCAACTCCAGCGGCTGATAACACCAATTTAGCTGTGTCTAAGAAAGGGTTATCATACCAAAATATAATCTACAGATATAGAGCTTTTAAAAAATGCATGGTAACCTTTGCCACCTTTTTGATACCGAACCCGTCTGGCCCATGGACTAAGACGGAGGGACTGACTGACTGACGGAGGGACAGACAGCCGGTGGAGGTTTTCATAGTAACTTGCCACCTGACGGTCGGTCGCAATAAGAGACCTTCATCAGAAGGGACTGCAACACTTCAAATGAACTGCGATGGACCACTGCTTAGTGCTTACTGCATCAATTCTTTATTAGCACAACGCGTTTCGCCGTAGCTTCATCAGGTGCTATACATGGTGTGGTGTGAATTTGTCATACATTTGAACAGTTCCACCCCTCCAGGCATGGCATAAATCATTCAATTAATTAAATCTGAGGGAGGGGGCAGACAGTTGTATGCACAAACCAAACATCATGAAACAAACGAAACAAAAAGATTTAGTGGCCCCCCTGTAGTAATTCTGAGGACCCCCCGAGACAGGTAACAAGCTAATTATACTGGAAAGGGTTAAAAGTTTATACATCTTTGTACATGTTTGTACATTCTTTGTAATGTTTTGTAATTTTTTGCAAGTTCTTTTTAAGTATTTTTTATGATGGGCTGGAACGTTTCCAGGACTAGATAGTGAAAGTAGTTTCTGCAACCTTGTCTCTCTTCTCAAGCAACAACAACATACAGTATAAAATACACATTTAGATTAGATGTCTTTATTATCCACAAGGGGAAATCATTTTACTCAGGTCAATGCATACATTCTAGACAACAGATGGTCTACATATATAAATATATCATCAAATAAATGCATTTTATTCAAACAATGTTCCACAATCCTTTTTTATTTTTTTGTGTAATGAAGAATTCATGGCACAATTCATATCTGTCTTCTCAAACAACTTTGAGAAAGTGAAATTGCATTTAATTCAAACAATCTTTGTTTTTAATTCTCTTTTTACAATAGAGTTATGTTACAGAATTGTCAAAGATTTCTGTAAATAGCCATGTGGACTTGTCATTGGACTCATGTTCAAAATGTGTTTTATTAGTCTGCAACCAGACTATAGACTATAGTTCTTGGGTAATATTCTCTGTTTCTAGAGTAACTCAAAGTTTAACGCCTACTCCTCCCACAGTTTCCACGACACACACTCGTGCCATATGTCAAATCGACCGGCTTCATCAGGAATTTGCAATTTGCATTTTTCTAAGAGAAAAGTATCGTAAGTATCGTTTAATTGATATTAATTTATAATTGAATTAATTTTCTCCACTGACTTTTCCCAAATATGGAGATGACATAGATGTATGACATCATAGACCACATGAGACCATATATGTCCATATATGGGCATTCCCCCCGGAAACGTTAATATTAAGTCCATATATGTATATGGATATATATAAACGATAGAATAAATAAAATGTCCATATACAGTATGGGCATTCCCAGATGATGCCCTGTTAGGGTTTATAGATGCCCTTTTAGGGTACATCCTTATACTCATATATGGGGATCCCCAGGCATCTGGATGAACTTTGTTCATTGACACACTGAAAGCAGGCTCTGGTCCTATATAGGTCAAATCAGCCCAGTAATGCATTACAATGCACAAGATGAAGCACTTACTGGTAAACAAACATAGCCACCAACATAATGGGACTCATATGATTTGAACCACAGGGCAATGTGTGTGTGTGTGTGTGTGTATATACGTATTAAATAAAATGTTATAAACTAAGTATAAACTCTGTTGATATACTTTGTCTATGTGAGCTTCTGTGTTTGACAGATCTACAGTCTTTTTGTAATAGCGTCTGTTTCTTGAATCAAGGTGGACTCCTGCTCATTGTTCATACTGTATCTTCACTGCTAGCTCCTTTAGTTAACATGCTGACCAATGTTGACAGTGTGGCAGTCAGCAGTTTGACCAGAGGCACCTTTACACCTCTTCCCTGATAGATGAGTAGCTGCAGAGTCATTGCCTGCATTGAGTCAATGCCGACAGAGGAGAGCAACAATTCCTCACTCAACTCACTCCTATCAATGCCAACAGTCTCACTAATTAGAGATTTGACATAGTCTGTTGGCGAGACTGAGTCTGCTTGTTTTGTCTGTGAAACCAACTGCTTGGAGTTTTGTAAGAACTCTTCCACCAAAGGAGACAAACGTTTGAAAAAGGCGTCATTTTGGGAGTTAAGGGTGTACGCGATATGTTTTAAGTTAAACCGGCACACAACCTGTTGGGGTCTATTGATCACAAGGCATTGCTCCAAACTTGTGTGAATGTCAGCAGCATCCAGCACCATGAGTCCCTTTGCCTCCAAAAGCTTATGGAAATTGTCGTTGTTTAAAAGAAGACCCAGGTTCAAAGCCCCCCAGTTGATAGACTGGCTAGGGAGCCCAAGCTCCTTCCGTCTATAATGGCAGAACGCGTCAAGGAACGAATTGGCTGCTGCATAGTTCGCCTGTGCTGCATTTCCTAGGAAGGAAGCGATGGAGGAGTAACACACAAAGTAATCTAAGTCCAAATGTTGTGTTGCATGATGCAGATTCAGAACACCGTTCACTTTGGGCTTGAGAACCTTCTCGAAGAGAGATTTGTTAAGGGTTTCAATCAATCCGTCATGCAAGACAACGGCACTGTGGAACACTCCTTTGATTGGACAAGTGGGGAATTTCTGGCCAATGCTGTTGATAGTATTGCACATATTCCCAGTGACAGATATATCACATTGCATCGCAACGATGAATGTCCCACTCTGTTTCTCTACACTTTCTATCTCTTGCTGCATCTCTCTTGTTGGATTTCTTCTTGAGAGTATGACAACATGTCCTCCACCTCTCTGACAAATGAACTTGACCGTTTCAAAGCCCAACCCTGTCAACCCGCCTGTCACAATGTACACAGCTTGCTTACTGAAAAGCGTTTTTTCTGTCTTTGTAGGCAGCAATGGAATAACGGATAAAGCACCTTTTACATCATTTGCCAGTTCCACAACAGGCAGGGTCTTTGAATTGAAGTATGACTTTGATCCTTCCAGTTGGTGATTTTCAATACTTTCGGAGGTCGCACTCTGCAAGGTGAAATTCTTAAGGGAAAATGATTTCCCATCCAAGTTCATGGACTTGAGCCAGTGGTAAACATGGGAACTCTGCGCAGTCAAGGAGCCCTTATGTAGAACCACTGGCATTTGAATGATCTGCAGACGAACACCTTCCCTCACATTTTGAAATGTGTCTTGAATCATAGAACACTGGGACTGAGATTCACAGACTACAATGACATTTTGTACACCAGGAATGTTGCAAAGTTTAGCAATCATAGACTCATCAAACTGGGGCAAGAGGACAAAGGCCTCCACTTGGTTTCCATCTACAAAAGACCCATTGCATTGTGTACTATCTGTGACATTCCATCCTGATTTGTGAGCTGTGAGAGTCAAAACCTTCATCAGCACAGAATCGGGGACTGCTGATATAATCCCCAGGTTTTGTTTGTTTCCGGCCAAAGCTCTGCACAGGATCTCCCATGCTAGGACAAAGTATGAAACACAAGGTGTTCTCCTCAGGAATGGGAATCGTTTGCTGCAGTAGCATGCATCTACTGGCACTGAGACTGTGGTTGCTGCCTGAACAGGGTAACATGCAACAACATGATCTCCAACTTGAAACTTTCTAACATCCTTTCCCACTGCTGTAATCGTGCCACTGAAATCCAGAGCGAGTAAATTATGGTTCTGGGATGCTTGTTTGTTCCAGTAGATAGTCTGGCCATATTTCATATGTGAAACACTGACAGGATAGTAGTCAGAAGTATGAGCACACATCTTACTGATCTGAATGTCAACTGATGACTCTGCAATTGGCCGGTGGTCTTTATCATTGAAATGAACAGCAGACAGCTTGGTCATTGTATATGCATCAGCTGTCTGAAGGATGCAGGGATCAGACAGTGTGGAGCAGAACTTGTTGTCGAAGCTGTTAACATCACATTGAACAGGGGTACGGACAATGGAAGGTTTCAAGACTGACCCGTCTTTTACAACCAATTCTGGATACTTACTGCATGGGTATGATCTCAGGATCTGAGAAAGTGCAGTGATGTCCTTAGCAGAGGTGGAACTTATGTCAATCAGTTGAAAAAAGAGCTCTGGTAACTCTGCAGCTAATGCTCTTGTCATGCCAAGCAGAGCAAAGTCTGGGCTTATGTGGTCTACTGTGATGTCAGCAGAACGGTAGGTTATTGCTCTGATGGAGTTAGGAAAATCCATTTGCTTCAGTTCAACAACTATTTGGCGAAATATCTCACAGCAGCTCACCAAATTCTGGAGGACATTATCGGCTGCCACCAAAGATAGATCTTCTTTGCCCCACAAAAACAAGACCTCATCAAAATGTTTCCCTACTTCTTTGATGTTGAGATTTACCAAAAGAGTATGGAATCCATCACTCAAGATTTCCTTTGCATGTGAGAAGGAAATGAATCTAGATCTTGGGTCCAGGTGTTGTTGCATTGCTTTAACTATGCCTGCCTGGTCACAGAAGACCAAGGCCTTAGGAAGGTCAGGGGATGTGATGTTTTCAGAGACCACATTGTATTCATTGTGGTAGAAGTATTCCTCAACCACATCAGTGCGACTCCCAAGGTACTTGAGCAACACATGCTTGACCTCAACCAACACTCTTCCCTTTTTATCAGTGATGAAGCCACAGACTTCATATTGATCATCACCCACATCAATTGCTCTCATGTAGATAACCATCTCACGTTGAAGTGGTTCCCACACTGTCACACTTCCAATTTTGACAGGGAAACATGGTCTTCCCGCACGAGCATATCTTACTGTAACGGGGGGAAGTTGCATCAGGTAGTCAAATACAACAGGATGGATGCAGTAGTCGTATAACTGAGGCCATAAGTCCTCTGGAACTGTTACAACTTTATATGCCTCCATAAATTCCTCCCCATAATACACATTTCCCTTATTCTGGAAAACAGTCTCATGCTGAAAGCCCGCCAGAGAAAGATACGAATAGTGATATTCAGAGCTCACAACAGATTTGCATCTTTTGTAGATGGCATTTAATGAAATACTCTGTTCCTCGATGACCCTTTCTTGCTTGCAAGCTACTGTGCCTGATGCATACATTTGAGATGAAGAGAACACCTTGAAAGTAGAGTCATTTCCTGCTGGCACTAGTTGCACTTTCATTTCTGGCATGTTCTGCGTCAATTCGAATGGACTCTGAAAATCTACACTCAGTTGAAGAGAGCTGAGTGGGACCTTTGGTTTGGCATTTGCCATGAAAGCAGCCAAACCCAACTCAACATAGAAGGCACCAGGGACGATGGGTGTGCCGTTGTATTTATGCTCTTGCAGGTAGGATGATGACTCTGACGACAGATCACAGCTGAATGTGTTGTTGTCCTTGCCAGTTTGACGCAGTACAGGGTGGTCAGTTGTTGTTGTGCTTCTACGTGATGCTTCAATGACTATATCTCGTTTAGAGCTATCAAACTGGTATCTTGGGAAGGGCAATGGGGATGTCTCACATCCTCTGTAGAACTGACTCCAGTCTACCTGAACCCCCAGCTCAAAAAGCTTAGACACAAGGCTCATCATTGTTCCATGATCTTTCTCTGGCAGAACTGATTCAAGAACAGTGGTGTCGTTTCCTAGAGTTTCCACGATGTTCCTTTGGAGGGCTCTCCTTGGGCCTATCTCTACAAATACAGCATTCTTCTTTCCCTTCGATGCTGCTGTCACTGCCTGCTCAAATAAAACGGTCTCCCTGATGTTTCTGGCCCAGTACATGCCTGTGCTAAAATCATGCTGCGCTACCTCCTTGCCTGTCACTGTCGAGATCAGCTCTGACTCTAGATCATTCACCTGTAAGGAGCCAATACTGTCCCTTATGTCAGATAGAATTGGATCCATCATGTGGCTGTGGTAAGCAGCAGGGACATTCAGAACACGGAGGAACAGATTCTGATTACTGTCTGATGCATGTAACTCACTGCAGAGGCTTTCTATAGCATCTGCATCACCAGAGATAGTGCAGGACCGGGGACTGTTGACAGCAGCGAGGCAAAGTTTGTTAGAATAACGAGGGGGTAACTTTAAAAACCTCACAGCCATGTTGCTGATCACCAGCATCTTGCCTCCTGTAACCTTGCTCTGGAGGGTACTGCGGTAATAGATCACCTTCACTGCATCCTCAAGAGACAAGAGGCCAGAACAGTGAGCAGCAGCGACCTCACCAACAGAGTGCCCAAGAATGGCATCAGGTTTGACACCCCAATACTTGAGGAGAGATGCAATCCCAACTTGGATAGCAAACAACAGTGGTTGGATGACATCTGGGCTTGAGAAGTCACTACTCTCAAACTCACTCTCAAGTCTGTCCAAAATGCTCAGTCTACTGAATCTTTGGAAGAGTTTCTCAATCTCTTTGACCTTATCTCTGAATACAGGCTCCCGTGTCAATAGTTGCTTACACATGCCATTGTAGGTCACACCATTCCCACAGAAGACAAAAACTAGCTTCACATCTGAAAAGGAAGGGGTGATATTTTTGCTCATGGTAGATTTTAATTGCTCCTTAAGCTCAGCCAGAGAAGAAATCATAATTGCCTTTCTGTATCTGTGTTTTAGATGGCTTCTTCGACAAGCTGATGTGTACACCAGTGAGTCTAGGTCAACAGTGCTGTCTGCATCTACCTGTTTAATGGTGTCTTCCATTGTGGAAATAAGGGATTTGGGTGATTTTGCTGACATGACCAAATACTTAGTTTGTTTCCATGTATTCTTTTGAGGAAAGCTTGTCTGTTTGTGTTGTTTGACAATAGCGTGTGCATTTGTTCCTCCAAAACCAAAATTGTTTACCCCTGCAATTCTGTCATCAGAGCAATTCCACATTTCTACTTTAGTAGGAATCTTTACATTTAGGGCTTTGGAATCTATACTGGCACTGTGTTCTGAGTAGAACACAGTTGGAACAATGGTTTCATGCTTCATCATTAACAGTACCTTAATGAGCCCTGCCACCCCAGCTGCAGATTCTGTGTGTCCGATGTTGCTCTTCACAGAGCCAATGCGGAGTGTCTCTGAATCTGGAGGCCTGGCTTTGGCGATGACGTTTGAGATGCTCCCAGCCTCTGTTGGGTCTCCAACCGGGGTTCCAGTCCCATGTGCCTCTATGTACTGGACATTCTGCAGGTCAGAATCTGAGTAGATTGTGCGCAGCAGCTCCTCTTGTTGAACCATGGAGGGTTTGGTGATCGGAGAGACTGTATGACCATCTTGGTTGACTGCCGTTTTGGTGATGACACCCCATATATGGTCATGTTCTTGTAAAGCCTGCAAATAATGAGCAATTGTAATCTTATCCAGTAGATTATACTTGTATTTTCATTCCTGGTTAGGCAACCAGGCCTGGCTAAGATCTGTTCTCTGACGAGTGCACTTTACTGGTTAATGATGCAACACACCCAGAGGCGGCTCCGAGGGGGGGGGGGGGGGGGGGGGGGCTAGAGGGGGCTTTAGCCCCCCCTCTGGTAAAGGCTTAGCACCCCCTAAGCCCCCCCACCCCACAAGCCCAATTGTGATGAAAAATATTTAAGGAATAAATAAATACATTTTATTTGAATATGTGAAAGACAATTGACTGACTTCTACGTAAACTATAAATCATTCTTTTTATGATGGAAAGCATCTTCAGCCTCACAAAAACCCGATCCGATCACCTACATTCCTCGAATTTGGACCTAGCATCTGCCAATGATCTGGTCTCTTCAGTTATCCATACCCTAAGCGAAAAAATCTTGTCATATTGGAACTATTCATTATTGTTTGTTGACAAAATTAATTAGCCCCTGCTCTAAAAAAGCCAGCCCCCCCATAGCCCCCCAGTCACCATTCTCTGGAGCCGCCGCTGAACAATCCAATTGATTAATTGAATTCTTCATTTGTAAAAAATAACCACAATATGGCAGTATAGTACAAAATAAATGCTAAAAGCCGCCTGGAAGACCCTGTGTAAATCAAATTAAAAAATATATTCAATAAATATTCAACAGGAAGAATATAAGGGGGGGGGGTTTGGTCAGTCGGTCGGGTCGGGCGGGGGGCCCTTTGATTTGGAGAAGCGCCAGGGCCCGGGATTCTTAAATCGCCACTGCACAACTCTAGTGAAGAGCGTTGGCTAATAGCCTTAAGCCTGCCCTAACACAGGCTGATTTTGGTCTAGAGGGGCGGATTCAAATTCCCTGCTGAAACCAGCCAGTGGATCCCATTGGTTCACCAATCTGTGCACCAGCACCCATGGCCCACGATGAGTGTTTTATTCATGACACTTTACATCACATTTAAAACTCAATACTATCCTTATTTACAGTCATTGCTTTTAAAGTCTGTGATTGTTGATTATTATTATTAGATTTACGTTAATCAATTTGTTTTAATTTCTGTTTAGATTAGGGGAAAGTCAACTATAAGGGGCAGTCTCGAGCCCTCACTGACTTACGTGAACGCCCTCAACGTCCTCAACGTGAACGCGCACGTTGACTTTGGCTAAGTCAGTGAGTCAGCAAGTCAACGGATAGGAATTGGGCCATCTTAGAGCCCTGACACCCCCTGCACTCTGTTTGGTTGGGGAAATGGAAGGTTGACTCCCACTTCCTATGCCAGAAATTTAGCCCAGGCTTTTCTTTTTGAGCCGAACGCAAATGAAAATAAAAGCCTGGGTACTAAGGCTAGTGAATCATCAAGGACGATGATACACGAAAGAAGAAGAAGAAGGCTAGTAGGCCAATAACGTGGAAGAGGACAGAGGTGACGATACAATGAGCCCCCCCAACCATGGTGACCACACCGTATTGGCTCGTTACACCACTGTAAACTACAGTAGCCTATTTAGCCTATTTTCTATATAACAATGCTAATATATAATATATATATATATATATATATATATGTTACAGTCAGTTTGGGTAACTCAGTGAGATTGTGGTAAGAGCGCTCGTTTTGTAGTTCACCACACACCAATCACCACCAGATGGCGACAACAGCCAGTCAGCCATTCACTAGTGCAGGCGCTGACGTCACTCGTTTGCGACTCTCTTTCGTTTATTTACTAGCCCAGCTCGGCTGTGTTTAGCCATTAGCTTACTATGCCTTACTCTAACCCTAACCCTAACCTTAACCTCAGTAAAACTATGCCTAACCCTAACCCTAACCATAACCTCCGTGGGGTGAGGCTATCATTCCTGCCGACGCCACGTTGTTGTTGCTCAAAGCGACCGCTTGTTCCACCCAGCGCCGCACGACGAGCGCTCCGTTTCTCGATCTAACAGTTTCTCTATCTAACCGTGACACACATATATATATATATATATATATATATATATATATATATATATATATATATATATTATTATTATTTTTTTTTTTTTCACTTTGCACTATTAGGTTGGAACTATTGCTGTAGGCCTACTGACTTTGACCTCTAAGGACCTTCCAGGGAGAGTGCTCATGTGCGTCTTGCGGTGACACGCTGCCTATAGTTTCTTCTGCTCTGAGCTGTTTCTGTTGTTTTTTTCGCACAGTTTTTCGACATTGCACTATTAGGTTGTGTTGGTAGTTTCTGAGTATTTGTCGTGTTTAACAATGACAGTGAGATACTTGTTGCACTAACTAGCATTGACTGCTTTGGTCTCTTTTTTGTAAGACACTTTATGTATATATTTAATTCGGCCCCTCTATTGATGCACCTTCTCTTTATTGGTACTGTACTGCTCTTGTTTTTTACTCTTATCTATCTTTTCCTACTTCTCTGTAACTTTGTAAATAACTGTATACTGCTGTGCTACAACGGGACAACTGAATTTCCCCCTTGGGATAATAAAGGTATCTATCTATCTATATCAATAGTGTAGCAATGACCTTTCCCTCCGCGAAATAGCTCAGAGATGAGTTACATGCCCGAATTAGATTTTTCCTGCGATAGTTCCCCACGCTTTCAAGATTCTTAACTTTACCAAACACAGTAAAGGTCGCTTTTCCATCTCTCAGATGTATAACTTTTGAGCGGTGGAGAAAATCTAAGTGATCGGTTTTGAAACAATAGTTTTAAATCGCTATTCTTGTCAGCCAGTTACATTATTTTCCCAATTAAATTTCACAGAAGCAGTAATGCACATGTGTGACTGGCCATTAATCTGTGTGAAAAAACTGGCCGCAGGCTGACAAAAACAGCGATTTAAAACTATTGTACATCTGAGAGATGAGAAAGCGACCTTTACTTTTTCGATACGATGTTTGGCAAAGGTAGGAATCTTATAGTCAAGTGTGGCAAACTATCGGCGTAAAAATCTAATTTGCGAGGAACCTAATCTCGGAGCTATATAGCGGATGGAGAGGTTCCGAAAGGAGCTATAACAATATTATACATGATCATTAACATTTTCTCACTCCGTCCGTACCTTTCTCAGTGGTTTAAGCAGAACAAAGCCGCAGCCCTCTCCTCTGCCGTAGCCATCAGCTGTGTTGGAGAAAGGTTTACAGGTTCCATCAGGTGAGACCATCTTTGCCTTGCTGAGAGCGACGAAGACGGCTGGATCAATGATACAGTTGACTCCCCCACACAGAGCCATCTCACAGTCTCCTGATAAGAGAGCATATAATATATATTTTACAGTCAGTTTGGATAACTCAGTGAGATTGGGGTAAGAGCGCTCGTTTTGTCGTTCACCACACACCCCTACCCCACTGCCACCTGGATCAATTCACTTTGATAGTCTCTTATCAGCGCACCTGTGTAATTCTGCGTATTAGCCAGTGAATGGCTGCGTACAGCCATTCACTTGTGTAGTCGCTGACGTCACTCGTTTGCGACACCTCTTTCGTTGTTTATCTTCTAGCCTAGCTCAGCTGTGTTTAGCCATTAGCTTACTATGCCTAACTCTAACCCTAACCCTAACCTTAACCTCTGTAAAACTATGCCTAACCCTAACCCTAACCCTAACCTCGGTGAGGCGCTATCATTCCTGCCGACGCTACGTTGTCGTTGTCTTTGTTGTAGATCAAAGCGACCGCTTGTTCCGCCCCGCGCCGAGTGCTCCTGTTCTCAATTTCACTGAAACTCAAAAAAACTGATATATATATATATATATATAGCTTGCAGTGATGTACAGCAACTAAGTACATTTATTTGTAATTTCCAATAATTTTACTTTTACAGTAGACTACTAATCTCGGATCCAAATATTGTACCTTTACTCTATACTACATTTATTTGAACAGTTTACAGTAGTTACAGTAGTTACTGTTTTATGGCTGTTTGAAAAAAGCCGATTTAAGCTCACAACGCACCGCATCGCGACGCTATTTTCAAACATTTTTTTACTTTTACCTTTGGTACTTTAAGTGCATTTAGATGCCAACGCTTTCATACTTTTACGGACTTTTACTTGCTTTTACTTAAGTAAAACATTTGAATAATTCACCACGGTACATACAAAACTGCCAACCTTGTTTAATGGCTTGACAGGCCAAATGAAGAGCCACAAGCGACGATGAGCAGGCGGTGTCTATAGCCATTGAAGGTCCAGTGAAGTTGAAGAAGTAGGAGATTCGGTTGGCAGCTATACTCATGGATATCCCGGTGCTTGTCCAGTGGTTGATGTCATTTTGATGCATGTGCCCACAAGTTGCCTCAAACTCTCTGTTCATCAATCCTGCAACATACCGGTAGACATAGTTTAGTTTCTGAAGTGTCCACAGCCCTTCTATAAGACACAGACCACTTATGTGAAATTAGTTTGAAAATGTGTGAAGTTGTCCTTAAATAAGCCTATTTATTACGTATAGGCTATATATTCTACTTTATATATATATATATATATATATATATATATATATATATATATATGTATTTATTTTTCTACACTGAACAATTTGTGCAGATCATTGTTACAGTAACATTGATGATTTTACCCAGAAACACTCCTGTCCTGGTGCCGCTGGCCTTCTCCATTGGCAGTCCAGCATCCTCTAAAGCCCTGTAGACACACTGAAGAGCCATCTTCTGCTGGGGGTCCATGCGCTCCACCTCACTGTCACTGATGCCAAAGAACCTGTGGTCAAACTCATTGAACCTGGAGGGGAATTCACAGCCATAAACAGGGATAAAGAAGTTAATGTACGTTTTATAATATTATAATATTTTATAATATATATAATATAATATTTTATAATATTATAATTTATATTACAAAGTAATTAGTAACTACTGTAAACTGTTCAAATAAATGTAGTAGAGTAAAAATATTTGGATCCGACATTAGTAGTCTACAAGTAAAAGTATTGGAAATTGGAAAACAGCCAAACCTGAGGCTGAATGAGTTACTTTGTTTAGTTCTTCCATATATATATATATATATATATATATATATATATTTGTGTTGTTATTTGAGATATTCATTGATATTTTGAGTATAATTAGAATAAGATGAATATTCGTACCCCTCAATGAGACAAGCCTTCGCTGTGCGGGACTTGCCCGGTTTGCTGTCGTCTGGGTCGTACCATTTTTCCAGGTCAAATCTCTCCTTGGTAATCGGCACCGAACAGTTCTTCCCATTCACAAGAACGTCCCAGAAATTGTCAAGCCCCTCTCCTGTGTTTAATGATATATTATGAATTGTGATTTTCTTTCTTTCTTTCTTTCTTTCTCTTTCTATTTTCCCTATCCTACCGGTATATGCATTTAAATCATAACTGCTGGAATGTGTTATATTCTGATAAAAACTGTTGAGTTGTTGGTTTATGTCAGAAACAGTCTTTATTATGTGGAGTAAACAGTACTTATTTTTCTTTTTTACTTAAGTGAAAGTATCAATACCAGAATGTAAAAATACGTTCATATAGCCTAGGAGTAGAGTAAAAGAACACATATTGGCATCAAAACAATTGTTATATATAATAATATTTTTTATATATATATCAACAAATTAGAAATATAGTGAGGAATCTGGAAATGTATTCTCTTGTAACCAACTGCCAATGCATTTCAATGTGAATGAGTGGCCAGCTGCCGGATTTCTGCAAAAAGAACACTCCATTCCCTTTGCAATGCACTGGCAGAATCTGCCCTCATGGGTGGAATAAAAGTGCGCTGTGACCGTACGTGCCCTAATAAATTAATATCAGTTTAACTATAAAACCAGCGGTGGAAAGTAATTATGGTAAATACATTTTCTCAAAAGCTGTACAATTCTGAGGTATTTTTACTTAACTGGAGTATTCTACTCCATAGGCAAAATATTGTACTTTTTACTCAAATTATTTGAAAACTTTAGTAGTGTAGATTTTTATTATTATTACAAAACCACCTACATATTGGCAATTTGAAAATAGCAGATCTGCAAGCTCATAATGGGTCGCTTAGCGACATATTGTGAGCTTGTACAGTAGATCTGCTACAATGTATTTTTATACATTTTATACATTTGAAAACTTGTGAAATGGGACCTTCTGCATATTGAGTACTTACTTTTAGTATATTTTGATGCCATCATCCCAATACTTTTGTACTTTTAGGGCACAGTCACACCGCACTTTAATTCTACCTATGAGGGCGGATTCTGCAAATGCATTTCAATGGGAATGGAGCGGTTTGCTGCCATTTCTGATTTTAAAAAAAGAGAGAAAGAAAAGAAAATCGAATGAAAAACACAAGCAGAATCCATCCTCATAGGTAGAATACAAGTGCGGTGAGACCATGCCCTTACTCAAAACACATTTTGAATACCAGTTTGTTTCACCACTTGTGAGTATGTCTATGATAGTACAATATGTTATTGTTGTTTAACATGGTATAGATATCATTCTCAGTGTTAAAAGTCAATGCCATGATGTTTTGATCTGATAACTAATGCACGAGACGAGAATCTGCCCCACTCCAGGGACAGAAAGATTGACCGGCGAAATGTCAAAGTGTCCCGGACACTGGATAATGAGAAACCAAAACATTCTACATCCTTGCTTCTGAGTTCACGAGACTCAGTCACAACACCATCTCATGATCCATTGTTATGTTTAATTGTCCAATCATAATGTGACTAATGTATTTTATGCTGTACACATTCAACTATATATGTGGAATCATTATGCTTTGTACTCAGAGAGCTTACGATGGGTGATTTTGCTATACTGTACTTGTACAGTACTTTGAACTCTGACTAAACTTCAACACAAAAACGCATATTCTCCGGTGTGGTCTCATTCATTGTGTGGAGTATTTTATTATGATTGGGGAAAACTGTTTATCCATATGGAATATGATCCAAAATTCCATCAAATGGCCCATTCGATTGCCGGATTAGCTCCGAGGAGATATTGGGGACTCAACATTGTTGGACTCATTTTGTCTTCTCCGCTGCTAGAACCAGTTACGGATTTCTACTGATTTGACGTTTATGGATTCGATACAGCTGGACAGTTTGTTTTGGAATCCCACTTCGTTCATCTCTGCTAGTAACAACCAGCCGAGGATATTATCAGACGTTTCCCCTGACTCCCACGGAGTAACACTGAAAGGACTCCCTCCACGTTTTTTCCTCCTGAGCGCGGCACAGGAAGGCAGAAAACACCTGCCGAAATCTAAACAACCTTTTTACAAACGGAACAACACCTTTGAATTGAAGCGTCTCTTCAAAGCTTGGAGAATGAACTGATAACAGCTTTAATGGCTAAGATAGACAATGAGGAAATGAAACAGGTTGTTTCTAGGTGCCCCACAATTGCACCATTTTTGCCCATATGGAGAAAGGAATTCGGATATGATGACTCTCTCCCACATCAACATATCTATAAAACCTCACAACGGTCTGAAGAAAGCCGAAATGGAGGCGGCCAGGTTTGGCTCTGGCACAACGTTCCACACCAGGAGCCGTTCACGGACGGTCTCTCTCCCCTCATCTCTCCGCACAAGAGACTTGAGAGGCGGGCTCCATTCTCACACGCTAAGTCCTAATTCACCACAATCCGGGGTTCAGACGTTTGTACCTGCTAAGTTAGAGACTAGCTATCTTTAGCCCAAGCTGCGTTTTTATTGTTTAATGTTTTGTAGTCTATTGTTTTTGTCGCTTTTTGTTACATGTTTTGAGGACATAGCAGCCGTTTGGCCACGGAGATTGCTTGTCTAAGGTTGGGTTTGTATCAGTACGAGACTTCAATATAGATTTCATTTTATGCTCTAGAACGGCTGTTTCAAGAAGTTCTGAGAAGAAATCTTTTTATTTGGGGCCAGAACATATTTTGTTCTGAAGGAATGTCTCTTCGGCCAGTACGATAACCCAATACGGCTGATTAGAGCCACTTAATCACATAAGAAATAGCGTGGTTATTTTAATTAGGAGATTTCACTTTATGCTCTAGAACCGAACGTTCTGACGGAAATCTTCATGCTTTAAGCTTACATGTCTTCGTTTTCGTCTTATCTTATTTTATTTTTAATTTCCGTCTCAGGCCACTCTGAGATGTTGAATACAGGAGCTTTTTATCTCAACGCTCCCAAGAACATTTTTAAGAAACATGACCATTCAAGCTAAAAAAGCCCCCTGCTCCGAGAAGCAGTGTTTTTATCGTGTAAATCCTGGACACACACGGATGAGATGTTACAATCTAAACCTAGAACCTTTTTTTTTTTTTTACCCGGACCTCACATCACTCTGGAAGATCATCGGGAACTCCCATTTACCAGCAATACCTAAAACCTTTCCTGGAACATTTCAATGGATATGGGCGAAGCTGCGGAGACATTATTGCCACTGGATGTGTTGCTGGATACCACGCAAACCTCATTAGGAAGGAACCGAGAACGCAAACAGTGTTTTCAGATGCTGACGGGCTTGACAAGGCCCCCCCCAGCCGAACCTGGCTGGCACTGCCTTCCACTCACAACGCGATGGGACGCGTTGTGAGCTTGTAGATCTGCTACGTGACTTTCATGGATTACAATGTCCCGAAAAGAACAAACACTCTTGACCCTTGGGACGCCCCGAGATAATGGTACTATATATTTTGTTTACTTTTGACTAAGAACGACTTCTGGAAAGAAAAAAAAAGAAAAATCAAGTTCTGACTGACAAACCTGTGTGTTAAATGTTTTTGATAATCTATCTCTGTCTAATCATCTCTAATCCAATTTTCCTCCCCTGGTTACATTTCGGTTTGTCTATTATGAAAGCAAGAAAATCAAACCAAGTATAAAGTGAGCGGTGCTACTTCTGTGTACAATATGGTACAATATGTGCTTGGCTTATGCTGCTTGCTTGCTGCTTGCCCGCACTCGCTTGACCGATGCTTACATTTTGGTTTATTATTGTTTTATTTTGGAAAAAAAACTATGAGGGGATTGCTGGAATTGTTTTTTATTTCATTTTTCTTATTTTTACCTTGAGAGGCCACGAGCCGATTCAGTTTCTGTGTGACCATGCTCTCTCTTTCTCTCTCAAAAATGGGTTTCATTCGCTCTTGTTCTGTATAATCTACTGTTTACATTCTAATACAGGGCTTGATAACAATGTGCTGGGGTTATATTTGAATCTGTCTTGGGTTTTTCTCCCTCTGTATTGTGTTCTAACTCACTTGCCTGGTTTGCAAAACTAGGAATTATTTACACATATGACTGTCTCTCCCTCTCTCTCTCAAAGGGGATCTCATTCGCTCTTGTTATGACTACACTCGTACTGATAACAACCAACGCTTGGGTTTATTTGAATGTTTCTATGTCTTAATAATTTTTTTCTTCCCATCAATGACAGGTGGGCTTTATTTTATTTTAGGGGACAGGACGGACTAATGACATGGCAGAACAGGTATAGTGGAACTAACTCCACTAACTTGCTACCAACTTAACTGACTGATTATCAGTGACTGACTGACTGACTGTTTTATTTCAATTTTATTTTAACCTGTTTAATTTTATGACTGTTTATTTTATTTTAACAGTTTTCTCCTGTCCTCCTGTCTTGTGTGTGAAAAACACCATATCCTGTGAGGGTGTGCACGTACTGTGTCTCTGCGTGCGTGCACATGGGCGTGTGCGTGTATGTGGATGTGTGACTGAAGCTCTATGTGTGTCGGTCTGCTAGAAGACATCTGGCCTCCAAGGTCAAATGTCGCCAACTCAACATTTTAACTCTAGATCCTCAATTATTTAGTAATCCTGTTCTTTTAAACCACATCTTATGGACATGAACCAAAAACATTTACTTTCACCATTCTTAACACATGGACTGCAGACCATGTGTTTAAAAAAAAGGGAAAGAGGCTTATAATTATTATTACTATTTATATTTTATATCTTTTATTTCCATTTTTCATCCTTTTGTCTGTGTTCTAACGAGTAAAAACACTTTGATTACTCCCCCATCAGGCTGAGTTTCAGTAGAGAGGCCTCGCTAACTATTGTTTTGGAAAGCCTTATCTTTTTATGGTACATTTCCCCCCTCACAGGCCTGGAAGCTCACTAACTCTGACAGTGAGCAGAATCACTGTCCATCCACAAGGTTTACTGTACCTCTGGACCATCTGTTTCTCATTTAACCATATTGCCTCCAAACATCAACAAAACAATTTTTGTCACACCCAATATTTTTGGCTGTGGCAAACGGGAGGGAATGTGTTTGGAGAATTAATATTTAGAATTAATATTTTTTCATTTAATTTTATTTCTTTCATATTTTCATTTTCTGAATTCATATTTCATTTTCTGATTTCATATTTTCATATTTCATTTTGTTTTCATTTCATCCCATTTAAATATATTTCACCTTATTGAAGTTGATTCCAATCCTCAACAGGGTTAATCTGTTTCCCCTAACAGAACAAACTGACACAACTTGTGTCCTCTTTTGGTGATGTATCTAAACATTTCAATTTAATTTCTATATATAAATACCTTATTGCCTTACATTATGGATTGATTTGTCCCTGTCTTTTCCCTTGTCTTACAGATAAAGATATTTTGAGATGATAATTGAGAATGAGTTGACAGACACATACTTCACTGCATGTCTGTCCAAAGTGGAAATGTCAAAAAGGATGATTGAAAAATCCATATGTATTTCGTGAGTATGAAACTGCATCACACACGTTTTCCCGCTGTAAAGTTTTCTTTAAGACCTTGACTCGGACAAAAGCCAGTAAGGAGGAATAGACAGTTGGCTTTAAGGCGGCTCCGGTTTGACACCTCACTATAAATGTCCCCAACCTGCATGGACAATTAAGACCACTGATTACCTAAAGGTAACCTCGGAGGTGTACGAATTATGACCGCCAAACGGCTGATTTTCGGATGCTGTCTAAATACATGTTGAATGCTTTTGTCTTTAACCTAAATTATGGTAAAGAGTCAAGTTCGTCTTGTTTTGACTAAAATCGGCCCCAAATTGTAATAACCACCCGGGAGCGTGATGCTGATGTGTTTTTATCTTGCTTGACATGGATAATTTCCAATCAATCTTCGACACATTGAACCTTTGTAAAATACATATATATAATAATTAATAATTAAGACAATAAAAATCTTTTACCTCTACTTAAAAAACAAAAACAAAGTTCAATTATGATATTCTGATTTAAATACCTTTGGAAATATACAGTTCTTTTGACTCTACTCTTCAAAAACTATCGAAATGTTTTTGACTTAAATTGTTCAATTATTATGTTCTGTTTCTAATACCTTAAAAAAAAAGTTTAACCCATGTTTTCTTCCCTTGTTGTTTATGCTGCCTTGACATTTAACACTTCAAATGCTATCTCAGGAGGGAATTGATAGTACAATATGTTATTGTTGTTTAACATGGTATAGATATCATTCTCAGTGTTAAAAGTCAATGCCATGATGTTTTGATCTGATAACTAATGCACGAGACGAGAATCTGCCCCACTCCAGGGACAGAAAGATTGACCGGCGAAATGTCAAAGTGTCCCGGACACTGGATAATGAGAAACCAAAACATTCTACATCCTTGCTTCTGAGTTCACGAGACTCAGTCACAACACCATCTCATGATCCATTGTTATGTTTAATTGTCCAATCATAATGTGACTAATGTATTTTATGCTGTACACATTCAACTATATATGTGGAATCATTATGCTTTGTACTCAGAGAGCTTACGATGGGTGATTTTGCTATACTGTACTTGTACAGTACTTTGAACTCTGACTAAACTTCAACACAAAAACGCATATTCTCCGGTGTGGTCTCATTCATTGTGTGGAGTATTTTATTATGATTGGGGAAAACTGTTTATCCATATGGAATATGATCCAAAATTCCATCAGTCTACAATAGTGTAATTATACTTTTACTTAAGTACAAAATGTGAGTATTCTTCCATCATTGTATAAAACATAGGCTAAAAAAGGAAATATATATTTCTGCCAATATGGCTGTGCATATACTGCAGCCTATTGTATGATCAAATCACAGCACTGGTATAATCTAAACATCAATCATGCTGTTTTCATATGTGCAGCAAGAATGGATATTTGCCTTTAAAAAAGTTTTGAAACTTACCTCCTGGGAAATTGCATCCCATGCCCACAACAGCAATTCCATCTTCAGTTTCTGACATGGCGCCACTACACTACCAACTGTGGACAACTTCAGCCAATCTGAAATACATTTCATTTCGTCAAACTGGATGAGAAACAATTAAAATCAATGTAGTGTTATGAGAGGCATGAGTATGCCTTTCACAAGATAACAAAAATTCTCTCTGCATCACTTTTTAAGGGCTATTTAGCCCCTCCTTCACCACCTCCCTCTGTTCTTTTGAACTTATCATAACATTGCTCCATCCCCTTTTGGGAGTGGATTTACTAGAAGTCAATGTTGTTATTTCCGCATAGAGTTCAGAAATAACAACATTGACTTGACTTCTTGTAAATCCCCACCCATAACCACATTGCAATAACCAGTTGTGTGTGTGTGGAATGTTTTAGCTATACTGGAGCAGTAGCGTGCACATGCTCGCGCATGTGAGCGATTGTCAATTGAAATAACCTAAGGCAAATCATGTTAATTTAGGGCATACATGTTTTCCAGGGGTATTAAGGTGTGCTGAATCCAAATCTGCTGTATGCCTAGCGCAAAAATGGTCGCTATAGGCCCTCAAAATGGTCAATTTAAAGATGGCGGCCACCACTCAGCTGAAACATAAAAGTACCAATATCTTAGAAGGTCAATCTTGATTCAAAATGTATATTTTGGGGGTCAAGGCATTTAATAAACTTATTGAGAATATCAGCAAGTGACTATTTAATAATTTCTGCCAATATTTGAACATTTGGTTAATTCTGGCAATTATTCGGGTCGTTGGGTCCAGATTTGAGAAGGATGAGAACACAGCAGACAAAAGCACCACATTTTTTCCACATGCTCTCCATCACCATAACTTTCAGTGTTTGGTGGAAGCCACGTAACCAGGATGGCAGAAGGCAGCCATCTTGGATTTCAAAGATGGCCACCATGTAATATCTATAAGTGCCAATATCTTGGCTTCCATGCCACTTAGAATGTCAATCTTGGTGTCAAAATATATATTTTCTTTCTGTCAAGGAATACATTTAAACTATTGTGAATACCACCAGATGTTTGTTTAAGATCAAATAAATATGTTCTACCAATGTTTTTACATAATGTTCATCTTGGTTAGCGGTAGGACACGAAAACTGAATGCATGAAGTGAACTTAGTATGAAAACAACAGCAAAGATCTGTGCAATTCCAGTGTGCCTTTTTGCATGAGCAACTTGCACCACAACCAGTTCAATGCAGCCTTTAGACACCATCGGTAGAATACTCCACACAGGAAGCCAGCCATGGTTGTTGACATCCAATGTCCATCTCCTTCTGGACTAGTGTCGGCTGCTGGTCAAGTTCAGACGAGGCCCAGATTGGAACACAACCCCCCTTCACATGCTGCAGCAGTGAATCTTGAGTTGGTGGAATTATGTTCCAAACGTCCATCACTTTTTCTTCTGTCCGAAGCACACTCTAAGTACCGGTAAGTAAGTAAGTAAGTAAGGAGAGTCTTATTGTCAGTATCAGCTGAGAACGTGGGAGTTTATCCCTGTTACAATGCGCTAGACCCCTCAGAGAGGGATTGCTGAGGATTTCAGAAGTCGCAATTTTGTAGTTGAACCAGGCAGAGAAATGATATATATTTTTAAACATACATTTGATGCCTGATGGATACATTTGGGTCTTTACTACTAATACAATAAAGCTATTGAAGTGTGGAACTACACCACCATAATAGTATTTAGCAATTGCAATCTTTTCCAAAAATGGCAGATCTACAAGCTGCAGATCAGATATAACATTTCCAAAAATGGCAGATCTACAAGCTGCAGATCCATAGAAGCATTATCAAAGATATGCAAAAAGCCATTATAAAACATTTCTATCAATGAGAGAGAGAGAGAGAGAGAGAGAGAGAGAGAGAGAGAGAGAGAGAGAGAGAGAGAGAGAGACAAGAAGCAGAACAGGTTATACTGTATGTTGTTGCCCAAATATGTGTCCACACTCGCACGCACGCACGCACACACAGTCACACACACACACACACACACACACACACACACACACACACACACACACACACACACACACACACACACACACACACACACACACGCACACACACACACACACACACACCATCATCAATCAGCATTTGACAGAATATAGTTTGACAGTGACAACTTCAGAATGTGAACAATGTCAGATTTGGGTCATCCAGGAAAAGAAGCTGCTGAGATCAAAATCCACAAAGAAAAATTAAGTCCGCACACGTGGATCTTAAATATTTAAAACATTATTCTGTTTCCTTTTCACACCGTTGGACTTGACGTTTCCAGCATACCGGCTCTTCATTGGCGGAAAAAAGGAACCAAAAATATATTTTTTTAAAGCTTTGGAGCATGTTCCTGTGTGAAGACTTAATGCTTCTTTGAGGTTTGGGTCCATCTGAAACTTTTTAGTTTCAGTCTAGTTTCAGTGGACTAAATCTACAGTTGATTTCAGTGGACAGAAATGTATTTTAGTCATGGGCCTTGCTGGCATCAGTATGATTTATGATGCTGTCAGTGTCAATCATCTGCACAAGAGATGGAAAAATGGTCCTAATGGGTTAATAGGAATTCATCAGTATAGAATTCATCCAACAAATGTCTTCTGATAACAGTTTTATGAATTCACTATGTTGCTATGATATAGGCCTATATCGGTGGTTCTCAAACCTTTTCATGTCAAGGAAACCCCAGAATTAAATGTATTTGGACTCGGACCCCCATCTCCCAATATTATGTATCAGGGAACCAGAACCAAAGATTTGAGCTACAAATCTTAATTTTTAAATTTTCCTGACTTTTCAAAAATAGCAGATCTACATGCTCATAGTGTGTGCCACGCTATGAGCCTGTAGATCTGCTATTTTTGAATAACTAAAGTATTAAGTGATGGTTAAGGTGGTTAAAATGTAAATGGACACAGATACTTTCCAGGTGTAAATGGATGTAGGATGATGACACTGTACACATACTGTGTATCAGTCTGTTAAATGGATGTAGGATGATGACACTGTACACATACTGTGTATCAGTCTGTTAAATGGATGTAGGATGATGACACTGTACATAATACTGTGTCATTATGTGTTGACAGTCTGGACACAAAGCATTCATTCAGGTTGTAGATGAATATACATGCTTTACTCTCTGAAGAGGATTAGTGAATTATACTTATATTTATCGATAGGATATAAATTCCATTGTGTTAACTCAGTCAGACCATGGGCTGATGGCTAGGATCAGACTTTATTTTATTGTATGTCTTCTTGTTCTTTGCGTCTCTTCCACTCCGTCTGTCTGTCTGTCTGTCTGTCTGTCTGTCTGTCTGTCTGTCTGTCTGTCTGTCTGTCTGTCTGTCTGTCTGTCTGTCTGTCTGTCTGTCTGTCTGTCTGTCTGTCTGTCTGTCTGTCTGTCTGTCTGTCTGACAGACAGACAGACAGACAGACAGACAGACAGACAGACAGACAGACAGACAGACAGACAGACAGACAGGTAACACATTTGTACAGGCAAGAGTTGAGAAGAATAAGGAGAAATAAAATAAAATGAAATGTCTGATCCTAGCCATCAGCCAATGGCAACTGTGGATGACAGCCCCACAGTTACCTTGACTGGAAGTGCAGCAAAGACCAGTTCAGCTTGTATGAAAACATTACAGCCGGGAAATCCTCAGAAGTAGGTCAAGATGCTGATCATTGATGGCATTTTCTACACTTTGAAATTATCATGGAATGTCCTGGCACACCTTTGGCTGGAATGTCGCTCATTGCTATGAACATCGTTTCGACTAAAACTCAGTGAAAACTGTAAACAGGACCAATTACAAATACAATTTAGGCATTTAGCAGACGCTCTTAATCCAGAGCGTCTTACAATAAGCAGGTAATACATGTGCTATGGTAAGAAATGGTATGACAAGATTGTTGGTTTATCTTTTGAGTATTATTAAGTATTATATCTTGCACAGTAGGCTACACATCTGCTGCTATGTTCATGCAACTTTATATCTTATCTTAGGTAGCTACCATGTAAATATGTACAGTATGTTTGTTTTCTTGTTTGATCTCCTTTCCTCCTTGCATCCAACGAATTTGACTTTGATTGATTGATTGATTGAAGACTTTATTAGAAGTTTGCATAGGAAAAGGTACAGTTTCATGACGGTACAGTTCACTGGTACAAGGTCTACTAAAAGGAGATCCATGAAAAGACTAAGCTTATTTCCACTGGAAACCATTGAAGTATCTCATATAACATTGAATGACAGACAAATAGAACACAGTACTATGCAGTAGATATGTAAAGAAAAACAAAAAAGAAAACAGTAAGTCTAAACAAACAGTATAGGCTATACAAAGAAGGGGCAGGGGAGGGTAGGGTTGGGCTAGGTTCATTTTTTTACCAGTTGCGAACGGCTGCTGCCTGTAAGTGGTTTTTCAGGACAATTTTAAAGGATGCTAGTGATCCACACTCCTTTATGGCCTTCGGTAAGGCTTTCCACATTTTGGTGGTATAGCAGAAAAACGAGTTTGACCCTTTGTTGGTTTTTACTCTGGGTTGGAAGTGATCTGTGGCGCTGCCTCTGGTGTTATAATTATGGACATCCTTAATGACGCTTTTTTAACTTCTGTAAACCTGCGATGTGACTCATTCTGATTCCGATAAAATGTATAAAGTTGTATTAAAATGGACATAATTCATAGCCTTTTGTATATAATTGCATATTGCTTGTGTGGTTATCACAGAATCCCATGGCACTCCTGGACACTGTGCCTCCGTACACTGTTAGAGAACCACTGCCCTAAACCCCCAATATTTGTTGAACAATAACATCTCTGCCCATGTCAGCAAGGAAGGAAAAAAAAGAAAAAAGAAATTGAAACATTGATAATGTTCAGCTATAATAATATGCCCACAATAGGGAAAGTTGTTAAAATATGTTGTCATTCTATTGACCTGAGCAGTAGATTTGTACTGTATTTAATTGCTAAATGTAAGTTAACAAATGGACCTGTTGGTTTGATTACATTTGTACACTGTTGACTCTGACTATGAGCTAAATGAACACTTGCAAGCATGTTAATATAACTCATTCCAGGTTGTGGTCATTATCAGAATACCTGGTCAGTAGTACTTGGTCAAATACTGACCATGCAGGATACTATCCCGGTGACAGTACAGTATCCTGGTAAGTATTTCACATATAGTATTTTTGCCCATCTCTGTGGTAATTATTGTGTCCCCTGCACAGCCCAATCATTCATTGCCATGTCGTTGCACGTTAAGTACAGTAGAGGTCACTGTTCACCCAAAAGATGATCACCCAGGATCAAAGAACAGTGAGTCTTCATTTTTTAATACTTTGACTTTGACATCTTTATTGATAACAAATTAAAACATATGTAAAATACCAGTAAGACGCCTAAGAGCATCTGTCTTGGCCATGAATTACATATATCCAGAAGATTTTTTCTAAAAGTGTACATAAAGAGTTAAAATTATAGGTTTTTATGTGGCCACACCCACCAGTTCATTAAGTATGCCTAGTTGTCATGGTGGGTGGTAACTGGTAACCCAGCTGAATTTAGCCACACCCGCAGTGTTGGGTGAATGGTAAAAGGGGAGGGGATGATTATCCCCAGATAGAGTGATGTCACTATCTGTGTTTTTGGATCGGCACTTTTGACCCACAAGGTGGCAGCCTCGAGGAAGAAATCCAAAATGCAAAGGGAATACATAATTGCTCATAACAACCACATCAGGGGGTCTAATACTGTCAACCTCCTAGACACATGAAAGCAGAAAAAGTACAAAACTATGGCACCGCCTCTTAAACAACTACTGTAGGCTACTATATCACTCTGGTGTACTCTGAGGTTACAATGAAAAGATTACTTGGATAAAACGATCCACTTCAATGCCGTATCAACTTGTAAATGAGCCTATAAAAGTATACAGTGTAAGTATCTTATCTGATTTGCACCACTCCATATTTCACCTTGCTTATTGTAAATGCCGATTGTAAATTGTCACTGATAAAACACAGCCTAGTGATCAGGCTGTTATAAATATGGACTAAAGGTTGTTTTACAGTTACGTTGCTGCATATCATCACTGTCAGGTGGAATTGTTACTTTTCAGGAAATGTAAAAATAAAATAGAAATAAAATAACCCTTGTTCCAATCCAGTGTAGGCCCTTACAGTTTTCATTGGAATTAGTAGGCATTCGTCTTCGAAAAAAAATCTGGAAATAAGCCTACTGCCCGAATAAGTTTCTGCCTGACTGGGACGATATTCAGTTTTCATTCTTATGTTAACTGACATGCATATAGCCTAGGCTAAATATCCATCACCATATCACATTTTAAACCAATTTTACATCTGTGTTGCATGTTAGCCTCAACACTTCATGTATGTAGACCAGTTTATGTCATTGTACAGTCAGTGTGTATAGCCATATTAGGCTAAAACACATTCTATGGCAATTATGAAATTATTTTACATGTGCACACGTGTGTGTGTGTGTGTGTGTGTGTGTGTGTGTGTGTGCGCGCGCGCGTGTGTGACTGCTGATAGATGGAATTTGGAAACATTATGGGTCTAGCATTTGTTATTTATTTACATAATTATGTGTAACTTAAATGTTTGCAAGAATATAATCAAAACTTAAGAAGCAAGGCAGTAAAACTGATACAGAATCATTTGATAGGCCTATCTTGCAGGCTGTCTCTTCCTTGCAGTCCATTCCAGTTATTTCTTCATGGGCTGGGCTGAAATACAACCAGCAAATAATAATATAAAAAAACAGATAAAAAGAAGAAAATAAGGGAAAGGTCTGAATAAAATGGACTATGCCTAAGATAAGCCATTGTGATTTTGTATATTATTTTTTTATAGCCGCAAAAAAAGTAGGCCTACTGCAATTATTAAAGCTTTTTAGAATGGACAGTCTCAATTGAATCACTTACCACGGTATTTATAATATATTGCTGTTCCACCCACCACAACAAGCGCAGCTGCTACTGCTACCAAGGCTGGAGTAGATACTGCACAGTAAACGGCCTTAATCCCCATCATGCCGAAGCTCAACTCTACTCCATAGCTGTAAGAAATATAATTATAATATATGGTAACTGATTGACATTACAGTATACAGCCTATGCTAGTGTGGCATAGTGGTATATTTTAGTGTAGCTGCCAGACAACGCCACCAGTGGAATTACGCCACCGGAAATAGTTCTATTCTCTAATTCAAATACTTCAAGTTGCAGGACACACAAGTTCGTTTTACATTAAGAATCAAGGCAGAAACGTAATTAACCAAAGTATAAAACAGGCTTTTTATTATAAGTTAGGCAGGTTAAAATATTCAGTATATCATATCATCATCATTTCTGTTATAGTCAGTATATCATATCATCATCATTTCTTTTATAGTCAGTATATCATATCATCATCATGTCCTTTAGTCACTGTAATGATAATACTGGTAAGAGATTTAAAAGGAGGAACAGTGTATAGGCTACTAATGCAATCAACAATAAAACACTTGTGTGTGTCTATCTATGGGCCAGGTGCAAAGGGCAAGGGGAATGGGTACAGGGCAACCGCCCCAGGGAAGTGGCTCTCCAACAAAGCACAGCAAAGTAAATATAAACAAAATCATGTAAATCAAACACAGCAAACGGGGGGATTACCACAACCCTGGGCGGCCGTCCCTGTCCCAATGTAAGGCCCCAGCACCGTGACCTGTGTAATAGAAGAGACAGGTGTTAAAATGATGGATTCACAGTAGTTTCAATAAGGACTTGTTTCCTATTGAAACTAAATAATGCCGTCTATATATATATTGGCCTGGTGCCGGATAGTTGTATTTAAATCAAAATGAATGAACCAAAATAAACAAAGTAAACTAAATAAGTCCAATACAATAACTCATAAAGCAAAAGAACAAACAATAAAGCTGGCCATAAAGCCGGGCGATGGACCGCCGGGTAGGACGGCTATGAACAGCTGTACAACCGGCGTGTCTTCGTGCCGCCGCCGACACTTTTATGAATGGAGGAAGAGTGGTATGTGGTATCACAGTATCATTCAGACGTGGGCTTTCTTAACGGCTGGTAACCGTACCAGGTCCGCAAAGCAGCAGCTGCCCTGGCCCTGAAACAGGCAACAAGCGGCCCGGTTAGTTTACTAATTATACTATAAAGTTCACAGAAACAGGAACAGAGAGATGCGCAACTCACCACTTAAACAACAGCGGCCGACACGGATGTCCCGTCCGCGCAGCGGCCCCCGGGTATAGCTGTTACTAAACTGGAATAATAAAACAAAGCCCATGTTTAGTCCGGTGCAGACACCAAACGAAACTATACTGCGGAGAGGGAGGACTATAAACCTACCTAATGTGCGTGTTCTTAATCACCGCACAGAAGCGCAGGAGCTCATTGACGAGCGTGGTAGCATCAAAGCTAAGAGACAACAAACGGTCATGGTCAAGTTCAAGTTCACTATGCAGCATATACTGGCGACTGTTTAAGCAGCAAGACAGAGAGACATACCTGGATTGCACAAGACAGGAGCACCGCGATATATATATATATAGCCCAACGGCCAGCGTTTAGAAGCAGTGTTTGCAGTGTTTGCAACACACAATGAGGAGCGTGGCACCAGGTGAGCAGAGACGACTGACTCTGAGAGGAGTGGTGCATTCTATATACTGGTGGCAATCACTCACTGCCGAGTGGGCGGAGAGTGGACTGTGGGAACGAACGCCCATTCTGCTACAATCCACCCCCAACAACTGCATCGTCGTCCCGACGATGACTTACCTATACTCTAATTCCAGGGTCTGTATGATGCCGAGACAGCATTTGATGCTGACGCAGAAGTAGGGGCGGGACCTCTATCCACTGTCTGTGGAAGACGGTAAGGGTTGGAATGCTGTCCCGCTGTGGACCTCAAAGTCCTCCTTTGGGCAGCCTCACTATTTCCAGCCATGTCATCCAAGGATCTAGGGAGTGGTTCTAAACTATTAGACTCTACTACGTAGAGGTTCAAAGGTAGAACCGCAGATGGTTCAAGAGCCACCAGAGTAGTGGGGAATACCTCACCATGAGAAGATTCCCCATGCTCTGGACTCACCTGTCGATCATTATCTTGGTTGTCATTTGGTTCATCCAACCGAGAAGGAGATGGGCCTAAAGATGAAGCTACCGGCACTGTACAGTGCTCTTCTGGGTTATCAGGCTGGCCAGAAGGACACCGGGGAGCCCCTGCTGGAAGTGGAGCAGCCGGCGAGGGCAGATGGGACTGGGGTATTTCTGAATTCAGAATAAACCAATCACCGTCGTTCTGGTCTTCATCGACCAAGGGCGATGACCTCTCGATCCGCTGGTTACTTGGAGGGCTGTTGACGGGAGGCTCTCCCCCAACCCGTTGTTTGAGGAGAGAGCGATGAACATGTTTCACTCGACTAGGTTCCGTCAAGGGTGCGATCGTGTATACAGCACCGCCTGGCCGTGGAGCTCGGATGACCTTAAACACCTCAGAGTGCCACAGGTCGTGAATTTTGTGGCGACCTCTAACGCCCAAGTCACGAAGGTAGACTAGCTGCCCCTCCTCCAAGGATGGATCACGGACCTTGGGGTCATGATGCGCTTTGCGGCGGTTGGCCGCCAGCTTCAACCGTTCCTGTGCCCCCTCGAAGGCTATCTGAAGACGAGTCTGATGCTCTGTGACCCAGCCATCTACGCTACCTGCTACCGGTTCTGGAACTCTCCCGAGCAGGAAGTCCACCGGTAGACGTGGTTCCTGACCAAACATCAAATAGTAAGGCGTCTCCCCGGTGGCCTGATGCGGAGTGGTATTGTAGCAGAAGAGCTTCTGCGGAAGGCAGTCCACCCAGTCCCTCTTACGGGAGGAGGGCAGAGTGCGTAGGAGATTGTGTAAGGTCCTATTAAATCGCTCACACTGCCCGTTACCCTGTGGGTGGTACGGGGTAGTGCGAGACTTCTGGATGCCGTACAAGAAACATAACTGCTGGATGAGGGATGCTTCAAAGTTCCGGCCCTGGTCGGAATGGATACGGCCAGGAACGCCCAGTCTGTAGAACCACTCGTTGACTAGGACTTGGGCGACAGTCGAGGCCCGTTGGTCTCTAGTGGGAATGGCCAGCGTGTATTTACTGAAGACATCTGTTATGACCAAGACATTTTCCACACCTGCCCGAGAAGGTTCCAAGATGGTAAAGTCGACGGCCACAATCTCGTTGGGCCGGGAAGCAAGTAAATGACCCATGAAGCTTCGTGCTGCTGGTCGAGTATCCTTTGCCACCTGACACCGCTCGCATTCCAGGCACCAACGGGCTATGTCCGCGGACATACCTGGCCAGTAGCAGCGCTGACGCACCAATTCAGTGGTGCGCTCGACACCCTGATGCCCGTGATCCTGATGTAGTTGAGTCAGGACCTCGTCCCTCAGAACAGCAGGCAAGACCAGCTGGAAGACCTCCTCGCGCCCATCTGGACGGCAGACCCTACGGTAGAGCACCCCTTCTTTGTCCACAAAACGGTCCCGTTGCGCAAGTAGTGTCACCGCAGAAGTGGACAGTCGTTTGCGCTCCATAAGGCTTGGACGCGTCCCCTGCCTCCAGTACCCCAGAACCTCTTGAATGACTGTATCCGCCATCTGCAAGCTCTTCAAGTCCGACAAGCTGTGACCAGGCAAGGCCGTCATGGTGGCCTGGGTAGCTACTAGCTCCGGTGGCACCGCCAGCTGTAGCACAGAGGGAATGGCTGTACCAGGAACCAAGCCCTGCAAGTCCGTAGGCCCAACCGGATGCTGTCGGGAAAGCGCATCAGCATTCCGGTTACTCCTGCCCGAACGATACTTGATCTCAAAGTCGAAGGGCGCCAGTTCACTGGCCCAACGCTGCTCTATCGCGCCCAGTTTGGCGGAAGACAGATGAGCGAGTGGGTTGTTGTCCGTATAGACAAGGCACCGATGTCCCAGTAAGTATTCGCGGAACTTCTCCGTCATGGCCCATTTGAGTGCCACAAACTCCAACTTCATGGAGCTGTAATTGGACATGTTACGTTCGGTGGGACGGAGACCACGGCTTGCAAAAGCCACTGGGCGCACCTGGCCCTCTTGCTCCTGGGAAAGGACAGCACCCAACCCGCTATGGCTGGCGTCCACTTCAAGAATAAAGGGGAGTGAGAAGTCGGCATAAGCGAGGACAGGGGCTGATGTAAGCTTCTCCTTCAGAGCCTCAAAGCTCCGTTGGCACTTCTCGGACCATAAAGACATAAAACTTCTTCCGGAAGTTCTACTGGAAGCCCGCTTAGCCTTCGTCCCTGCTAGCTCAGCTACCAAGGCATGCAGAGGGGCAGCCATCTTGGCAAACCCCTCCACGAAACGGCGGTAGTAGCTGGCAAAGCCCAAGAATGAACGTAGGTCTGACACAGAAGCAGGTTGACGCCAGTCAGCAACAGCCTCGATCTTACTGGGGTCTGTGGAGACTCCCTTGCTGGAGATGACATGGCCCAAGTAATGAACTTCAGGTTGGAAGAACGCACACTTCGACAGCTTTGCCTTTAAGCCCTCCCGCTGCAGTCGGCCAAGAACAACTTCCATCCGCTCCAAGTGCTGGGCCACAGTGGACGAAAAGATGACAATATCGTCGAGGTAAAGTAGTAAGGTCTGGCATTGTTGATCTCCGAACAAGCGCTGCATCAGCCGCTGAAACGTCCCAGGGGCGTTGCAGAGCCCGAATGGCATCCGATTCCACTCAAAGAGGCCGAATGGGGTGCAAAACGCAGTCTTCGCCCGGTCCTTCTCCGCAACTGGGACTTGGTTATAGCCACTGGCCAGATCCATGGCCGAGAACCAGCGTGCCCCAGCTAAAGAGTCTAAGGATTCCTCAATACGAGGCAAAGGAAATGCGTCTTTCCTAGTGTTGGCATTAAGCCGCCGGTAGTCCACACACATGCGGAGGCTACCATCTTTCTTCTTTACCAGCACAATAGGGGACGCATACGGACTGCTACTCTCCCTGATTATGTGCGATTCCAGTAACTGGTTGATGTGGGCCTTTGCTACCTCATACTCAGATGGAGGAATGCGCCGGTACCGCTGGCGAACAGGAGCATCGTCAAGAAGCGGGATCTCATGACAGATCAGGTCAGTGCACCCCAGGTCTCCCTCGTGTGTGGAAAACACTCCGCTGTACCTCCGAAGGAGGTCCCTGGCCGGACCCTGGTCTTCGCTCGAAAGAGCACCTAAGTCAAGAGCCTCGATCTGGTCGGGTATGGAAGGAGACACAGTCTGGGAAGAGCTAGTAGCCGTAACTGACCCAACCTCAGTAACCCCAGAAGGTAAGGTGACCACTTGAGTATTACTCCAGTTGCCCAAGATGGTCCGTGGGTAAAGCAACACATCTCTGGTCCCGACATTAACCACTGGAACGTAGGCTGTGCCCCGAGTGACAGTAAGCAAGGCTGGAGAGGCCAACAAGCCACCAGGTAACCCTGATTCAGGGGGCTCAAATAGAACGGAGGTGAGAGAGTTCTGCTCTGCGCATGTTGCAGCAACCAGTTTCATGGTGCCCCCAGGGATGCGGCACGCACGCCTACCACGAACCTTAACCCTCCCTAAGCCAACCACCGGAGGTTGAGTTTCAGCCCTATGGCATTGCTGCAAAGCCGCAACAATGGGACTGGGGGCCTCCAATACAGACCGCGTTTTGAAGAGAGCTGCCCCATGCTGTCCAAAGAGCTCCCTATAGCGCCGAACCAGGACATTCATGCCGAGGACCCCAGGTGCCTGAGTAGTAAGAGTAGTTGGGGGATCTTTGACGATTAGCACCCCACACTTCGGCACGGACTTCCCACACAGCTCCACATCAAGCTCCAGGTAACCCACATATGGGATGGGCAGGCCATTAGCCGCGCTCAACCGCAACCAGTGGCAAGACTGAAGACAATCCTGACCCCATGGTTCGAAATGCTGAAGAAAGAAGGACTCAGTCATGGTAGACACCATGGACCCGGTGTCAATCAAACAAGGAACAAGTACTCCACCCATGGAAACATCCAAATGGGGGCAAGATGACATCAAACTCGAGATCGTACCTGCATCAGTAAGAACTCCAGAGCCGATAGAGTCCCCACCCAAACTGTGGCTCTGCAGTTCGGAGGGTGCTAGTTTTCCGCCGGTTCACGACGGTGAGACTGCCTACCACCCATTGGTGGAGGCTGCGGATAGGGGGGGCGCCATCGGGACCTACACTCCCTGGCCCAATGACCTGGCTGCTGACACCTCCTACATATTGTCGGTCCACTGGGTGGATGACTAGGCTGTTGAGTGCCGTGTAAGAGTGCCACTGGATGACTAGGCTGTTGAGTGCCATGTAAGAGTGCCACTGTCTGTGTGAGCTGGTTTAGCTGCTCCTGCTGTTTTTTAAGCATCTCTTTCAACTCTGTAAACTCTGATCGTTGTGGTGAGTCACTGCCCGAAGAGCGTGGCTCACTGTGAACGGCATACTGGATGCCATGTGCTGAAGGAACAGAAAAGCTGCGACCCCTTGCAGCCCCTGGTCTACCCTCTCGCTCCCACCGAATCGCTTCCTCACGAACCTCTAACAAAGTACTAGTTGGACAACGACGTACTAACTGCTTAAGCTCCCGTCGAAGGGAGCTGTCTAAGACGTGCTCAGTGAACTGATCACGCAAGAGGACCTCCGCATTAGACATGCGGTCAGGTGCACGCTGTTTGACTCTCGCCATCAAGCTCATTAGAGCGAGTGAGAATTCCTGCAATGTCTCTCCGTCTTGCTGCTTTCTGCTGAAAAATGCCTCCTGCAATGCTACATAGGACTGTGAACACCCGTATAGATCTCTAAGAATGGCAATAATTTTATTGGGGTCCTCCCTCTCCACAGTAGGGCGATATTTTATCTCCTCTCTAGCCTCCCCTTCTAGGTGGTCAAATAAAAAGAAAGCTTGATCAATGGCCAAAAGACAGCGAGCCCGCATACAAGCCTGTGCCTCTTCCACCCATTCATTTATATTGACACCAGACTTGCCACTAAAATACGGGCACTTCCTATCTCGCGGCACAAAGACCAATCTTTCAGGTGCAATAGCACCGGCACCACCCAAAGGTGCAGAAGGAGGCGGGGCCACCACGTCAACGGAGACAATATTACCCAGCTGTGCATCTCTCTGTTCCTGCCTCAACGAACCATTATCCGCTCTGAGCTGCGCTACCAGCTCCCTGAGCTCAGCCAGCTCGGCATCCATAGCGGCAATGAAATTTAGACTTACGACCGGATTGAGATGTACACAAACCAGGTCCCACTGCAGAAACCAGGGAATTGGTATAGAGACCCACGGGTCCTCACGTCCACGGACAACTGCTGCTTTGCTTAAAGAGAACAAAATACCAGTTAATATACAAACCACAACTCTTCCCTCCACTTTTTTTTTTTTTAAGTCACTGGACTATCAGACAAAAAAAAAATCTAACTAAGTCACTGGACTAACAAAACAAATGATACAACATAGGAAAACGAGAAAAACAAAAAAAACGTTTCTGCCTTGTCAGTAAATCCTGCCGACGTACGGCAAATGTGGCATAGTGGTATATTTTAGTGTAGCTGCCAGACAACGCCACCAGTGGAATTACGCCACCGGAAATAGTTCTATTCTCTAATTCAAATACTTCAAGTTGCAGGACACACAAGTTCGTTTTACATTAAGAATCAAGGCAGAAACGTAATTAACCAAAGTATAAAACAGGCTTTTTATTATAAGTTAGGCAGGTTAAAATATTCAGTATATCATATCATCATCATTTCTGTTATAGTCAGTATATCATATCATCATCATTTCTTTTATAGTCAGTATATCATATCATCATCATGTCCTTTAGTCACTGTAATGATAATACTGGTAAGAGATTTAAAAGGAGGAACAGTGTATAGGCTACTAATGCAATCAACAATAAAACACTTGTGTGTGTCTATCTATGGGCCAGGTGCAAAGGGCAAGGGGAATGGGTACAGGGCAACCGCCCCAGGGAAGTGGCTCTCCAACAAAGCACAGCAAAGTAAATATAAACAAAATCATGTAAATCAAACACAGCAAACGGGGGGATTACCACAACCCTGGGCGGCCGTCCCTGTCCCAATGTAAGGCCCCAGCACCGTGACCTGTGTAATAGAAGAGACAGGTGTTAAAATGATGGATTCACAGTAGTTTCAATAAGGACTTGTTTCCTATTGAAACTAAATAATGCCGTCTATATATATATTGGCCTGGTGCCGGATAGTTGTATTTAAATCAAAATGAATGAACCAAAATAAACAAAGTAAACTAAATAAGTCCAATACAATAACTCATAAAGCAAAAGAACAAACAATAAAGCTGGCCATAAAGCCGGGCGATGGACCGCCGGGTAGGACGGCTATGAACAGCTGTACAACCGGCGTGTCTTCGTGCCGCCGCCGACACTTTTATGAATGGAGGAAGAGTGGTATGTGGTATCACAGTATCATTCAGACGTGGGCTTTCTTAACGGCTGGTAACCGTACCAGGTCCGCAAAGCAGCAGCTGCCCTGGCCCTGAAACAGGCAACAAGCGGCCCGGTTAGTTTACTAATTATACTATAAAGTTCACAGAAACAGGAACAGAGAGATGCGCAACTCACCACTTAAACAACAGCGGCCGACACGGATGTCCCGTCCGCGCAGCGGCCCCCGGGTATAGCTGTTACTAAACTGGAATAATAAAACAAAGCCCATGTTTAGTCCGGTGCAGACACCAAACGAAACTATACTGCGGAGAGGGAGGACTATAAACCTACCTAATGTGCGTGTTCTTAATCACCGCACAGAAGCGCAGGAGCTCATTGACGAGCGTGGTAGCATCAAAGCTAAGAGACAACAAACGGTCATGGTCAAGTTCAAGTTCACTATGCAGCATATACTGGCGACTGTTTAAGCAGCAAGACAGAGAGACATACCTGGATTGCACAAGACAGGAGCACCGCGATATATATATATATAGCCCAACGGCCAGCGTTTAGAAGCAGTGTTTGCAGTGTTTGCAACACACAATGAGGAGCGTGGCACCAGGTGAGCAGAGACGACTGACTCTGAGAGGAGTGGTGCATTCTATATACTGGTGGCAATCACTCACTGCCGAGTGGGCGGAGAGTGGACTGTGGGAACGAACGCCCATTCTGCTACACTAGCCTACTCTATTTAAAATGTGATGTCGCCTAATATATCACTAAAAATGTAGAAAATAATATGTTTAACACTTACATATTCAAAGGCATCTTGTAGTGTCGTTCCTACTTTTCAATAGACCTTTGTCAGCCTTCTGATTGGTCCCTGAGACTCCCTGACTGGCCAACCAGAAAAAACATTCACATTTTGCTATCGGGGGTGGAGTTTGTGCAGTGGAGAATGTTGCTTCAGCCTTTCAAAAACTGTCCGCAGTGCGGAGCACGGCAATCGCCTGGTACGGCTGCGGCAGTAGGGGGCGATCTCGCTCATCATAATGAATAAGCTTCAACAAACTAGTTCACATGGACCTTATCAATGGTCTAACTAGTTACGATTGGGTACATATATTTTAAATGGGCAGAATTACGTGTATGTGAGGAGAACAGATTATAGTTCTCCTCTTCCTACCCAAGATTCAATGCGCTTTCTATTGCTATTTCTATTCTCTCTCTGATCCAGAGGATTAAACTAATTAAAACATATATTTTCGGGGGGAAACTACTGTTTTGCTATGTAATTACTGTACCCTTTTCTTCCCTTTTTATTAATATCACGTAGATGTGTTTTTTTTGGTACTTTATATAGCTGTAATGAGGCTATGAACCAAAAAAAAATCCCATCCACTTCCACTATAAAAGAATCTGCAATAGTGATTCTGTCCCACTGGGATTAAACACATTAAAACATATATTTTCGGGAAAACCCCCTGTTTTGCAATGTAACTACTGTACCTTTGTCTTCCCTTTTTATTAATATCACCTAGATGTTTTTCCTTTGGTACTTTATATAGCTGTAATGAGGCTATGAAAACATAAAAAAATCCCATTCACTGCCACTATAAAAACAATCTGACCAGGGAAAATGTCCCATCATAGTAACAGGGCAGAATGGGGCGGGATTTGCAAACTAGTCTATTCTGATCAAGTTTGTCGTGCACTTGTGCGTCGTCCTTACAATGGCGAGGAGAGTCCCTTTGTTTGCAGGTCTTTCAGTCCGCGCGTAAAAAAGAAACACCTCGGTAAAAGTGGAGACGACGGAGGCGCGCCGTCAAGTGGACTTGAAGTTGATCAAATTCAATTCAAATGAGCTTTATTGGCATACGTTTTACATTGCCACAGTGTCAAAAATAAAATAAAAGCAGTTGAAAATGGTGAACATAATAGCCTATAGCCTACAGTTGGAGGGGGTAGGCCTACAGCAGGGGTCAGCAACCTTTTTGAAATGAAGTGCCATGTTTTTATTTCTAGATAGTCAATGTGCCATGTCAATATACATTTTAATGACGCCCCATCAACATTTGGACATATTTTGATTGTCAGGACATTGTTATAATGATCATTAGAGCATTATCGCGGTAAATGCAACTCCGCGAGGACCACCCAGACTGAGTAATAGAACTAATAACAACACAGTGCACTGCACCCATCTCGCTTTTGGATGAGAGGCGGTGTGAGTGTGCGCGCGCGCGTTTGTGTGTATGTAGACCTACAGTATTCTCATGCCAATGCACAGCCGTTCCTGTGAGGAATGACGTCTTCTTGGTTGCAATGACGTTCCTTTTTAAATCTGGAAACAGATTTCAACATTTCGGTGTTGTTCTGGCGCCACATACAGGGGACCTATTTGCCTATTGGCTGTCTTGGCCCCCCAGACAATGGGGGGGAAGGGGGGAAAAGAACTGCATTAGAGCCAATCGCAGGCGAGTTTAACGCTCCTCCAGACTATGGGTTACAAACGGCAACGGGAGTAGAGATGGGATTTATGGCTCTTTGAAGTGAGCCGGATCTCTGGAATCCGTTCCTTTCAAAGAGCCGTTCAAAAGACTGGCTCATTCTAGTTACTATAGTTACTTACTTTGTAGATTTTGATTATAATTACAACAAATAACTTATACAACCCTGTATACATAGGCGATTTTAAGGGGTGTCCTTGGGTGCACTTGCACCCCCTGGCCACCAGGCAGCCATTTTTTTTATTTTTTTTTGTAATGTAACTTTATTTTATAATTATTAAATAAAACAGTGATCGTGATTTGTAAAATGTGCGCAAAAAGAGAGGTGGAGGGGCAAGTATTTCAGCTTGCTTGCTTCTAAAACGATGCGCGTCGCTCCTTGAGGGCAGACGTGTGTCCAGTGGAGCTCCTGCAGTTTCTTCCTTCTTTTCTTTTTTTTTTCTTCTTTTTACGTGTTTCTTTCCTTCTGTGTGACCCTTCTTCACACGGGCCAGACCTGGCATCTGTCTGGTGGTCTTTGTTTTTATTTCTTTTTAGTGTTTACGTGTTTTTATCCGTGTTTTTATTTTTTCATTGTTCTGACCGGCTGGTCAGCGACCGTGAACAATGAACCTCTAGGCCCAGCCTGTTTAGCGCGCGGTGTACCCGAACGGTGCCGTGTTTTTTTACCCTATAAAGGAGTGAGTCGGGCCGTACACGGCTCTCGGTGCCGTGAATCGACCGGTGGAGGTCGTTGGATTCGATCCGCGACGGCCGGTTGGGCTGGAACAGCCCGGGAGTTTAAGGACACGATCACCGCTGGGACTACTTTTACGCGCGGACTTGCGGATGTAAGTCCTTTTTAAAGACGTGGAACTGGACTGTTACAAGGTACGCGGTGCACGCTTTCGGTTCACGGAGTGAACCATGGACATGAACATTATCGCGGGAGACAAGGAGCCGCGGAGCGAGGCGTTGTGGACGGATAGGACCGTCGTGACGCACGGGGCGCAGATGGCGCATGGATACGTTCAACAACAACCGGCGCACGGAGACGCTCGTCTACAGTACAGTCGTGAGAAACTTCTCTCACTCAAGGATCAATACTCTTTACCCAGTAAAGACATTATTCCCTACCTGAGGACTGGAAGTAGGAGGAAGACTGGAGGTAGGAGGAAGAGAAATGGAAGGAGGAAGAGCAGTGGAATTCACAAAGGGAAAAAGCGTGCCCTGTGGAGAATCAAAAACCCCTCTAGCTCCCCTCCCCTCCCCCCTCTCCCCCCCTCTAGCTCCCCTCCCCTCCCCCCCTCTTCTACACAGCACTGTCTCCCTTCTGTTCTTTTGGGGAATGTTAGATCAATTCAGGATATTGATAAGGCGGACGAACTGGTAACTCTCATGTTATCTCAGAGTGAATACAAAAATGCCAACATTATCTGTCTTACAGAATCATGGCTGAACAGTTCATGTCCAGATAACTCTATCTCTGTAGATGGTTTTTGTATGATAAGAGCAGATCGAGAGATAGTGAAAAACAATGGCAAAATGAAACGAGCGGGTGGGATACTTGTTTACTTTAGCAAGACCTGGTGCAGGGAAGAACACGCCACAGTGAAAAAGGTAATTTGTAACCCAGACATCGAACTACTGGGGGTCGTTTTTAGACCAATTTATCTACCACGGGAATTCTCGTGCGTCGTCCTGTTGACCGTGTACTGTCCACCTAGTGGCAATGCAGCGGTAGCTCGGGACACTATTTTTTCTACTGTGGCCAGTTTTCAGACGCACTACCCTAGCTCCCTTATTCTGCTGAACGGGGACTTAAACCAGGTGAATGTTGCTAAGGGCCTGTCTGATTTCTCCCAGTATGTCACTTGCAAAACAAGAGGTGAGAACACTCTTGACCTCCTGTATGCTAATGTTAGGAACGCATACAGTTGCGTCTCGCTCCCCCCTGTGTGTGGCTCTGATCACTCCATGGTGAAACTGGAGCCCTCGTATCTTCCTGTCGTGAAGAGAGTGCTTCCATTCATCAGGGAGGTTCAATGTTGGACGGGGGAGGCGGAGGAGAGACTCAGATTTGATTTTGAAATGACAGACTGGGAATCATTTTTCAGTGAACATGGGGATGATGTAGATAGCCTTTGTCAGGTTATCACTGACTATATCTGCTTCTGCGAGAAGGTGTGTGTTCCTACTAAGAAGGTTCGCTGCTTCTCTAACAACAAGCCGTGGATGACAAAAGAAATCATTCACCTCCTTAAGAGAAAAAGGGATCTGTTCCATGCAGGTGACTCGGAGGGCGTGAGGGTGGTGGTGGAGGAGCTTAAAACAGTCAAGGCTCAGGCAAAAGGGAGCTACAAAGCTAAGCTGGAGAACTCTCTGAGGGAGAACAATACGAGACAAGTGTGGGGTGGTTTTAGGCACCATCTCCCCCTCCCCCACCCACCCTGTTTCTCACCACCGAGCAAGTGAGGCGCCAACTCGGAAAAGTCAACACCAGGAAAGCAGCGGGACCTGATAACATCAACTCTAAGGTGCTTAAGGCTTGCGCGGAGCAGCTTGCTGTCCCCCTCACGCATCTCTTCAACCTCTCCCTGAGGACGGGGAAGATACCACAGCTGTGGAAGTCCTCCTGCATTGTCCCAGTGCCTAAGAAGACCCGTCCCTCGGTCCTCAATGATTACAGACCAGTCGCCCTGACATCACAGGTCATGAAGGTCTTTGAACGGCTGGTTCTGAACCTACTGAGACCGGCGGTCAGTGATCACCTGGACCCCCTTCAGTTTGCCTACCAGGCTGATATTGGGGTTGATGACGCCATCACCTACATGCTCCATAAGTCTCTCACCCATCTGGAAGATCTGGGCAGCACAGTCAGAATTATGTTTTTTGACTTCTCCAGTGCTTTCAACACTATCCAACCGTCTCTGCTTGCGGAGAAGCTTACGCTGATGGGGGTGGACAAGGGCTTTGTGGCATGGATCACAGACTACCTTTCAGAAAGACCACAGTCTGTGAGACTGCAGGGCTGTCGGTCCGATGTGCTGGTGAGCAACACGGGGGCCCCTCAAGGAACTGTGCTCTCACCCTTCCTGTTCACTCTCTATACATCAGACTTCCGCTTCAACTCCAAGACCTGTCATCTGCAGAAGTTCTCAGATGATACCGTAGTGATCAGCAAGATCTCGGGTGACAACACGGCTGAGCACGATGGTGTGGTTAGGGACTTTGTGCAGTGGAGCGAGGACAACCATCTCAAGCTCAACGCAAGCAAGACTAAGGAGATGGTGGTGGACTTCCGCACCTCCAAGAGAGTCCCCCCGGTGCCAAGCACCATTAACGGTGAGGTGGTTGAGCTCGTGGATAACTACAAATTCCTCGGAGTACACCTGAATAGTTCACTGGACTGGTCGGACAACGCGCAGGCGATTCACAGCAAGGGGAAAAGCAGGCTGTTCCTCCTGAGAAGACTGAGATCGTTTGGGGTGTGCAATAGGATGCTACAGATGTTCTATCAGTCTGTCATGGCAAGTGTCCTCTTTTTTGGCATAACATGCTGGGGTGGCAACAACAGAGCAGGTGACACGTTTAACCTAAACAGACTGGTGAAGAAAGCTGGCTCTGTCGTTGGGTCCTCTCTGCAGGGGGTGGAGGAAGTAACCAGGGTGCGCACTGGGAAGAAGCTAGATTCCATCTTGGAGAACTCCTCCCACCCCCTCCATCTAGAGATCACCAGTTACTGGAGTAAGAGAGGAAACGACCGCTTTACCTACCCAGTACGGAGATGTGAGAGATTAGGAAAATCTTTTGTACCGGCTGCCCTTAAGCTGTACAACGAGACACATAACGGACGCTTGAAAAGGTCTCCCTTCCTAACTTAGACTTCGGAACCATTGCTGTATTGACTCTAAGGAACAATTGCTGTATTGACTTTGAACTCTAAGGACCTTCCAGGAAGAGTGCTCAGGTGCGCCTTGCGGTGACACGCTTCCTAGTTTCTTCGTTTTTTCGCACTGATTTTTGACACTGCACTATTAGGTTGTTAGTGTTGGTAGTTTCTGAGTATTTTTGCTTTGTTTAACAATGACAGTGAGATACTTGTTTGCACTAACTAGCATTGACTGCTATGGTCTCTTTTGCAAGACACTTTATGTATATATACTTATATATTATTCGCCCCCCTCTATTGATGCACCTTCTCCTTATTGGTACTGTAGGCCTACTGCTCTTGTCTTTGTTTTTTTTGTTTTTTTTCCCCTCTTATCTATCTTTCTTACGTCTCTGTAACTTTGTAAATAACTGTATACTGCTGTGCTACTACTGGACAACTAAATTTCCCCCTTGGGATAATAAAGGTATATATCTGCAATGTAAGACCTACTTAGCCTATTTATTTTGAATCAGCTTGCTTGGCGGTGGCACTCGGCAGGCACTGTGGGTGGGCTGTGAGATTAACACCTGTGCTGGCCGGCTGTGTGACTCTCTGATATGATGACCAGTGGTGTGATATGGATTTTAGAAGTGTGGGTCCTCTAAATTCATGACGTCATGCACGCAAGCTGTTTTTATTGATAAAGGGTTGATAAGCAAAATAAGTGCCCACGCGAGCCCATGGCATCTCTACTTTGGGACAACTAAAAACGTATTTAAGGACAACCATGACTGATAAAAGAGTGTCAGATATAGGCATTTTACAGATTGAGAAAGTACACGAAATTTAAGTGCAGAAAATAATTGATCGGTATGCAAGTGCCAGAAACCGGAGGCTGCAGTTCATTGTGTAATAAGGATTTGTCTACTATTATTTGTTTTTGTGAAATGCTTATTTGACACTGTAAATGACTGCTTGATTGCTTGATGAATGATGATTAACTTGATGTTTGGCTTTATGTCCTGGCTGTGCTGCCTCTGTCTGCAAAATAAGTAAATAAATCCTATAGACATATGCTCATGGTGTCTAGAAAAAGAAGCAACTGTTTTACACTTTTTTTGTTTATATTGTGTTACATTTGTGTAAAAAATAAACAGCAGAAACCCGTTAAAACAACATTACAAAACCGCTAAAAAACATAGAGGTCTTGCACCCCCTGATGGAAGAGGCTAGAATCGCCTATGCCTGTATACATTTATTTCTGACATATATATAGGTACATACCTGCCATTTGAAAATAGCCGATCTGCTATAAATAGCCGATCTGCTATTTTCAAATGATTTTTCTACATTTTATTAATTGGGAAAACCTGTGAAACAGGACATTCTGCATAATGAGTACTTTCTACTATATTTTGATACCCATACTTTTGTACATTTACTCAAGTACATTAACATTCATAAATAAGGATAACGTGCCCACATAACCCCTCTTCTTTTTGTTGCGGTCCATTTTATGTTGTATTTTAAAAAAAAAGCCTCTTTATTTTATTTTTATTTTATTTCATGTTTTTTTTATTGTGTTATGTAGGTGGTGGGTGTTTGTGGTGGTGGTGTTTAAAAAAGATGTAAAAAATAAATAAAAAGAAAAAAAAATTATTGCAACTATGGACATAAAATGTAGGGGCTTTTAAGCCGTGACATCATTTTGTAGGCAGAGGAGAATCTGCCCCCAGAGCATTTTCTGTCCATCGCTATTTCAAAAAACAACGACTAAAAAATAACGACTAAAGTATCATTCTAACACTTTCCTTTCAACAACAAAGAGAAGAAAAATGTGTAAATAGTAAAAATAGTAAAAAGATTCACGGAAACTGGGGGCAGAAATTCTCCTCTGCCTACAAAATGATGTCATACTTTACAGCCCCTATATATATATATATATATATATATATATATATATATATATATATATATAGTATGTTAACAATCCAAACTTCTACTGTGGCAGAGTATTTCCACATTGATTGCAGTATTGATATTTGTACTTATGTAAAGGAATTGCCTACTTTTCCCCACAACTGTTCATTTAGAAAGGAACGGCTCCTTACTGCGAACCGGATCCCATCGTTCATTTCAAAGAGCCGTTCAAAAGACTCAATTCGTTCTCGAACGTCCCATCTCTAAACGGGAGCCAGAGAGAAAAGACTCTGCACGTGTTGGACGATAAAAACATTGACAGCCAGGGGGGAAAAAATCCATGAAGGACACGGAATGCAAGCGTTCACTCGCCGTTGGAAAATAGACTATTCTGGATGTGTGGCTAACGGCTAACGCTAACGTTAGCTAGCGCTAGCTGCAGGCTAACGCAGGCATGTTATACACAATTACTCATGGAATAAAACGGCGACCCAACTCTATGTTTGCTCTTCTACAAGCTCACAACGCGAGGAGGTTAAGTCTGTCAGAACCGTCAGATTATCTTCTGACTGAAGTTACACAAACACTGATTATGCTACATTTAGCACTGTTAGCCCGACCAATTTAGATAGGGCACAACACGAGTCACGGTGTTGCGCACGGCACGTAATAAATTCACTTCAACCTTGTGTTGAGCAGTTAAACCTATTTGCTACGTACGTCTACAAAAACGTTCATATTTCAAAGATAAAGTGCTTACTGAAGTCTCACAGATGTCACAGTATGGTACGCTCAAGCAGAATTACCCGTATCTTTCGTATTGTTTAATAAACAGCATTTTAATCCGATCAGACGTCATTTTCTGTTGTTTTTCAGCCATGCGACCCCATCGGTTGCGAGGTGTACTGCACTTAGATACATTAATACCTTTTTAGGGAAACGACGACCGATCGGATTAAAATGCTCCTCTTTAAATAATACGATCATTACGGGACATTCTGCTGGAGCGTACCCTATGGTGACATCCGTGAGCCTTCACTAAGCAATTTATCTTTGTAATCTGACCGTTTGTGTAGACGTACGTAGCAAATTGGTTAACCCTTAAGTGCTGTTCGGGTCATTTTGACCCGTTTTACATTTTCATTTGGAAAAAAAAGGTAGAAGTTTAAATTGTTTCCACCTGAAACTCACTGGCCTTAAAGATTCTTCTGAGATGAACATGGAAAAAAAATATTTTTGCACTACACCCATGCTACACCCCCCTCATATTTTTTGAACCTTAAGTGCTGTTCGGGTCATTTTGACCCGGAAGCACAGATGCACAGAAATACATAGTATTATGCCAAAACAGAGACACACAGTCACCCCCACTTGTCACCCCCACTTCTAACACCCCCCTTCCGAAGCCCCATTCCGAACCCCCCCCCCCCCCTCCCCGCACTTAACCCCTGATGCACAGAAATGCAAGGAATCATGTACAAACACAGATACACAATCACCCCTAACCCCTTCCACCCCTCCAACCCCCCTCACCTCGCCCTTACCCCCTCCCCTCCAAACCCCCCAACCCAACCCCCCCACCTCCCTCCCACACCCCCCCTCCCGCCACTCCAGATGAACAGAAATAAAAGAAAGCATGTATACTGTATACTAACACAGACACACAGTCACCTCCTTCCCCCCCTCCCCCCTTCTATCACCCTCACCCCCCCAAACCCTTCACCCCCTCTCCTCCTCACCCTCCCCTCCTCACCCCCTCTCCTCCTCACCCCTCCCCTCCTCACCCCTCACTTATCTGAAGTTTTTCTTGTGACTGTACTGTATCTTAGGGGAAATTTTACATTATTTTACATAAACATAAGGTGCTGTAAAGTAACACTGTATTTCAGGGGTGCTGTGGATGAAAATGTTGTTTACAGGGGTGCCCTGAGACCAAAGTGTTTGAAAACCTCTGTCTTAGTGTATACGTTCAAGTGTATATTCATTATGTGATGTTCTTGTGTGTTCACATGTGTGTTCAGCTCTATGTGAGAATGATGTCCTGTTGAACCACAAGTATTCAATTAATGGGCATGTTGTTCATAAAAATATTGTCTGATTTTCATTTTGTCCTATAAGCATGAGCAATATTGCCCAGTATTAAATAAAGTCGTTTTTTTTACATGAATTTCAGCGAAATCATTAAAAACGCCTAGCTCTTTCAGTGTTTAATTTGATATAGCAAAGCAAGAATGCAAACATTTACCATATATATCATATGAATTGTTTGGTATTGAGTCAAAATCAATGTATCATGATGATTTGTTAAGTTAAAATGTATATTAGTGTTGTTTTTTTTAAACCAAATACCCCCCGGGTCAAAATGACCCGAACAGAACGAAGGTGTAGTGAATCTGAACAGAACTTAAGGGTTAAACTGCTCAACAGCAGATTGTGTTGAATTCACGGTTGGCGCAGCGTAGCGTCTTTACATTTAGCCCAATAATGCTAATCTACAAAGCAATCCATCATGAATGACAAGCCTATACTATTGTTGCATTTAGGCTCTTTATTAAACTACTAGAAGCTGGGCCTACCTGGCCAACTCGGGAACGATGTAAATAGGGAATGAATGCCCCGCCCTTTAATGCAAACCCCTACCTGTTGTCATAGGACCCTCTTGACCATCTGTTTGCCTGTGTCCATTTATGCCCATATATGGAGATATCTGTATCTGTCTGTCTGTCGGCGTCCATTTTATGTCCATATATGGAGATCACTGCAGATATAATCCTGGGTCCATTTTATGCCCATATATGGAGATATCTGTCTATTTGCATCCATTTTATGCCCATATATGGAGATCTCTGTATCTGTCTGTCTGTGTCCCTTTATGCCCGTATATGGAGATCTTTGTGATTCTGCGTCCATTTTATGCCCATATATGCCATATATGGAGATATCTTTTTATCTGCGTCCATTTTATGCCCATATATGAGATCTCTGTCACTTTTTGTTTGTTTCTTCTTTAAGCATATGGAGATATCTGTTTATATGCGTCCATTTTATGCCCATATATGAGATCTCTGTCGCTTTTTGTTTGTTTCTTCTTTAAGCAGAATACGCAGCCTGCTTAAATCTGCATCATTCAAGTCATCCTCCCAGTCCCACGCTTTGTTGCTTGTCTTATGTTTATCTTGTCTCTTTTATTTTCTTTATCTTTTTTGGAGCGGACCCCATTAATGCAAACCCCAATATACCTGTTGTCATAGGACACGTTTTGACCATCTATCTGTTTGCCTTTGTCCCCACCCTTTAATGCAAACCCCAATATACCTGTTGTCATAGGACCCGTTTTGACCATCTGTTTGCCTTTGTCCCCTTATGCCCATATATGGAGATCTCTGCACACACAGTACCGGTTGCGGAAAACTCTGATGTCAGACATCAGCTCCGCATACGGGCATTCATTTTATGCCCATATCTGGAGAACGAGCGTGTCGGTGGGAGGAAGGGTTCTCGAGATACGCGGATTACATACATACATACACATTCACAGAGATTTTTTGTTGACTCATGTGGAGTACGTGATGTCAGAGCCTTTTATGAAGTGATGTCACAATGAGTCAGCGCTTGCGCCGGTTTCCTCCGAAACACCTCATTCACAGAGATTTTTTGTTGACTCATGTGGAGTACGTGATGTCAGAGCCTTTTATGAAGTGATGTCACAATGAGTCAGCGCTTGCACCGGTTTCCTCCGAAACACCTGATGTCAACAATCAGCTCCGCATATGGTGATTCCGAACGTTTCGCGCCGGCGTACGTGATGTCAGAGCCTTTTATGAAGTGATGTCACAATGAGTCAGCGCTTGCGCCGATTTCCTCCGGAACAGCCTGATGTCAACAATCAGCTCTGCATAAGGAGATTCCGAACGTTTTGCGCCGGTTTCGGAAAACCGTGCGTCGGGTCGGGTCGAGGCTCGGCACTGCACTCCGCGCCGCGTCGGGGAACGCGCGTGCCGAATCTGAAGCCGGTGGGACGAACGGTTCTCGAGATACGCGGGTTACATACACGCAGAGATACATACACGCAGAGATTTGTCACATTTATAGATAGATAAGCCTGTGTTTTATTGCTACACAATAATGGTAAATAAAGTAGCTTACTCTAAAATAATCCATCCATCCATCCATCCATCCATCTTCAACCGCTTATCCAGCATCGGGTCACTGGGGTAACAGTTCCAACTGAGATTTCTAGAGTTCCTTAATCTATCTATAAATGCGACAAATCTCTGTCTGTTTGTTTGTTTGTAATCCGCGTATCTCGAGAACCGTTCGTCCCACCGGCTTCAGATTCGGCACGCGCGTTCCCCGCCGCCGCGCGGAGTGCAGTGCCGGGCCTCGACCCGACCCGACTCGCGGTTTTCCGAAACCGGCGTGAAACGTTCGGAATCTCCTTATGCGGAGCTGATTGTTGACATCAGGCTGTTCCGGAGGAAGCGCTGACTCATTGTGACATCACTTCATAAAAGGCTCTGACATCACGTACGCCACATGAGTCAACAAAAAATCTCTGTGAATGTGTATGTATGTATGTATGTAATCCGAGTATCTCTAAACCATTCTTCCCACGTTCTCCATATATGGGCATAAAATTAATGCCCGTATGCGGAACTGATGTCTGACATCAGAGCTTTCCGCAACCAGTACTGTGTGTGCAGAGATCTCCATATATGGGCATAAGGGGTATGGGCATAAAATGAATCCCCGAATGCGGAGCTGATGTCTGAGATCAGAGTTTTCCGCAACCGGTACTGTGTGTGCAGAGATCTCCATATATGGGCATAAGGGGACAATGGCAAACAGATGGTCAAAACGGGTCCTATGACAACAGGTATATTGGGGTTTGCATTAAAGGGTGGGGACAAAGGCTAACAGAAGGCAAACAGATGGTCCAAACGGGTCCTATGACAACAGGTATATTGGGGTTTGCATTAAAGGGTGGGGACAAAGGCTAACAGATGGTCAAAACGGGTCCTATGACAACAGGTATATTGGGGTTTGCATTAAAGGGTGGGGCAGGCATAAAATGGACGCAAATAGACAGATATCTCCATATATGGGCATATGGGCATAAAATGGACCCAGAACTATATCTGCAGTGATCTCCATATATGGACATAATGGACGCCGACAGACAGACAGATACAGATATCTCCATATATGGGGAACTGATGTCTGACATCAGAGTTTTCCGCAACCAGTACTGTGTGTGCAGAGATCTCCATATATGGGCATAAGGGGTATGGGCATAAAATGAATCCCCGAATGTGGAGCTGATGTCTGACATCAGAGTTTTCCGCAACCGGTACTGTGTGTGCAGAGATCTCCATATATGGGCATAAGGGGACAATGGCAAACAGATGGTCAAAACGGGTCCTATGACAACAGGTATATTGGGGTTTGCATTAAAGGGTGGGGACAAAGGCTAACAGAAGGCAAACAGATGGTCCAAACGGGTCCTATGACAACAGGTATATTGACGCATTAAAGGGTGGGGCAGGCATAAAATGGACGCAAATAGACAGATATCTCCATATATGGGCATATGGGCATAAAATGGACCCAGAACTATATCTGCAGTGATCTCCATATATGGACATAAAATGGACGCCGACAGACAGACAGATACAGATATCTCCATATATGGGCATAAATGGACACAGGCAAACAGATGGTCAAAACGGGTCCTATGACAACAGGTATAATGGGGTTTGCATTAAAGGGCGGGGCATTCATTCTCTATTTACATCGTTCCCGAGCTTCTAGTAATAATAATTAAAATAAACAATACTAATGATTATAATTGCGACCGTCAGGTCGCAGTTACTATGAAAACCTCCACCGCCTGTCTGTCCGTCAGTCTGTCTGTCACGTCACATCACACTTTTTTGCCCCTATCCATGTGAAATTTTCCACACACAATCCTTGTCTGCCAATCCACAACCTCCACCCTTCCAGGGACCCCCGCAGCTCCAGGGACCCCCGCCAAATTTTTTAAAACACATTTTTGAATACTGCTCCTACAGTTTTTGCCCTAAAATCACACAAATCGCTACACAGTATGTCTACACTTATCTCATCGACATGGATCTGTCCCATATAGCGCCACCATCAGGTCGATTTTTTAACACATTTTTGGACCTAAACTTTTTTTTTTCTAATTTTTTTTTTTTTTTTCAAAAACATTTTTTTTCAAACTTTTTTTACACTAACTTCAACACACCAATCCACCAGATTTTATATTGACTGTGTGTCAATTCTTGTTTTACCGTTTCTTGCTAAAATTATATTTCTTGTTGGGACACATAATAGTTTGTTTCAGAACCGCTGTTATAAGTAATTGTCCTTACTACTGCCACGGTTGACAAAAGTTGGCCACGGCCGGGTAGTTCAAGCGTAGGGGTCGTTTCATACCGTTATAAGGAGCCTAACTAATTTCGGTTCGGGAGGACGCCCCGACCCGATATTATTTAGGTTTGGGGGGAGTTCATCCATACTTTCTTAACGGCTAGTGCCCAAGTCGCTTGTAAATATTGGAGGTCCGTGGCATGACGACGTTTGTGGCCGATGAATGAGCGTTGCAGGGCGGATATACATATCTGACCTGCCCTCGCGCTGCACACTGAATGACGGTCCAGTGAGTAGCAGCTCCAGCAGGCAGCAGCACCAGCGGGGTCTCTTCTCTCTCTCTCATTCACACTCACAAACGCTCGGCTCGAGCTCTGTCAAAAACATTTAATCTACAAGCTCACATTATAGACGTGCCGCCTCCCTTGCTGCATGCATGTCATCACGCAGTCTGAGTCACACAACTCGTCGTGGAAAAAAAAACATCAACACGGAACACTAGCAATTAGCAAAGTTGTGTTTAAGCTCTTCTTTTCTCTTTAAAACGGTCGGCGACGCGTTAGCAGCGATACACGCAGCAAAGGGGTGTGTGTGTGTGTGTGTGTGTGTGTGTCGCGCGCGCCTCCCAGTCCACCACTCTTCGTCTCCAGTATCCGCTCTCTGATGCCCAATACACGGCCACCACACAAGCATTTGGAAGTCGGCGTGTCTCCCACACAAACGACGGCTGTTTCCTTGGATTCACAGCCGAGAATATGAACGTGAAGCCGGGATGAATGAATGAGAAGACACCGCTGAATACCGAAATTAAGTCGGGAGGTCACAACATTTCGTCAGCACCGTAGAGCCGAATTTAGTCGGTTGACGCCCCCCCGAACCGGGGGATGTGAACCATATTTGGGTTCGCCTACTGCCGAACCGAAATTAGTTAGGCTCCTTATAACGGTATGGATCGACCCTAGGCCTACGTAGACTACGTTTTTTATCGGTTTTGATCCGTCAGGTTGAGTCAGTGTTGTCCGTAAGGTTACGGAGACAAACAATTACCGGACCTACGGAGCAACCGGATTAAATGACTCTCCCCCTCCGTTTCTTGTGTATTCCTGCGGTCCTTAGGCTATGTATTACTATGCATGGTACTTAGATGATGTGCAGGATCAGGATGTAATTTTTTGCTGCAAATTAGGTGACTTAATTTAATTGACCATGTTTGAAAGAATATTTGATTTTAATATAAAAATCCTCTCTGGGGCCGGGGGGGCGGCCAGAGTAGGCTACATCTTCATCCCCCCAACCTTTGGCACCTCCGCGCAGTCAATCACAAGCTTCTGTGGCTGAGGTGATTTTTTGATACACTCGGACTGAAAGACCTGCAAAAAAGGGAGTCCCCAATGGGGAGTATATAGGTTTCACTTTCATTGTCGAGGAAACGAGCATGCGTGACGTCAGTCACGTCACAGCATGAGTAATATGTAATTGCGACCGCAGGTCGCAGTTTCGTATCAAAACCTCCACCGGCCGTCCGTCGGTCGGTCGGTCGGTCACACGTCACACCTTTGCCCTGCTCATATCTCCGCATCAGTATGACATCACACTGCTGACATCAGTATGACATCTCACTAAGTCCACAGCTGATGATGTGGCGTGATGTCATACAATACACAAACAAGCCCTATATAAAGAGGCAATTCTCACCAGGGAAGAGAGCATTCCTCGACTCAGACCTTATCGCCAGGATCAACTAAGCTTATAGCTTATCATCACATCCAACCATCTTAAGATACTCAGCTAGTGGGGAATGCTCTCTTCCCTGGTGAGAATTGCCCCTTTATATAGGGCTTGTTTGTGTATTGTATGACATCACGCCACATCATCAGCTGTGGACTCTGTGATGTCATCGTATCTCCATATATGGCCATCTCCGTATATGGAGATATAAGTCGTCCATGCCCAAGTATGGGCTGGTGAGGTCAGACTTTGTGTGATGCGTAGGTTATCTCCATATATGGAGATTCAACATTCCAGGTGTAACTATGGCTGCATGTATGACGTGAGAGGTGGAGGTTGTGATATTTGTGGAGATAAGCGACCAACGGTCGCTTATCTCCCGATTAGGGAGTCTTACTGGTAATAAGTAACATATTACTCTCCTGAGTAGGCCTAATATTGCCTAATATCTCCTGTGTGCAAACGAAACCGTAAATCAGTAAACTAGACCACCATTTGTCAAACTTTCAAATCTCAAGTTCTCCTCTTAACTAAATTTAGACGACCCTAAAGGAACCCACAAAGTCTTTGGAATCTAAGGAAATGTGTGTGTGTGTGTGTGTGTGTGTGTGTGTGTGTGTGTGTGTGTGTGTGTGCGCTAAACATTGAGACACTTTCCCTCACAGCTTTTGTCCTCATCTGTCCATGTCTTCTTATACCTAACCTCGCCTACCAGGCTTTCAGGGAAGCAAAGAGTTCATTGTTAGAGTAAATTAAAAGGTTCCAATCACACAGACATTTGGCGGCCCCACCTGTAGTAAATCGATATATTGCCCATTTGCCCTATTGTGATTCATGTGCAGTAAGAGGAGGTACAGCAACGTTCCCCTGAGCAAGGAGCTGCCCCCTTAGAGCCCACTGCTCCTGTTACTTAGGATGGGTACACACAAATGCAGCTATCAAACATATAATTTTCGAAATGTCTGAGTGTCTGTCTGAAACAGCGTTTCTCCTCAGTGGCTGGAGCAATTGATCTGAAATCGCATCAACATTAGCATATGAACACACCTGACATAACTGTGAAGCCCGTTTGTCACTTTCACAAATCATATGCTGTATATTAGCATTTTTATGGTGTATCTACTATCTATTCTGCATCTAGCATGAGGCAACATGTTTAACCAGCTGTGTGTGTGTGTGTGTGTGTGTGTGTGTGTGTGTGTGTGTGTGTGTGCGCAGGCAGGCAGGCTGGGGGGGGGACGACGACAGTATCTCTGTAGCCATTAAACAAAACGGGTATTTCTTACATTGATGCTCCTACATATTATCATGCAAGCACCAGTTAAAGTTACTTTCCATCCCTCATATACTGTATGCACAGTGCACATCCCATAACCGACACACTGCACATCATTTCGGAGCTCATATCTTTGAACGGGTAAAGGGCTAGTATTTCTAAACTTCTTTACTAATTTGCTGCATGGTATCCAGCCTGGCCCTGCTGCCCCCTCTGCTGGCAAACCTCAGTGCATATACTTTGAGGCTATCATCCTGCAGGCAGGAAGCTCTTCAAAATAAGTCTCAAGACAACTGACATTTTGGGCAGGAAACCCCTTCAAAATAAAAGTCTAGAAAACCCCCACTATGGATCCGTTACACAATGACCATTCTCTCGGGACTACTACGTCTGCAGTGACGCATTGGGAGCTTGTGGATGAGGCCATTTTCGCTGCGCAACATGAAAATGAGAACTTTAATCAATGCACATGCATGAAGAAGAAACAGAACACCAATATCAAAACACACGTTACGGTATCATACAAAACAACTTTAATGAGAAGAGCTGAGTCTGCCTCGATTTACACGACTCTGGAGTCACAACACCGATATTTCACAGATAAATGGAGTTGAGCCGTAAAAACATCACCTACAGAAGAACATGTTTGTGTGTCAACTGCTTCAGGAGGACATGAATACTTGACTGTATGTTACTGAACTGAGAAGAGACGGGTACTTAAGACAGCCTTTTATGTACAGGTATAATGGTGTGTGTGTGTGTGTGTGTGTGTGTGTGTGTGTGTGTGTGTGTGTGTGTGTGTGTGTGTGTGTGTGTGTGGGTGTGGGTGTGTTTAGCTATGGCTAGAGGCTTGAGGTCCAGGCTGGGAGGCTGCCACCCCGTCAGGCTGGGAGGACGGATCTGTGATGAAAGAAAGAAACAAAGAAAGAAGCTTATAGATCTGCATTTTTGAGCGTTCGCTACTACATTCGGCTTTGTCTGTTTGTACACCCAAGGTCACATTGGTCAAGCTTCATGGGATGTGAAGCTTGGCCTACATCTTTGCACAAAGCGCTCAAAGTGTGTTGTACGCCCACGGTTACATTGGCCAAGCTTCGCGGGACACTTAATGAAATTAACTCGTAAATAGCACTGCTCACTTCATACTATAGGTGTGATCTTTCTCCCTCTTTTTTTGACTATCAGGGTTTTACGGAAGACGATTCTGAAAATATCGCTTGTTTGACCACTTCAAATGCTCCAATATTGCAGCTTGTAGATGAGGCCATTTTTTGCTGCGCAAAACATAGAAGTCATGCTGCTGGCTTCTATGGAATCCAAAAGACTCGAATCAGTCGAGAAGACTGAGAAGTAAATCCACGAGAATGCACTCACACATGCCGTTCGGTGCTCCGGGGTGGCGAGGGGCCATGGTCTGGGCGTTTCCTCCAGCCGGCATCATCCTGCCGGCCATGGCCTGGCCTGTAGAACGAAGGATCAATGCTAAATCAAATGGCATACATCCAAAGGTTTATCCCCCACTAGGTCTGGGGCGATAATTGCGCTAATCAGCTTCAGGTAGTACAACTTGTCAACCAGTAGGAGTTCTACCCCGACACCGGGGTATACATTCCTCAATGGAAGAGTAGGGAGACCACCTCCAACCAATGCAAGTGTACTAGCTCACTGGTTCCCAAACACTGGGTCGGGACCCATTTGTGGGTCACAGACAATTTTTTATGGGTTCCTTAATTTTTGGTTTCCTACATTTTACATACATACAGTGTTGGGAAAGTTCAAAACGAACTAGTTCAAGTTCAAGTTCAGAACTTCTAAAATGAACTAGTTCATTTCTAGTTCATAATTCTATATTTTGAACTAAAGTTCATGGTTCCCCAAAATGAACTAACTTAGTTATTTTTCGTTCTTTTTTTAACCATAATCTTTTTTATACTTTTGGCTATTCAAAAAAAAATAAAGAAAAAAAAAAATATATAGACTATATATATATATATATATATATATATATATAAATATTTAGACGTTGCTGCATGCTATTATTTGTCAAAATTATTGACACAGCCCATATAGAACCACACACAGCAATAGTTTCATCCAACTTAACATTGAGGTGCCCACAATATTTATCAAGTCTTCCTGCACCCTTAAGCCGGCTATCTAGCCTGAATCAGATCTGAGTCACTTCAAAAGTGGAATCCGATTTTTTTTTAATAGTCTAAATCCAAACATGTCACATGCAGGTCACATGAAATCCGATTTTGAAAAACCATATCCAGAGGTGGTTTCAAATCCGATCCATATCGGATCTGAGGACATCTGACTCAGTCTGAAAGCAGCAACCACATCCACCCCATTGGGTTATATGCAGGTCACATGCAAGTCACATCAAAGTGGCCAAGCGTCACTTGCTGCGCAACCCGAGCGCGGAGCGCCGACGTCATTACAGAGCGCGATTATTTACTATTTGATTACAGCGCATATTACATCGCGCTGAGCACATGAGAAAAACAAGAGAGGAGAGAGAAAACACGTGAGCTAAATAGATACAACCAGAGAGAAGAGCGAAACACAAGAGTGAAGAAAAGGAGAGAAAAAGTTTTTGTTGTTGTCGCTTGTCTGTTATGTCGCATTTCCTGAACACGTGATCAACTAGCATCAACGTTGTGACGTGACGTCATGACGCCGACGTTACCACGGTAACCAAAGCAGATAGACGCAGGGCAGCTTTGGGCTGACGCTGTTAAAATCAGTCGGAACGCACAGATCAGATCTGTGTCACTTGCAAATGCAGTGTGAAAAGTCGGGCCAAAAGATCAGATTTGAGAACAAATCGGATATGGTCTGGATTTGACTGCAGTGTAAAGCCGGCCTTATTGTGAAGGGCTGAAGGCAGACGTTTCTAAACCTGGCGCACAGCATGTTTCCGCGTTGGTTAAAATAGCTGATCTACAAGCTCACGTTGTCTCGTGGATGCGACGCGTTGTGAGCTTGCAGATCAGCTATTTTCGCCGTGCAACACATACGACAAAGTATAGTCAGGCTTGCGAGACGTAACGAGGAGGAGATTCACAGTGCAGCTGCAGAGTGCAGACAGCACCGCTTATCAACGTTCACGAGGAGCTGCGTGCAGTGTGTGTTATTGGAGCATGTGAATGAAAAGAGAGAGGAGAGGACAGACGACCGCGGAGGCGCGGACCGCCGCATGAACGGCCGGCGAACGCCGACGAACGCCGTTCACGGGCGTCAGAATGACCGCGTTCGACAATATCGTTCATCAAGCGAAAACAATTACGTTCAGTTCACGTTCGCCCAAAATATGAACGTGTTCATGAACGATCGTTCTTTGAACGCGTTCGGGTACAACACTGCATACATACATCATACATTTTAAACATGTCATTTCATGAAGAAATAAATCAAAAATCGAAGAAATTCCATATATTAGAAAACAAAGAACAAGTGAAAATAGCCGATCTACAAGCTCACAAAGCGGCGTGAAGCGATGCCACTAGTTTGGATCCCGGGCAAACGTATATTCTCTCTTTTGGGTCTCGACCTGAAAAGTTTGGGAACCACTGTACTCGATAGTAGTCCATACTATACAGAAATATTATCTAAAAAAAATAATATTGTGTACAAAATAATGCAGATGCCATAGCTCCTCAAATCATCACTGACTGTGAAACTTCACTGCAGAAGGGTTGTCATTTCTGTATTATAAATGCTTGTTTTGAGTGGTTATTTTAATATTAATATTGTAATATTTTTAGATATGGATTTTAGATTTTCATGAGCTGTATGTGTATGCCATAAAATAAAAATTAGAATAAATTAAAACAAAAAAGATTTTGAATATTTCACTGCATTCGCAATGTATCTAGAATATAAGAATGTTTAAAATATTGAATTATATTACAGAAGAAAATTTACTTCTATACAATAATACATTTCTTATAGATGGCTCATTGGTGAAAATAATTTATAAGTTCCAGATTGCAGCTTTAACAAAGATGAACTGGAGGTGTCTGAATAGATGCACAACGGGATGTCATCTGCAGTGTTGCATCTGCACAGCAGCACCTCTGCTTACTTGGCTTTGCATGTATGTGTCCACGATGTAAAAAATGTTGCTTTGTCTGTTGCTATGCAGCGGTTGTAGTTTGTGTCCAGACCTGTGTGCTGCTGCATGGTGTATCCAGCCTGGCCCTGCTGCTCCCTCTGCTGGCGAACCTTCATCTCTGCATGTTTCAGCTGCTCTGCGTGGAAGGTCTGCCTCTCGGTCAGCAGCTGCTGCCTCTGTTGTTCCAGCTGCAACCAAACAGAATGAAAAGTAAATGTAAAATGGAGGAATGTTTTAAGTCAACCACATGAACCCCTTAGTTTCCCTATTCTGAGCAGAGGTCACGGCTATTAGATTATTCACTAATTTGATTTCACTAATTTGGGGCCCAGGGAAACATCACATTTTCCATTTGGGTTTCAAGCTAAAACGTTTCAAAAACGATTCAGACAAGTGACATGCAGACAACCTTTGCCGCATGTCACTCCCCGTCTCTCCCCCCATTTCCTGTCAGTCTACTGTCCTATCCATTAAAGGCATAAAAGCCCAAAAACAAAAAGAAAATCTGGGGACCCCCAGTTTGGGAACCTCTCCCCTGGAGAACCACAGGGTTAACGGTGACATGTACAGTACATCTTCCTACATAACACAGTAAGCAGTGAGACTCACAGCCTCTTTCTCCCTGTCCATGATGGTCTCCAGCTCCTCAAAGTGTCTCAGCTTGATCTCCAGCTTCTTCATCTGGGTCTCCACCAGCAGAGCCACCAGCGACTTGATCTTCCTCTCCTCCACCGCCGCCAGGTGCTGCCAAAGACAACAAATAAACAACAACAACACAGAATTATGTTTTAGTTGTTCTACAGGTAACCAGATCGCTCGCCCCCAAAATATGCTTGCCCTAATTTTTTCCGCTGACGTCTCGCCGGTGGGGCGGTTCTTGTATTCTTGTATTTGTACCTTATTCCTAAAATACCCGGGGTGGCCCAAAGAATCTGGAAGCCCGTTTCAAGAGCCAACATGAGACTCACTCGGGAGTGATGCGGGGACTCAGCTTCCCATGATCCATCGGGATCTGTCACGGTTATAATTTGTATTTTCCGGGGTGAAAGAAGAAATGTTTGTTGGATGTTACAAACAACGTGTTTACACTGTGTTTTCTTGGCAATGGATTTTGGGTGAAAACAAGCTCTATCGTTGCACTGGAGATTCGCGGCCGTCTGATTTTCTTTTTGCAACACTAGAAGACTTGTGGGCGTCTTTTAATCAATACTGCTCAATGTGTTAAAATGATAACCAGAAATAGCCCATCTACAAGCCTGCAACGCATTGACAGCTAGTAGAGGCTATTTTTGCTTCCATAGAAGACGTGCTGCTGCTGGCGTCTATGGAATCCAAACAACTGACATCAGTTGTGACGACTGAGAACTTTAATCAAGGGGTCTTCAACAGGGGGTCCGGGACCCCTAGGAGGTCCTCGGAGTTACTACAGGGGGTTCTTCAAATTTTTGTGTTATAGAAACATTTTTTTCCTTTTTTATATGAACCACTTGAACCCTAGTGTCCATATTCTGAGAAAAAGAGGCCAAAAATAGCAGATCTACAAGTTCACAGCGCTGCGAGGCACGTGAGCTTGTAGATCGGATATTTTCAGCAAAGCGCTTTGGTGTAGAGGGGAAAAAGAGCAGAGTAAAAGGTCAAATTTATTAGGTAATGACGGCTCAAGTAGTTAAATATCTGAATGATTCCCAATTATACAATTAACTCCAAAATACACTGATGATTGTCCCGTCAAACAATGAACCTATATGGAATCTGGGGGTCCCTGCTTCATCTCTCTCTCAGCTATGGGGTCACTTGCCTGAAAACGTTGAAGACCCCTGTAATAGAGGATGACAAGTAGGGAAAGAGAGAGTGTGTGTGTGTGTGTGTGTGTGTGTGTGTGTGTGTGTGTGTGTGTGTGTGTGTGTCTCACCTTGGCCTTGGTGGCGGCTGAGGCCAGAGCGGCGGCTGCTGCCGTGGCAACGCTGGCCTCCACCAGCTCCAGCTCCATCCCTCCTCTCCTCCCCTCATCCCCCTCTCCCTCCCTCCGCTCTGCGGCCTCATCCCCCTCTTCTCCTCCACCTGTGAGAGAGAGAGAGAGACAGACAGAGAGATCAAATAAAGCAGGTCGTTGGTGTTGAGAAGAAACCTCTTATCTCCATATTCAAACCTTTTGGGTTTACTGTGCTTTTGTGTTACTCCAGTCACACTGGAGCATAAAAAGTAGCAGATATACAAGCTTGAAACATGGCGTGAAGCGATGCGTTTTAAGCATGTAGATCTGCTACCTTTGCCGTTTCTGAATTTGAATCCTGAAAAGTAACAGTTTTTGACGTATGAGGTTTCCAACCAACAGACGAGATTTACAGTAAAACCACAGCTGGTAAACACAGAACAACATGCACGCACACACCGGGGGAAACAACTTCAAATAAATATATCACGTTATTTCAAAGCCCTCAATTATGATTAATGAACTTTTTTTTATATGAGATCTACATCTACAAGCGCACAAGACGTCACCATTGTAACGCGTTGTGAACTTCTAGATCTATCGCTTTTGTACGCCACCATTGAGCAACAAAGTATAATACAAGGTTTGTGGTTAATCTGACTAATTGAATCGATCATAAAAAAATATATTAGAATTCTTCCATGTCGGTTCTTTGATAAAATATGAAACTTAAGAAGAAAAGAGATGCTTCTCGATTATACAATTAAACCTACATGAGCAAGATTACGTTGGTTATAGGATCTAAATTTTGGTTTCGATATATATTATATTGTTGTATATTGGTCCTCCCCAGCCCTTAAACACACACACACACACACACACACACACACACACACACACACACACACACACACACACACACACACACACACACACACACACACACACACACACACACACACACACACACACACACACACACACACACACACACCATCTCCGTCGTCTGTGTGTGTGCTTTCAATGTGCTCCGTCTTCACTGGCTTGTCGTCCCCTGCCGCTCCACTCGGTTCTCTCTTGATGGTGGTTAAAGGAGCCTGGGACAGACAGAGACAGACACACACACTTGAGGTAAGAAACAATCAAATATCAGTCGATCCAGAACCATGTACAGTCACATTATGTCGTTATCACCTGATGTGTGATGGAGTCCGTCTCCATTTTGTCTGCGTCCATAGACTCTGAGAGAGAGATGCATGATAGAGGTTAGAGCATATGGAGGGACAATATTCAGTGTGTGTGTGTGAGTGTGTGTGAGTGTGTGTGTGTGTGTGTGTGTGTGTGTGTGTGTGTGTGTGTGTGTGTGTGTGTGTGTGTGTGTGTGTGTGTGTGTGTGTGTGTGTGTGTGGGCCTCACCTGCATTCTCAGGCTGATTGGCAGCCATGCTAATTTTGTCCATAGAGACCTCCTGTACCTGTGAGAACTCCTCTATATGCATACATAAATGGAGACAAAGACAAACACATGATGATTAGATAGATTAGGTGCTTGTGCAGTGCATGCGTACGTATGTACTGTATGTGTGTGTGCGCGCGTGCACACATGTTACCCTAACCCCATACAAAGTAGAGCTTCAAAGTAGAGATTTTTTTCCCCCTTGTGTGTGCGTGTGGTGTTTTTTCTGGCAATCTAGCTACCATCAGTTATTTTGTGTTCTAAACATACACTTTTTTGTATTCTTTTTATATGCTTTGTGTAAAAAAAAAAAAAAAGGGTAAAAGAATGTTATTCAACCTTGGCCTCATTATTTTCCTTGAATGATTAATTACTTTATTAGTCAAAAATGAAAATTATTATGACATTTTACATGACAATGAATTGTCACTAAAATAACTGCGATTAACTTAATTTAATTGTGTTTTTATCGTTGACAATTACATTTCTGTTTGGCTTTTATGGAAACGATTATGACAAAATAATTACAATTATGTCAAATAATTGCGATTAGACGATTATGTAATAACTGTGACAGGGCTAGACAAGGACACACACACACACACACACACACACACACACACACACACACACACACACACACACACACACACACACACACACACACACACACACACACACACACACACACACACACACACACACACACACACACACACACACACACACACACACACACACACACACCCAGCGCTGCCTTGGCGGCGGCCGAGGCCACGCGGGGGTCCACCACGGAGGCCAGGAAGGCCACGGTACTCATGACGGGGTTCTCCGACTGGCTGAAGGGAACGGGCTGGAAGGCCAGCGGGCCCAGCGAGGCCGAGGTGTCCTCCAGGTAGGGGTCCTCGATGGGCAGCCGCAGGAAGTTCAGGATGCACTCGTCCTGCGTCCGGGAGCCCACGTGCTCCGACACCTTGTTCCAGTCGTCCCGGTACACCTCCAGCGCCTGACCGGAGGGATGAGAGAAGAAGAGAGACGGAAAGAGACAAGAGGGAGTGTGAATGACAGGCAGAAGACAGGGAAGGAATCAAACATTTCGTGCCGCAGCGATTTTAACTCAATGCATGCCAAGGGCCACAAGAGGGCGCCAAAGTGCCAGAGATAGTCCAATTGACCACCGGTCTAACATACAGGGAGCCACGTAGCAGTGACGCGCCTGTCCACGTTGGTGCATGTGATCAATGTGACCCGGATGAAGAGAGCAACAATGTTGCTATAGGCTATCATTCATTTTAGAAGATCGATTTTCGGCGATTTAGCCGTTAATAACACTTTGTCGCTGCCCTGGGAACACAGTTCAGAGAAAAAGGTCTCTAAAGATGTGAGTTTGTATTGGAGTCGGCGGCGCGGTGCGGCGGCGTTACCCGATTACGGGCCGATGTAAACGGCCTGGGGCCTGGATGAAAAATTAGACCGGGGCTTCGTTGAGGCCTCCGATTAATTAATTCATTTTATTAAAAAACCCGGACTAGATCGGGATCGGCACCCCGGAATACGTCGCGCCGCCGACAGTATAGATTCAGTTTTTTTGGGGGGGCTCTAAACTTTATTCTAAACCATTTTCAATGGAATAAATCGTCGGACCATCTAGACTCGGTCGTTGGGAAGCGTAGGACGAGCCAGGACCACCCACATCTCTACAAGCAGCTCAGGGTAAGTAAAATAGCAAAAAAAACATTGTATTGTATTGAAGAAATCCAGAACTTGTCCGGGATAGGCACAAGAAGGGTTAACAGCAGTGTTGCAGTGGTCTTGGGTCGCGCGCCCCCGACGACCCATATCTTTTTTGAGCCGGGGTCTCGCACCCACCAAAGTTCACACCTCGACAACCGTTTAACAAAGAAACTAGCCTATTTGCATATCAATAGACCTGTATAGTAGGTGTCGAGCGACGTTCGCGACCCCCCAAACATTGAATCACCACTGCACCACTGGTTAACAGCGGTCAAGAAGCATTGCCCTTCCTGGTCAAACCTCCCACCCATGCCACTGAACTTGACAACAGCGCCAACCCATGGTCATATGAATCCATTTGAACATTTTCACCCATTTGGCTCCGGCTACAAACACCATCCGATCCTCTTACCTCTAATAACAGCAGTGTCTCCTGCTCCGTCCACTCCCTACCACTCGTTCCTTTGCTCTGAGAAGGGGGGAAAAAAGGGAAGTACCCTGGTTATTATTAATGCTCATATGTTCAATTGATGAAGAGTGCTGCGTATATGATGATGTCACGTCATGTCACGGTACCTTGGGGTGTTTCCTGGCGTAGATGTCAGTGCGCAGGCCGAAGTTCTGACAGTCGGATGGCTTCTCTCGACTACTCTTCTCCGGGAAATACAGCATGTGCTGCGAGGCCGACACCTGATAGTGGAGGGAGACAGACAGACAGACAGACAGACAGACAGCCAAGACAAATAGGAAGGGAAGTTGGACAGGAGGATGGACAGTTAGAGACAGACAGAAACAGGCTGAGCGTCAATTTAGTAAAAAATGATGAAAAATGTTTGTCGACAGCATTTTTTCACTGATGAAAACTAAATTAAAACTAAATAAAAAGAAATAATGACTAAAACTAAGACATACGTAAATATATTGACAATCTCATCAACAAATAAAAACTAGACTAAAATGTTAGGGAGGGACTAGTGGAGAAGAGATCCAGTTTTATGCTTGGTTGTGCACAGGTGTTGCTCTGCTATTTTCGGAACACAAGTATAAATCAGGCATGGCGATACCATCCACCATACTGCTCGCCAAAATATTTGTTTTGTCGACTAAATCAACTGTAGATTTTGTTGACTAGGATCGTACAATATTTAGTCAACTAAAACTAGACTAAACATTTCAGATTGACTAAAACCCACATAAAGATTCACCGTTTCAAATACGACTGCAGATCCGTGGTCACCATGGTGTGTGTGTGGGGTGTGTGTGTGTGTGTGTGTGTGTGTGCGTGCGTGCGTGACTGTGTGCGTGACTGCGTGTGTGTGTTACCTGCAGCGGTTTGTGCTGCAGGGGGGCCAGTCCAGAGGGCGTGTCGGCCAGGACGTTGAAGTGCGGTGTGGGCGGGGGTCCCATGGGGAGGGGTCTGCTCTCTGCATCCACCTGGTAGTTCACCAGACCCCACTGCTCCAGCAGAGCATGGACCCTGCAAACACACACACACACACACACACACACACACACACACACACACACACACACACACACACACACACACACACACACACACACACACACACACACACACACACACACACACACACACACACACACACACACACACACACACACACACACAAATTACTGTTTAGTTCACATTCCAAAGAAGAATAAATCGCAGATTCAGGCTTTAACCTTTGCTTTCATGAAATATCTTAAGACAATTAGGGTTTCTGGAATATGCTTCTGAACATCCATTCAATAGCTGGTTTGACCAATTCAAACATTCTCTAATCTAATCTATTGCTAGTTTGAACACTTCAATAACGCAGAAAAGAATTGTGAGATCTCAGACACAAGATCTCTTTTACGAGGGAGCCCTGGGAGCCCCGGGCAGAAGCTTGATTTTTCCACAAATCACTTACCACTAGCCCTTACCCGTTCAAAGATATGAGCTCCGAAATGAGGTGCAGTGTGTGGGTTATGGGATGTGCACTGTGCACACAGTATATGAGGGATGGAAAGTAACTTTAACTGGTGCTTGCATGATAATATGTAGGAGCATCAATGTAAGAAATACCCGTTTCGTTTAATGGCTATAGAGATACTGTGTACCGATCTGCAACAGGTCCAGACACCCCCCCCCGCACGCACGCACGCACACACACACACACACACACACACACACACACACACACACACACACACACACACACACACACACACACACACACACACACACACACACACACACACACACACACACACACACACACACACACACACACACACACACACAGCTGGTTAAACATGTTGCCTCATGCTAGATGCAGAATAGATATGCCTCATGCTAGATGCAGAATAGATATAGATACACCATAAAAATGCTAATATACAGCATATGATTTGTGAAAGTGACAAACGGGCTTCACAGTTATGTCAGGTGTGTTCATATGCTAATGGTGATGCGATTTCAGATCAATTGCTCCAGCCACTGAGGAGAAACGCTGTTACAGACAGACAGACACTCACTCAGACAGACATTCGGAAAATTATATGTTTGATGATCAAAGTTACAGCAGAAAACCAAGTACAGTAAGCACTCTACAGTCATACAAAAGCAGGTATGTCTGCCTTGCACACACAGTGTCCTACCTCATGACAGCGCAGACGTCTCCGGTGAGGTTGCGTCTGCAGGACGTGGAGCTGAGGTACTCCTGGGGGTTCAGGCGGTACGTGTCGATGATGAAGTTCCTGTACGCCAGGTAGCTGCAGGATGACACACACACACACACACACACACACACACACACACACACACACACACACACACACACACACACACACACACACACACACACACACACACACACACACACACACACACACACACACACACACACACACACACACACACACACACACACACACACACACACACACACACAGGTGTCAGCAGCACCATCTCTGACATCCATAAGCACCAAGCTTCCACAACAGGGGTCTTCAACAGGGGGTCCGGAGACAGAACCCCTAGGGGGTCCTCAGAGTTACTACAGGGGGTCCTCCAAATCTTTGTGTGATAGAAACTTTTTTTCTCCTTTTTTATATTAACACTTATGTTGCAATGATTTTTCTCTCTGAAGGTCCGCGATGCCATGGTCTCCATAGACTTTCATGTAGCAAACTGGTGCTGTGGGAACCAACACATGGGCACCGGTCACGAGGACGTCCCACACTAACATATGTGGATGTACTTAAGGAAGACGCAGGAGCGCAAAGCACCAGCGAGCTGGCCGGATGTATGGAGAACCGGGATGACTGGAAGCGACGATGGAAGGCTCGTCTGAGGACGACCTAGAGAGAGGATCGTCGAAGACCCCTGTTCTACAACGTTAGAGGCACTCACATCTCTGGCGACTTGGACTTGTTCTTGCCGTTGAAGAACTCGGGTAGCGCCCGCTTCTCGATCTGGTGAACGCTGGGACACAGAGCGTACAGGTTGACCGTTAAAACATGAAAAGACACACAGAAGTCTGGCCCCCTCGACAAAATGTCCAGAAATAAGAGGAAGATTAAACAAGGAATGTCTCCTTTAATATAGACATTTGAGTGTTCATTCCGGACAGGCTGTACACATCTGGCATAGACAGTATATTCTTTCAACAATCAAAAATAGTTTATTTAAATTCATAGGGTCAGGGGTAGGAATGGGATTGATAAAAAATGTTGTGACAACCATCTTGGGGTGTTCTAATTAGAGAGGAAGACACAGAGAGGTCATGATGGTACAGAGCAGGGTGCTTGCCCATAAAAAGAAATCCAGACTTTTCCCCAAACAGATATCTTTTTCATTTAAACCTTTACTCTTTGCAGTTTACATTCTTGTTGGGATGTTTACCTTTAAATAACTGCCGGTGATCTCAATGCACTGGCAGCAGGGTGCAGAGACTCGGAAACAATTTAACCATTTCCAGTTTTCCACCAACTTGGCTAAATGCAATAATTATAACATGCAAGCCTTTTCTTGAATTAAAATCAAAAGCTGACACTGAGATCTACAAGCTCAGAACAACGTTGCACGATGCGACGTGTTTTAAGCTTGTAGATCGGCTATCTTCACTACGTGACACTGTTGTGCGGCTAGGTATAAAGCAGTGGTGAAGTGGTTATAGGGCACTGGTTTCCAAACACTGGGTGGGGACCCATTTGTGGGTCACGGACCAATTTTTATGGGTCACAAGTCGAGTAAAAATCCCATTTTCTATTCCTAAATAAAAAAAACAATATATACATTTCAAAAGATTTTTATTTTATTTTAATATATTTTATTTGATTTTATACATTTTATAAACAAACAAACAAATCTAAAAAAATTACATAAATACAAATAATTAAGTAGTATTGAAAATAACCGATCCACAAGCTCGCAATGCGGCACGAAGCGACACATGCACTTGTAGATCTGCTATTTTCACTAGTTCAGGTCCCGGGCAAACGTCTATAATCTCTCTTTTGGGTCTCAAACTGAAAGGTTTGGAAACCACTGTTACAGAGAGACGTGGTCACGGTGTGAAGCTAGGTTTACCTGTTGTAGTTGAACCAGGAGGTGTAGCTGGGTATGATGATGTGGTGCGTCTGCTCCGGGACGTTGTCATCTGAATCTGACAGACGAGAGTCTGCTCTGACGTCCTCATCCTCCTGAACACAGTCACACACACGTTTGATATTGCAACGTTACAGCATCATTTACACGTTGCATTATGACAACTAGAAGCTGGGCCGCCCTTCGGGCGGCCCAGCGTCTAGTCGGCGACCTGGCCAACTCGGGAACGATGTAAATAGGGAATGAATGCCCCGCCCTTTAATGCAAACCCCATTATACCTGTTGTCATAGGACCCGTTTTGACCATCTGTTTGCCTGTGTCCATTTATGCCCATATATGGAGATATCTGTTATCTGTCTGTCTGTCAGCGTCCATTTTATGTCCATATATGGAGATCACTGCAGATATAGTTCTGGGTCCATTTTATGCCCATATGCCCATATATGGAGATATCTGTCTATTTGCGTCCATTTCATGCCCATATATGGAGATCTCTGTATCTGTCTGTCTGTGTCCCTTTATGCCCGTATATGGAGATCTTTGTGATTCAGCGTAACTTTTATGCCCATATATGCCATTTGCGTCCATTTTATGCCCATTTATGGAGATCTCTGTATCTGTCTGTCTGTGTCCCTTTATGCCCGTATATGGAGATCTTTGTGATTCAGCGTAACTTTTATGCCCATATATGCCATTTGCGTCCATTTTATGCCCATTTATGGAGATCTCTGTATCCGTCTGTCTGTGTCCCTTTATGCCCATATATGGAGATCTTTGTGATTCTGCGTCCATTTTATGCCCATATATGCTATATATGGAGATATTCAGAGATTTTTTGTTGACTCATGTGGCGTACGTGATGTCAGAGCCTTTTATGAAGTGATGTCACAATGAGTCAGAGCTTTCGCCGATTTCCTCCGGAACAGCCTGATGTCAACAATCAACCCTGCATAAGGAGATTCCGAACGTTTCGGGTGGGGTCGAGACCCGGCACTGCACTCCGTGCCGCGGCGGGGAACGCGCGTGCCGAATCTGAAGCCGGTGGGACGAACGGTTCTCGAGATACGCGGATTACAGACACACAGACAGACAGACAGACACGCAGAGACTTCTCGCATTTATAGATAGATTAGACATTCATCTAAAACCAATCCTTGAACCTTAAATATGCCCTTGAAAATGTAGGACCAGCCAAATGTCAAACACATCTTTTAGTCCCAGCAAAGTTTTTGCGCTGGTGGTTCAAACATTAGCTATGGCACATGACAAAGTCTATGTAGTGCTACTTATGGACAGGAGTGAAATGAATTCACACTCACCCTTCCAGGGAAGTCATCCTCCTGATCATCTAAAATAGAAAAGAAAAAACAGAAGGAATAAGACACAAATAAAAGTAAAGCTTTAAAGACAAAGAACAATTAA
>NC_137819.1:41847781-41880281 GCF_963921795.1 Nannobrachium achirus | reverse complement strand
GGAGCTGCAGGGTGACGGCAGCCAGAACCTGGCAGGACGGGGCGTCCACCAGCACATACTGGAAGATCAGAGGACAAGCACAGAGACCGGGGGTCATCAATATGTCCTTTACACGGACAAATGTGTCCATGGGAAAGACTCTGTCATTGGGCTCTTACCGTAGCACTTGCCTACCTTCAATGACCGTACATGTAATTAAAATAACATGTATTATATAGAGCGATGTGCAATGTCAGACCATTCTATTCCTTCGATGTAGAGATTATTGATGTTTATATTTTTTACTGAATAGGTTCTTGGTCTACCTACATTTTTAAGATTACAATTTCTATGCATTTGATGTATTACCTTGTGCTGTCCTTGCTTATCCTAAGTCGCTCTGGATCAGAGCATCTGCTAAATGCCTAAATTGTAACTGTACATTGTCCGTGGCACTTTTAAGATTTCCTTTTTTACACACCATTATAATGTTCTTATTTTGATCACGAGACCCGACCCAATAGTGACTTGACTAGACATGTCAGTAACATGTCTAGTCAAGTCTCTGGGTTTTCTCCAGAATATGTATGACACTGATTTACTATGGCATTGGCATATTAGGAGTCAGTCCACTAGTAGTGGTTCTCAAATGATTTGTTTGCAAGGACCACCATAACTCTGATATGCAAATGATTATGAAACCAAATGGAAACCATTTGAACCCTCTCAGAGTTACAGAGCTGTTATGGTCATTCAGGGCTACAGGCTCTATATGTGTTTTTTTGGAAATATTATTGTCCGCTCATTTTGTATGTCTGTGGCATTTTGACAGTCCACTCACTACAAGCCGGCATGGCGATGATCCCCCCTGACAGAGAACAATGTCACCTCAAAACATAAAAGTGAGGTCCCTAAATGGCTCCCCCAAACTGGTTATTACTCTATTATTATATTGCCTTTGGTGACGTCAGATATGTTCCCCGTTATATTTGACATGCATACATCCAGGCAGCCTGAGTCAGCTAAGCCACCAACAAGAAAACAAACTCTCTGTCCACAATTCAAAACGATGTCCAACACTCAGTTTCTTTACAGTCTTTCTTCTTGGCCGTATTGTTACTTCTTTCTTAGCTAGCAGCAGTAGCTGCTGCCTCTTGAGATCCCATTGCCGGGAAGAACGGTCGCGCTGTGATTGGCCCAGGGCTGTTCTTTTCTTACACATAACACAATAATAGCAGCGTAATAAAAAGTGGTTTAACTTTGTGAATATCGTTTTTCTCTTGAAGCTCCCTGAAAGAACGCACAACCCGTTACCTGGGCCGGATAACGGGTTGCAATTCGAGCCACTCACAATGCAAGCAACCACAGCTCTTTGTTGCCAGATTTTGCGAGAGAAACAAGCAACCAGGTCTATGAAAACAAGCCCAAAAGAAGCGACAAGGCTTAGGCGACTATTTGAAAATAGCTGATTTTGTAGCTGTGATACTTGAGAACAAATCTTGGAAGGAAAAAAACAACAACAAAAAAAAACAAAAAAAAAAAAACATTTTGAATATCTTTAGAAACATTCCAATACCACACATCTGGTACGTGGGTCGCTGACAAATACATGTTGGGGTTCCTTCCTTGAAATGAAAAATGAGAACCACCGGTTTAAACAATATTTAGGAAAGAAGCCACATAAGCAAATACAGTGCACTTTAGAAACACGCCCCCCAAAACGGTTACAGGAGAGAGGAGAGGTGGGGCAGACTTGGCAACAACACTGCCATCGCTCCCATCGCCGGGAAGGCCACCCGTTCCTCGCTAGTAGAATAGTAGTACTTGTCACGTCTCCGTTTCGGTCTGTCTGTACCTTTTTGTAATGCTTCCCGACCCACTGTCGCACTGCCTCCAGCTGGGCCAGGGTGTCCGGGCTCTCCCAGAACCACGACGACGGCGTGGTGTCCTTTTTCCGGCGCACGGGCGTCATTCCACCGCCGCCGCCAGTCGAACCGACGTTGGCTCCTCCGGCAGACATTTGTTTCGTAGCCACAAATTGAGCAGCAGCAGCGGAGCCAGAGACTGAGGTTACGGTGAACAGAGGCACCAAACCGCCTCGCTTGCCCGCTCTATGGGTAGCTACGCCTGGCCCAGTGGCCCTGCGCTGTTGCCAGATTCTGTGAGAGAAACAAGCCCAAAAGATGACACACACACACACACACACACACACACACACACACACACACACACACACACACACAGAGAGAGAGATTTGAAAATCTGCTATTTAAGTATAGCTTGAAAACTTTATTAGAAGTTTGCATAGGAAAAGGTAGTTTCATACAGTTCACTGGAAAGGTCAACTAAATATATATTTTTTGCTCTCTTTACTTTAAATCTTTTCACGAATTTGAACAATTCTGTTTTATTCGATTCTATCTACCGGTATGCTAGCCCTAGAATGTCTCCAATATTCGGTCGAATGATACTCCGTATATTCCCTCAGATCTGGAGCCATAGAACGCTCCCATGTCGCGGCGGTTAGCACGAAATCTCCGCGGCACTAAAGTGCTGCGCGCTTCTTTGTACTCACCCAATAATTAATTCCTCAGCCTGGGAGAACGATATTGTCCTGTAGTGTCATATCCATTTGAAAGTTCTGGCTGAAAACGTGTACTTTGTAAAATATCTCCACTTATCTCGAGCCAACACGGACGACTTACACGACCGGGCGGGAGGGGCCCGGAATGACTGCTGGACTGAATATATCAAAACTTCCTTTTGGAAGCACAAAACGTACGGGGCACACAATCACGCAGGTGGTGTGATTAGTCACCCCACGTCAATCACAAGCACCTGTCAATTGTGTGCCCCGTACGTTTTGTGCTTCCCAAAGGAAGTTTTGATATATTCAGTCCAGCAGTCATTCCGAGCCCCTCGCCCGGTCATATAAGTCGTCCGTGTTGGCTCGTATTAAGTGGTGATATTTTACAAAGTACACGTTTTCAGCCAGAACTTTCAAATGGATATGACACTATAGGACAATATCGTTCTCCCAGGCCGAGGAATACATTATTGGGTGAGTACACAAGAAGCGCGCAGCACTTTAGTGCCGCGCAGATTAGTTGCTAACCGCCGCGCCATGGGAGCGTTCTATGGCTCCAGATCTGAGGGAATATACGGAGTATCATTCGACCGAATATTGGAGACATTCTAGGGCTACCGGTATGCCTGCTGCATTGTCTGAACTACAACACAAAGCCACTGGCCATGACAAAATATCCCCCAAATTTCTCATAGACTCAGCCGCCACCATTGCCCCAATCATTACCCACATTATTAATCTATCTATTAAGGGTTACGTCCCCCAGGACTTCAAATTAGCTAAGGTAACCCCCCTGCACAAAAAAGGCAGTAAATTTGACTCTGGCAACTACCGGACAATCTCAATCCTCAGTTCCATCTCTAAGGTAATGGAAAAAATTGTCTATGAACAGAGGTGGCTAAATATCTTGAAGAGAAAAAACTGATCTACGAGTTCCAATCTGGCTTCAGAGAGTCCCATTCCACAGATACATGCCTCATCTATTTGAATGATTACATCAAACGTGCAATTCACGATGGCAAATATTGCGGCATGGTCATGCGGAACCTCCAGAAGGCATTTGACACCGTTGATCATTCTATTCTGATTGATAAACTCAAAGCTATGAGCACAGCAGTGAGATGGATGCACTCTACTACTTGGTGGGGAGGGAACAGATGGTGGAAGTCAACGGAACCCCCCCCCCCTCCCAGTAAACTGTGGAGTACATCAAGGGAGTATACTAGGACCACTGTTGTTCTTAATATACGTAAACGACATGTCATCTGCTTGTCACTGCAATCTGTTTCTGTTTGCGGATGACTCGGTTCTCCTAGTCTCAGGCAGAGACATATTGCAGGTTGAAAAGGCCCTTAACTGTGAACTAAACATGATCTGCACCTGGCTCAATGACAACACACTCTCAATTCACCTAGGTAAAACTGAATGTATCCTCTTTGGATCTAGTCAGAAACTTAGCCAAGTTGAAAACTTCACAATTAAAGTAGGTGACACTGTGATAGAAAGAAAAAAACACATCTGTAGGGTTGCATCCTGGTAGGGTTGCATCCTGGAGGCTAACCTATTTAGTGGAAAAATGACTACCAAGGTAATCAATAAAGTCAACCAACGAATTCGTTTCTGGCAAAGGGTTGCCCAGCTGATCAATATTAAATCTCGAAAGACACTAGGAGGTGCTCTTATTGGGCCCCTCATTGATTACAGAGTCCTTGTCTGGTATCGCGATGCCCCGGCTGCCTTAAAGTTAAAGCTCCAAACAGCCCAGAACAAACTAATTAGGGTCGTATACTTGGTCTTCCTCCTCAGGCCCACCTTACCGATCATCACCACGAAAGCGTGGGGTGGCTCAAAGTAGCTGACAGAGTACAGCATCTTGCAATGCTACACCTCCAAGATACCCATGTACCTGACAAACTACTTCGAGGATGTTCATGATCACAACACCAGAGGCAGCTCCACTAATCATCATCAACATAGATTTAACACTAAACAAGGCTCTAACTCGTTCTCCTGCTACACCATCAACATGTGGAACGCCCTCCCACAAGCCTTAAAGGAGAGCAAATCCCTAGCCTCCTTCAAAATCGGTATGAAAAGTCACCTTCAGGCGGCTGCTACCCGTGACTTGTAAATAGACTAAGCCCCCATGCTCCCCCCACCCTTTTTTCTGCCTTTGTATTTGATGTTATGCTTTTTCTGCGTTTGAAATTGATATTATCCTAGATAAAGTACTATGTTCTATCCGTCTGTCTTTCAATGTTATATGAGATACTTAAAGTGTGGTTCCTGTGGAAATAAGCCTCGGCTTTCTAGGATCTCCTATTAGTTGACCTTGTACCAGTGATTTGTACTGTCATGAAACTGTACTTGTTTCTATTGCAATCTTCTAATAAATTCTTCAATCAATCAATCAAAACTAACCACCACAATTTAACAAGCCACTACCAATATTTACAAATATTTAGGTTACTTATAATAAGCGGACATGGCAACACTGCTGCATGTCTGTTTCGTCGTACGACTGTGTCCCGCGCCAAAAATAGCCGATCTACAAGCTCACAACGGCGTCGCATCGCCACCCGCTGTGAGCTTGTAGATCGGCTATTTTCTGGCAGGTCTCGCAAGACCCACTGCGAGCGACGCCCCTCATTCAAAATAAGAGTCGCCCGTAATTTAAAGTAAGAGTTTATGTCTCGTTTGTTTTGTTTATGCGATTTTAACTTATGCTTTGCGGGGTTTGCTTTGCGCTTTGTGTGATATCCTATCATGATAGCCATGTTATACAAATTAACACACATAATCAATGCCATATCTCGATTCATGGCTAATGTACCTTTTAGTGTTGACTTTTACTTTGAAGTGTAAATGTTACTAGGAAGTGGGCTATGGTTTCTCACATGTAAACATAAGAAGACGAAATAAAGTGGGAACTGTCTGGGAAGAGGTGGGTTTCACTACTTGGTTATTATTCCACAACTTCCATTGTCTTTTTCAAACGCATCGCTGCCCTTTCTTTATGTACTGTAAGGGGAATTGTGATATGTGATCCGATTCTGAAATTAAAATGTTGTGCTGCTCAAATTGAGTTCCCTACAACGCTTTCTGTTCACAACCACTGATCCTCAAAACATTTCCTGATTGTGTGTGTGGTGTGGCTTTGTATTTTCCATGGCATTCTGTTATTGGTTTAGTCATATAATAATTGGTATTTTCTCTGGTATTCGTTTTTATATTTAGTTTTCGGAATGGCGGTCTGACACCTTTGAGGTTAAGTGTATGCTTTGTTTCTCAAATGCTTTCAGTTTTAGTTTCAGTTCTTTTTCCCCTCTCTTTTTTTAATAGTGCAAGATCACCCCCAAAGGATCGTTGTACACTTCAAAACATAGAATACACAAAAACAAAAAAATACAACTATACACATAATAGTACGTCATCACCACACCTAACAATTACAAACAAAACATGAAATAGGCAAAAAGAAAAGATAACATAACACTCTTCATGCATGACACACCTTTGATCAGACAGTCATTGAATTATAAAAGGTAATGCACAACCGTTGAAAATGCAGAAATCTATTCTAGTCTAGTCTATTTTCTAGTTCTAAAAGACAATACTTCATTGAAACAAGGTGGGTCGAGGCAAAACGACAAAATCTGTAAAACTGGTGCGAAGGGGAAAAAAAGGTTTTAGCCTAGATTTATAAATGTCTATAGACTGTATAGCTTTTTTCTCTTGAACTTGGTGACTGTGAGGTATCCAGTACACTGGGAGCGTAGCAATCGTCCTTGAATGTCTGGTTGGTTGTATTGACTGGACATAATAGCATAGTGCAAATCCATTCAGCAACAAGTCTTTGTAAGTTAGGCGAGCTCCTTGAAATCGACTCTGGCCTGGCTTAAAGTCTTAAAGACGAAGTGTTGGTGTAATATGATCAGAACTATTAGAAATACATTATTTGGTTCTGAATATCCTCAGGTTGAAAAACTAGATAAAACTATGTTCTGGACACTTTATTCTATGCTGTGAAGACGTCCATGGGGCATTTCTACTCCGGAAATACCTGTTTGCTTACAAACATTCAAACATTCTGTCTGGTCTTTCCAGTTTGTGCAACAGGAAAGGTAAAATCCACATAAAGAAAAACTAAAAAACTTGATTGGTCACCTCAGTAGCCCACTGCTGTCAATGTTGAATCAGATGATTCAGTTGTTGCTTTGTATTTTCTTTAAGTTCCTTCCTGTATTATCTGAAAATTTCTGTATTTCCATTCACAATTACAAAGTGAAGCAACTCGACATCGATATCAGTGTGAGTTGTTTGATTGGCCTTGGTGCCTTGTCGAGGCCGGAGATGCTATCAGGCACACTGAAAACACAATATGCATACACTTAACATGCACTAACATGCATTCCATCCCATACACATTGAGTTACAGACCATGGGAGGAGCATGTAGGATGCTATGTTGCATACTGTACAAGTCTCTGTTTCACAAGGCAGCTTTGCATTTCCCAATAGTCATTCCCTGGTACCAGAGTCAGACTGTGTAGTTGTAGTACACAGTTTTAAGAAAATACTTTGGAAAGAATCTGTCTTGTGTATTGGCTTTCCCAATCCACCATAGGCTATATACATTACTCGGAACAACTGGTAAGTCTAAATTCCTCCTCACACTTTATTTTTTTACATACATATTACAAACACGTTTTAAAACAAGAAAATTAAAAATAGAATAGAATGACAATAATGGAAAATAATATATAGAAATATAAAGTGAAAGGGACTATACACTAATACTTACTGGGACTTTAGACAGGCACAGTATAACTTAATAATTAGCAGCGTTTCCGTGTGGTGTCATTACGGCTGTCACGATCATGACATTTTACATGACTATTTTGTTAACGATTTAATTGTGTTTTTGTCATTGACAATTACATTTCTGTTTGGCTTGTAGGCTTTGAAGTTGCACATGGCAGATATGACACATAACCTAAATATACAAAGAAAATATTTGACAACCTTATATCCTAGGAAAGGACATTGACAGTGGAAATAGCAATTTACAAGCTCACAACACGTCGCCATCTGCTATTTCCACTATTTTAGAAAATGTTTGAAAATATATGAATTTTTTCAACATGTAAACGATGATGACAAAATAATTGCGATGATGTCAAATAATTGCGATTAGACGATTACGTAATCATTTGTGACAGGCGTCATGACAGATCCTTTCTGTGACATTCTATTAATTATACTTTGGAGGAGAATGCCAAAACACCATTTGCTCAATAATGGACTTTTTTAGAACAAAGGAGATGTGAAAGTCTTTGTTCAGGAGTGTTTTCATCACCATTCTCAGGCAGGGACGTGGGATGTTCAGTTGCCTTACTGTGTGATACAGGTTGTTTAACCAATGCAGTTTCATAGCCACTCGATTTATTGTTGTTGGTCAGGCTCTAATTAGGAATACAATCCACCAGCAGCACACACCAGTGGTAGGATAACCCTTTCAATCCGTACTTGGCTTACTGATAACACACTGTCTCTACAACTTGGTAAAACAGAATCCATTCTTTTTGGGACCAGACATTCTCTGAGTGAGATAAATGTAAACGATTTCGAGGTCAAAGTTGATGACACAGTAATCTCTAGCAAGGAAGAGATGACCTATTTGGGCTGTATTCTTGACAAATACCTGTCTGGGGATAGCATGGCAACAACGGTGATCAAAAAAGTAAATCAAATAACAAGATTCCTGGGCAGAATCTCCACTTTTGTCAACAAAAGTGCCCTGCTGGGGCCCTCATGCAGTCCCACTTTAACTATGCTTGCACCTCATGGTACTCCAACATCAAAAAGCCACTAAAGACTAAGCTCCAAACCTCCCAAAACAAACTGATTCGGCTACTTCTCCACCTGGGGCCCATGACCCATGTTTCTCCCACACATTTTGCTAGCTTAAGTTGGCTCAGCGTTGAAGACGGGGTTAAACAACTAAAAATGGGATTGACTTTCAAAATAGTCAACGCAAATCTGTCCTCCATCCCCTCAGTACCCGCATGTCTGACCAAACATCTCCAAAAAGTTAGCGACACCCACAGCCACAACACCAGAGGGATCACACACAATGATCTGATAACACAAACCCATAAGACAAATATAGGTACATTCTCCTTCTACAACACTGCCACCCATGTGTGGAATTCCTTGACAGCGAGCTACATGTTTTAAGGGAGGTACCCTTAAAAAAAAAAGGTAGTTATCAACTTATCAGTTCTCCCATTGAGAAGTGAGCACCCCCCCCCCTTACCTTAGCCCCACCACCTTGTTTCCCCTATCCTGTACATAGTGTTTTTATAACTGTGATATTATTGAATGTTTTCTTTGCTTGCTATTTATTATATCCACGAATTAAATACAGAGGGCTTCCAACGTAAAAAAGACCGTAAAAGGTTATTTGGGATATTACTTTTAGGCAGGGTGTTTAACTGTACTACATTTCAATTGTATTGACTATACTTGTACTGTTCTCCATTTTTGTCTAATAAAATAATCAATCAATCAATGTTCTACTCCATGTCCTATCTAGACCCTGTGATCCTATGGGTGTGCAGGGGCTGACCAGCTATGTGGAGGGGAACAGGCACTTCTTCCAAGATGTCAAGTTCAGGGACAGTCGTCTGGTCATCGACGGCTGCAGTCTGTACTTCCGCCTCTACTTCAACCATGGCTTGGACCAGCAGCACGGAGGGGACTACGACGCATTCTCCTACCTGCTCTCCCAGTTCCTCTCCACCTTGGCAGCCTGCAACATCCAGCCCTATGTGGTGTTGGATGGAGGTAGGGTAGGAGGGTAGTTTTGCATTTATATATACTGTAGCACCTTTTACCAAAGCACTTCACATTGTGCATTACATTAACCCACCCACCCACCCACCCACTTGGGTTCAGGCACCAGCCTGCTCATCGGGGACGACATTTAGGGGTTTTCAGTGTCTTGCTAAAAGACACCAACCCAGGGGGAACCGTGGAACACAGCCAGGGACCTTATAATTACCTAGAGGCAGCTCTACTAGACAGATCCCTTTGTGAAATGTCCATAATTGTCCAAAAACATTGTGAAATGTTTTTTTTTGGACGAGATGAAACCTGTCAAAGCAAATTACTCAATGAAATCTGGTTAAACTTGTCAAACAATTGTCCCACTTAGAACTCACTCACAAATACCTACGTACAGCAATCATAGTGACCCATAAAAAAAGAAAGAAAGGAAAAGAAAGTTGATAAGTGTCTGACTCTGAATGAAAGCGAATTGTTTCCCAGGGATGGATCCCAGCGACAAGAAGTTCTCCACCTTGAGGCAGCGTCTGCAGTCTAAGATCAAGGAGGCGGAGTCTCTCTGTCAGGGTCACCATGGCTCCATCCTCCCTCTCCTCACGCGTGACGTCTTCATCCAGGTCCTCACCCAGAGCGGGGTCCCATTGGTCCAGTGTCCGGCCGAGGCGGACTGGGACATCGCCTGTTTGGCCCGCCAGTGGGGCTGCCCGGTTCTGTCCAATGACAGCGACTTTTACATCTTCAACTTGCCAGGTGAGGTGTGTAAATACACAGAAAAACAATCAGTTGACAGAAGACTACTGACAGTATAGGATATTAGAGATTTACAGATCTTTTTTTTCCCTCCCCGATACCGATTCCGATACCCATAGCTTGCGTATCTGTTGGTACCAAGTACCTATTATGATATCAGTGTGTAATAAAAATGTGTCTAACACACCAGTATGTTACTTTTGACTAAAATGTATATATCGTTGCTCTTGAGCAGAAAGTCAGAAACCTCTCCATATTCTAAAGTTTTGTGTTTGTTTCCGTAAATGAATGCCCTACTTGATCATACTACTGTGTTGCTGTGCTACTTTTGAATTTAAATCCTGAAAAGTAACAGTTTAGGACATATGAGGTTTCCACCCGACGGAGACAATATGTACACATCCACTGTTGTGCCATAAAAGCAGATCTAAGTCCATTGAACTCCAAACTTATTGCCCTCATATAACCAATCAATAAACCTATTATATCAATTGTAAGTTGTCCTGGCTGAAAAGAGAAGGGTGTAAAACTTTGCCGACAGAGAGCAATTAGGCATTGTTAAATTGCTCTCTCTGGAACACAAATTCTAATTGATCCATGCGCAGTAATGACGTGTGGTGTTGGTGAGATGAGCAGAACGCTACCTATTTTAAATATCTACTTTTTTGTTGTTTTTCTTGTAAATTGTTCCTTGTCCTATTTAGGAACACAGTTTCATCCTGTGTTCTATCTCACCCCAGGCGGTTACCTGCCGTTCCGGTTCTTCCAGTGGACCAACCTGAACGGTAAAGCCCCTCACCAGTACATCTCGGTGAAGCGCTACAACACCACCGCGCTGTGCCGGCTGTTCGGGGGCATGAACCGGGAGCTGCTGCCGCTGTGCGCTGTGCTGGCCGGAAACGACTACAGCATGCCCAAAGGCACCGACTCCCTCCTCGCCATGATGGATGTGAGCAGGCCGGGAGGAGGGAGGGGCAACGGATCCCACTCCCGCATCGAGCGCGTCCTCCTCTGGCTCTCGTCCTTTCCCGGCCCCGGGGAGGCCCTGCAGCAAGTGAGCAGCCTGATGGGGGAGACGGAGGGGAGGGGAGGAAGGGGCAAAGGAGGAGAGGTGGTCCTGCTCAGCTCCCAGCTGCGGGCAGGCATGCAGGAGTACAACGTCACGCCACAGAGCTCCCTGGCTAGCTGGTTCTCTGGCGACGGCGCAGCACGGTTGCCCGGGCTCGGCCAGCTGCCGGACGACCTGTCCTGGGCGGCGGCGCGGGGGCTGCTGCCCCCTCTGGTGCTGGACATCCTGGTGATGCGCAGGATGCTTCTGATCCCGCAGGTGGAGAACTCTAGGTTGGCTAGCAGCCACTGCAGCGCGCGAGCCATACGCCAGGCCATATACGGCATATTACTGCACAGAGGGGGAGGACCGGGTGGTCCAGATGTGGTCCAGGGGCGGCGGACGAGCAGAGGAGTTGTCGTGCAGGAGCTCGAGGGGCTGGGAGAGAACGTCAGCCAGGGTAGGAGAGGCGGGAGAGGGCGAGGGGCAAGGGGCCGTGGCTTCGGCAGTTTTCAGGGCGGAGCAGGTAGGGGTCATCATGACCAACGTTTTCCCGTTCAGCAGAACCAAACAGCAGCGCAGGTCAGCAGCACAGGAGAAGCTCTATGTGTGGAGGAATATGACCGTCTGGATCTACAGCTGAAGAGGAACCAGGTGGAAGCACACCCACCCAAAACCCCCATCCAGCTGGACACACTGGGCCAGGTATGGCATGTCGCAGAAGGAGCTTTTTACTGTTGCAGACATTAGCTGACTGGGTTCAGAAAAAGTAATTTTTCATGGTATACTATACAAAAAAGGATGTATATATTATTTCAAAAGTTTGAAAAAGAAAATCACAACTTTTCATCAATTGTAAACAACAGTATTTCAGAAATAAAATCTAAACATTCCATAAATAAAAACAATTTAAATGGAATTTGAAGAAGTTGTGAAAATAGCAGCCCTACAAGCTTGCAATGCGGCGTTAAGCGACTTGTTTTGAGCTTGTAGATCTACTATTTTCATTAGATTGGGTCCTGGGCAAATGTCTGCTGATTTCTCTTTTGGGTCTTGAGCTAAAAGCTTGGGAACCACACATAAGTAAGTGGAGTTGAACCAGTTGAATTTGAGCTGTCGTCTTCTTAATTCCATTCTGTAGGCTCCTCTGGCGGCACGACTAGGCGTACTTTTGGACGTGCTCGGTGTGAAAGAGACGGTCTTGGCTCCCATACCCCCCCACCTCAAGCTGGCTGCAGCTGTGACGGGCTTCTGGCTGCGAGAGGCCAGTCCCCGTCCTTCCCAGCCCCAGCTCCAAGCTCTGCTGCTGGGCATGGTCTATGGAGATCTGTGCTGCAACACCCAGCCCGGGCCCACTGACAACCAACACAGCGGTAAGTCGTTGTGTGTTGTGTCATCTCTTGTCGGGCAGAAAGTCTTTATATTTTTAGTTTTTTACATAACTTAATGCAGTTTTTAAGGGGAAGTGAAAGTGGTTAAGTGTGTCTGAGCTTTATAAATATTGAAAATGTTCCATTTCTTGAAAAGTAACCGTTTTGGACATACAAGGTTTCTTTCCACCTCGCAGCAACAATTTGTATTTGTGTGTGTGTGTGTGTGTGTGTGTGTGTGTGTGTGTGTGTGTGTGTGTGTGTGTGTGTGTGTGTGTGTGTCACTGTGGATATTTTGAGTAAAAAATAAAATAAAATAAAAAGAGGATTCCATGACGTATTTTCGTCTTTGTTTATACCCCAACAGTTCCACAGACACAATGTGCCCCGGAGCAGACCCTGTGGAGCGGACTGGGTAAACTGCGCGTCAGACCAGGGGAGAGAAGAGGGTTGGACGTGGGCTTGGCTCACTGCGTCAGCCAATGGCAAGCCTGCCTCTGGAGCGCACTGTGTCTCAACCAGCTCCTCCTGATGCCCCTGCCCGGACCACACCTGTCATGGTAATACCCCAAGACAAAATAAAGAAAGAAATGCCATCTCCGGTTTACTTCCCGTGTCTGCGTGAAGTAGGTGGCCGCTTTTTTGGGTGTCGGTTATTTCCATTGGAAGAGTGAATGTGAACACGATATTGGACCCAATCTTCACAAGCCACACCTAAGACTTTCATACAAAAATGGCTTTTTTCAGAGACAAATCAGGAGAAAATCAACTCTATTATCAACCTTTCTCTGTCCCAGCAACACAATCTTACGAGATCTAGCACCAGTACACACGGGACGTTTGCGAGTTCTTCCGTCAGACGGCACCCACTTAGGAGACCATTTGTACAATTCGTATCCGATTTCGCCTCTATTGGCTCCAATTCGGATGGTCTGTGTTTCTAAATCCACCATCTTTGGTAATACATACTCAGAGGAAGTAGTAGAGTGCACATCAGTAAATGCTGCTTCTCATTCGACGTCTAGTGTGTCTCGCCAGCTGTTGGATGCTGGGGTATATCAGTCAATCAAACTAATCAATTTCATAGATTTTTTTCATCTATAATTTGATAAAATAATTGATGAATAATCAATCCCTATTTTGAGACAAACGTTACAATATTTTAACCAATCTAATTTACAGTTGTAGACTGAGAGATTGGCATTAAAAAAAAATGTGCGACACCATTGTGTGATGAAGAAGAAGAAAATAGGGCTCAAGTGCTTAGTCTGACTAATCAATTTGCGATGATGTGTTGCGAGAGTGCAGTCTAGCCAACACCAACTCGGGACTCCTGAATCGCTGCCCTCTACACTCTCCTGTCTAGCATCAAGGTCTTGAGCTCTACAGTGTTGTTAGCTAAGCTGTCTTGCCGCAGTGCATCTACGTAGTTTGTACGCTTCTTGCCTTTCCTAGCTTTGCCCTGGGTTGGCTGACTTGGCTCCCACAGTGTCAGTTTGCTTGCCACTAGTTCCGGGTGCTTGACGCAGTGCCTTGCCAGCCTCATCGATTTAGTCGATTATAAAAAATCTTTTCAAATGTTATTGAATCAATCAATGGAATAATCACAAAGAAAATGATCAATAATTGCTGTCTTAGTTGGATCATTCATGCTTTCCTGCACGTGAAAACACAACCTGTACTGCATTTTAATCACTTATAACTTCTGATCACTGTCTGTCTGTCTGTCTGTTTCTGTCTCTCCATCCCTCCATCTCTTGCAGGTTGTTCAGTGGCTCTTTGGTGCACGGCCTGTACAGGTCTCTGAAAGGGGGTCGACCTGCCGACTCCCTCCTGCCCAGCGGACCTGGACCACTCCCTGGGCAGCTCTACCGCTCTCTGCTGGACGCAGTTAGGAACTGCAGCAGCACCAAGACCCAGCAGCAGCAGCATCCGGCTTCGGTGCCGCCCGCGCCGGGGAAGAAGAGGCGGGGAGGTGGAGGGAGAGGGAGGAGAGGAAGAGGGGCAGCAGGACATGGTGGAAGAGGAGGAGGAGGAAGGGAGGGAGGAGGAGGGAATGAGCAGCTAAACAACAGGTTTGCCCTCCTGATGAGTGAGGAGGAGTTTGAGGAGGAAGAGGATGCAGAGTGAGATCCTGTAACTAGGGCGGTGGTTCTCAAACTGGGGTCCTTTTTGGGCCCGGGGGTTCCAGGGGTCCCCAGCTAAATTGTGGTAATACAGCAACCCGATCATTTTAACCACTTTATCCATATTTTATACGTTGGCTATTCAAAAATAGCAGATGTACAAGATCACAGCGCTGTGAGCTTGTACATTTGCTATTTCTTTTAAATTTTTTGAAAGATCTTGAAAGTGTTTTGAAATGTTTTGAACACAAATATTTTCTTCTGGGGGTCTGGCACAGTACATGAGTGAGGGATTCCACAGCCAAATATAAATCAATTTGGCGGTCCTTGACATGAAAAGGTTTGAGAAACACTGACCTACAGTAGAGCAAGGGTTCCAAAACCTTTCAGGCTGCGACCCCGCAAAACAATCACATTTTAACTCAACTGGGAACGACCCACGCTGACAAGCACTCGTAATTGTAGGAGTTGAGGCATTACATTTAGTTTGACTCAGTTCCATAGATACATTTTGTGAAAATAGCCTGTAGATCAGCTATGTTCACGTTTGCCTCTTCCTTGCATAATATTTAGCAATTTGGCCAATTTGGTATTAACTCATTGATTGCCAAGGCCCGAGTTTCCCGAGTTATTACAGTAGTCCCAGGCTGCCACAGCCTGAGTTTCCCGAGTTGGCAGCCATTTTGAAAAAAAAAAAAAGAAATTATAAAAAAAAGAAATAATCCAAAAATGGCTAAAATGTATTAGGCATGATCGCAATCGCGAAATTGCATGTTTAGCCCCATAACAAACACATCTTTCAAAATGGCAAAATGTTTGTTTTGTCTGACTTTGAAGGCTTCTATCTCATGAACGCCTGAACGGATTTCCAAGCGGATTTATTGTTTGAAAGCTGTTAAAAAGTACTACACATATGGTACATAATCTAGGCATGGGCGTGCACGATCCGTGCACTAAAAATCGATCTGTGCACTAGAAATGTAGGAACGTGGCATCCTGGTACTTGGCGGCCATCTTGAAAAGGGCAATCAATGAGTTAAAAAGATCTTAGAATTAATTTCAGTTGTCACTTAAGAAATGTATACACTTTTACTGTATGTTGTTGTTTACTGTTGAGTAGGAAAACAATGTTGCACATAAAGCTACTCATTTGGAGACCCCCCAAACATGATCTGGGGACCCTGGGGGTCCTGATCCCATTTGGGAACCACTGAGCATGGGGTCCATGTGTTCCTCTGGTGGCAGGACATTCCAGTGGTATTTTACACACTTTACTCAGGGATCGCCACTACTGAGGAACCAACCACTTTATATTCACTATTGCTCTGCTTTTATGTTTGCACTAACTTTAAAGGCACAGTAGGCTATGTAACCTTTCCCTGTGGTGTGGTGGTGTTTACCTGCAGAAATGCAGTAAGAGCGAGATCATTTAGCGACCTACAACCGGGTCGCAACGTGGTCGGTAGTTTTCAGCGACCGGGTTGCTAAATCGAGCGACCGGGTCGCTAAATCGAGCGACCGGGTCGCTAAATCACCGACCGCGCCGCTAAATCACCGACCGCGCCGCTAAAGCGAGCGACCGGGTCGCTAAATCGACCGACTGGGGCGCAAAATCTTCCGACCGGGTCACTAGATGTACCAACCGGGTCGCTAAATCTACCGACCTAAAACTGCAGGCAGGTCGGTAGATTTAGCGACCGGGTCGGTCGATTGCGTCGGCAGGTTAGCCTAACTGAGGTAAGGTTACTGAGGTTAGGTTTAGGGTTAGGGTTAGGGTTAGTAGCCCGGTGGTCGGTGGAAGCGACCACCGGTCGGTGGATTTACCTAGCCTGATTTCAGACTCAGCTCACGCTTTAGTCTGAAACTGTGCTCCATTCTGAGCGATTTACGGGGGACTTTTTTGCGAGCGTGCACGCGCGTGTCCGCGCGCGAGTGATCGAGACGCACGGTGGACGCGACGCACCGTCGGGGAGTGTGTGTGTGTGTCTCTGTCTGTGCCAGTGACTGCTTCCACACAGAACTGCGACCAGAAACTTGTAATCAACATTAAACAGCTTGGTGAAATCAGTGCGCTCGTGCGTGTGTGTGTGTGAACTTTGTTTGAATCGTTTCAACTGCTGCGCGGATTGGATATTCGTTAGACCCACCCCACCCCCACCCCGCGCGCTCATTGGACAGCCGAAAATAAAAACCGATTCATGTACTAAGCTCCAGACCAGAGAAAGAGTCCACTCTGAGAGTGGGCGGGGTCTCTGGTCTGGAAGCAGGCTAGGATTTACCTACCCGGTCGGTGGATTAGCATCCCGGTCGGTGGATTTAGCGTCCCGGTCGGTGGATTTAGCGACCCGGTCGGTGGTTTTAGCGTCCCGGTCGGTGGTTTTAGCGTCCCGGTCGGTCGATTTAGCGACCCGGTCGGTGGTTTTAGCGTCCCGGTCTGTGGTTTTAGCGTCCCGGTCGGTGGTTTTAGCGTCCCGGTCGGTGGTTTTAGCGTCCCAGTCGGTCGATTTAGCGACCCGGTCGCTGAAAACTACCTACCACGTTGCGACCCGGTTGTAGGTCGCTAAATGATCTCGCCCTCTCTCCAGAAATGGCCCTATCACTGTATTTAGGCGTTTTCACGGTTTGAGGCCAGTGTGTTTCTTCAGATATAACTCTACCACACTACTCCAGTGGCTGATAATAACTGCTGGCATAGAGGGAAATGATGGCTAAAGATGTATACATTGTTGTTTTGTGTTCTGTAAACACAGAGCAAAGTTAACATACTATGCCTTTAAACATTTTCGATCTGGCGTTGTCGCTATTATTATAAATATTTTCTATTTTCAAAAGATATATAACTTGGATAACGAGGAGTAATGTCGGTGCAATTATGAAGTTTTATCAGAACTCTTGATGCCAATTCAAAATATTATATAATAATGGCCTTAATAGGTATGTTTACCAAAGGACACTTTGTTATTTTAGCCCAAAGCTCATATATTTCTTCATCACTATGAATTAAATCTTGCCAAAACAAGGCACACTGTACAAAGTACGGTGCTGTCATGGTGGGTGATAATGGTTTCTCAAATCACTCCACCTTATTTTAATGTGGCAATGACAACTAGAAGATAATTGTTAGCTGGACCTTATGAAATGGAGTTGCTTATCTTGTCTTTTTATATCTCAGACCAGTCTTCAACAGGTGCAGTGCATTCAATCATGTTCTGCAATTGTCTACTCTTTTGTTGTTGTTGAAAATGTCAAATTCATAAATCTTTTAAGAAATTGCATCTGTTATGATTTCCTAATAACCACATATTGTTCTGGGAAAACATACTTTATCATATTGTCTGTGGTTTTCAGGTGAACATAGATGTTACCGAAGCATTTAGTGATTACATCGACTACTGTACGTCCAAGATTTAACTAATCACAAATCCATGACACCTGCAGCATTAACATTAACTGGGTTATCCTATATTAACATTGGACCATGGCCAGGTCAGTATGACTCAGACATATAACCATAAACACACCTGGTATGCCCATGCCAAGGCAGGACCATGGCCACGCCACTATTACTAAGACATAGTCACAAACAAACCTGATACGCCCATATATAGGCATATATGGAGATACGTTGTCCTCTAAAAATTACTTTTAAGATGTGAACCACTAATGCTGTATCCTTTTCACAAAGTGAAAACAAACATCCTTTTTTACCTTAAACAATTAAATAAAATGAATGCTGAAATGCTCAGTCTTGAGAAGCATTTGTCTCATCTTCGCAGTCTGTAAATTAAGTCAATTAAATTGTATTCATACTGTACAGTTCATACATGGTCAAATCAACGCTTCAATGTTTAACAAAAAAGACAGCAAAAATGTACTAAAAAAATGTAAAAATGTATTAAATTGATCTTATATACAATGACAGATGTTGCTGATCTAAATGTCAATCAAAGAAACTGCTGTTACCTAAAAGCTGGGCAAACCGTTAACTTAAACTAATATTTCCCCATCCAAATATGATGTAAGCTGTTTATTTATCAGCCAGTGATATAAAGTAAGTGCATTTACTACACACACACACACACACACACACACAAATATCCCAGAATATTCAGTCATCTTAATTATTGTTTACTGCAGTATTTTCAATTTTCTGTACTTATACTTACTAGTTCATTACATCAGCCCTATATACATTTTGGCATTTGAAAATAGTCATAATCGCATAGCTTGTAGATCAGCTATTTTCAAACATTTTGTGAAATGGGACATTCTATAAAGACATTAGTACTTTCTACGTTTGGTAGGCTACTTTCTTTAAGTAGGCTACATTTTAATGCCACTTTTACTCAAGTACATTTTGTACTTGTCTACCTTCAAGTTGTGGTTGTGTGTGTGTGTGTGTGTGTGTGTGTGTGTGTGTTTGTGTGTGAACCCCACAGCTGCTAAATGCATTGGGACCAATCATATTATGCCAAATGTGCAGACACCCTCTGTAGAGCAGATATAAAAAATACAAGCAACACGACTGCATTCTCTGCATGTTACGGACAGAGACACATCAAGAACCTAATAAGCTCCACTGACAGAGACAACCTCAAGCTGACATGCTTCTGATTCCTCATCTCCTAGGCTTGCTGGGCCTGCTGTCACTAGGCACCGTGCACAGTGACACCAGTCCCTTGACGGAGGTGAAGATACTGAATCCCATCTCTTTTCCTTTTAATTGCATCTTGTTGCAATTAAAGTTGACCTGATTTGTTTTTAACTGCACATGTTTTTCTACATGGTAATGCATAATTGTCTGTTGATGTTTTATTTTTTTATTTTTTGAGCCGTGTGCAGAGCACATGGGCTCCCTCTGAGTGGCAATGTGTGTCCTGTCTCACCAGTGAGAACTGTCCCGTTGAGTTCGAACAGTACCTTTTATGACCACACATGTTAAGGGAGGGGCGCTGTTTTCAGGCCAGGCACACACACGCACACACACACACACAGGGGGGAACACATAGAATCAAAAACATAGATCTGGAAGTGCTCAATTTCACGGCTCCACTTCGAACCAAGGTTTGATTTTTTGCTTCATGAATTAGTTTTTTCCATTTGCTTTGATGCTTTAGTTTGAATTGCTTGTGTTTTAACCATGTACAGCACTATGGTTCAGCTTGGCTGTAAACGTGTGATATAAAAAAAAGTTTTGATTTGAAATAAAGTTTGATTTCATTTACAGAATGAAACCCTGACACTGGACACTGCGCACCCTGCTGCCTTGGCTGAGGTGAAGCTAGAGCGTGGATCCTGTCCAAATTTCTGGTTCAGCTTCAACGGTCACTGCTACAAGTACGTGGCCACACGTTTGCGCTGGGCTGAAGCAGAGTGGAACTGCGTGTCTCAAGGTGCCAACCTGGTGTCCGTCCACAGCTCTGATGAGCAAAATTTTGTCCAAGCCATGATCAAGAACTTTGACCCAGAAGAAGGGGCATGGATTGGACTGAGTGACATTCACTGGGAGGGAAGATGGTTTTGGTCTGATGGCTCCAAGGTGAGCTTCACCAAGTGGCTTGACGGAGAGCCAAACAATGATCGTGGAATTGAACACTGTGTGTATACCTGGGCCTGGGGGGCAAGTGAATGGAATGACACTCCTTGTTCTACTAATTTCATACCTTCTGTTTGTAAGTCTCGTACAGTCCGTTCCTAATGACTGGGTTGTCTGTTTCAACCCACTGACTTGTACTTGGTCTCCATAATAAAGATTACAACAAAATACTGATGTGTTTCACTGTCTCTATCTGTGCCTCATCATGGCATTTCTGTCTCCATTTTAGCATTTACCTTTTTCTTTCTTTCTTTTCACTGTGCATATACTTGATATTCAATTGACTAGTGTTTTCGGGAGTCTATAGTACTTTTACTACTTCACTACCATCTTGAGACAGTTATTTTACTTTTACGACACTATTTGAAACACATATATTTTGTAAAACTTGTGAAACGGGACCTTCTACTGTAATGACTGCTTTTACTTTTGGTGGGGTGGTGCATCTTGCAATGGGCCATGGTGTACAAGATACGCTACACCTCCAAGATACCCATGTACCTGACAAACTACTTCTAAAGGTCAAGGAAGTCCACGATCATAACACCAGAGGAGGCGCCACTAATCATGTTCAACCTAGATTTAACACTATAAAAGGCTCTAATTCGTTCTCCAGCTATACCACCACCATGTGGAACGACCTTCCACAAGCCTTAAAGGAGTGCACATCCCTAGCCTCCTTCAAAATTGGTATGAAAAGTCACCTTTAGGCGGCTACTACTTAAGACTTGTAAATAGACTAAACCCCCATGTTTCCACCCCCTTTTTTCTCCCCTTTTTCTGCTTTTGTAATTGATGTTATCCTATGTAAAGTACTATATTCTACCCTTCTGTCTTCAATGTTATATGAGATACATAAAGTGGTTCCTGTGTAAATAAGCCGTAAAGCTTACTAGGATCTCCTTTTAGTTGACCTTGTACCCGTGATTTGTGCTGTCATGAAACTGTACCTTTTTCTATTGCAAATGGCAAATAAACTCTTCAATCAATCAATCAATCAAAGTACATTTTGATGCCAATGCTTTTGTACTTTTACTCAAGTACATTTTGAATTCCGGACTTTTAACGCACCATTTCTACAGTAGGGTATTGATACTTTTACTTAAGTAAAAACAATTTGAGTACTTATTCCATCACTGACCAACTACTGTCCTTTGAGTTGGAGCTGGGCTGGGTATGTGTACACTTCACTTAAAGCTGTACTATGTAATGTTGTTCCTGTTCTAGTGATGACATTTCTATCATTTAGCTAATGCCTGTTTGCTCAGGGGAGAGACCATACAGACTGGACAAAATACAATTGTATTCACATAATACAGCTTTAATGTATTGTTTATTTTGTGCCAATTGTTATTGGGAGAAGCTGTGGGTATTATGATTTTGATGCCACTTTTACTCAAGTACATTTTTTACTTGTCTACCTTCAAGTTGTGGTTGTGCGCGCGCGCGCGCACACGTGCGTGTGTGTGTGTGTGTGTGTGTGTGTGTGTGTGTGTGTGTGTGTGTGTGTGTTTGTGTGTGAACCCCACAGCTGCTAAATGCATTGCGACCAATCATATTATGCCAAATGTGCAGACGCCCTCCGTAGAGCAGATATGAAAAACACAAGCAACACAAAGTCTGCATTCTCTGCATGTTACGGACAGAGACACATCAAGAACCTAATAAGCTCCACTGACAACCTCAGGCTGACATGCTTCTGATTCCTCATCTCCTACGCTTGCTGGGCCTGCTGTCACTAGGCACCGTGCACACCAGTCCCTTGACGGAGGTTGTGAAGATGCTGAATCCCATCTCTTTTCCTTGGCTTTTAATTGCATCTTCTTGCATTGAGTTGACCTAATTTGTTTTAACTGCACATGTTTTTCTATGTGGTAATGCATAATTGTCAGTTGATGTTTTATTTTGTTTAGATTTTTTTTTCTTTTCTTTTTTTGCTTCATGAATTGTTCTGTAGTTCTTTCCATTTGCTTTGATGCTTTAGTTTGAATTGCTTGTGTTTTAACCATGTACAGCACTATGGTTCAGCTTGGCTGTTTGTAAACGTGTGATATCAAAAAAGGGTTTGATTTGAAATAAAGTTTGATTTCATTTACAGAATGAAACCCTGGCACTGGACACCGTGCACCCTGCTGCCTCGGCTGAGGTGAAGCTAGAGCGTGGATCCTGTCCAATGTTCTGGTTCAGATTCAAAGGCCGTTGCTATAAGCACATCTCTGCTCGTATGTTCTGGGGTCAGGCAGAGAGGAACTGCGTGAATCAAGGTGCCAACCTTGTGTCCATCCACAGCGTTGATGAGAACAACTTTATCCAAGCCCTGATCAAGAGCGCTGACCCATACGAGGGAGAGCATTGGATTGGACTGACAGACATTCACTGGGAGGGTAGTTGGTTGTGGTCTGATGGCTCCAAGGTGAGCTTCACCATGTGGAGTTCCGGGGAGCCAAACAATAATGGTGGAGAACACTGTGGGCATACGGGGCATGGCGGGGCAACTAGATGGAATGACCGCACATGTTTTTCTTATGCTATACCTTCTGTTTGTAAATCTCGTTCCTAATGACTGGGTTGTCCGTTTCAACCCACTGACTTGGTCTCCATAATTAAAGTTACAACAAAATACTGATGCAAATCTGTGTCTCCATCTGTCGCTCATCATGGCATTTCTATCTGTCTATTGCCTTTACCATTGATATTTCTCGAGGGTATAGTAGGCATATTTCCTTACTAAATGGTGTGGTTTTAGAATAACAATGTGGACGGACCATGTAGACTCAACATCAAAAACACTATTAAAAACATTGAAAAGCCCACTTCAAGCAGTGCAATGTCCGCTTTTGATGACTCATCGCTGTCCTAGTTGCATAGCAATGAAACAGTTATGATTTCCTCCTCATCAATATGGTACATGATGAAAGAGATACCTTTAACATGCACATGGGACAGGCCGGGTACCTTGATCAAGCATCAACATATGCCATAACGGTTTGGAAATTCGTATTTGTATTACTATTACTGCAAAAACTGCAGTTAAACGTGATGTGACAAGGTGGAGTTGTTGATTGCATGGCACCACAATACATTCACTTCACTTAAAGGAGTAGTTCACCCCAAAACATTTTTTTCTATTGATTACTCACACCACAGAGACTGGAGTTCAATAATATTTTTTGTTTTTTGTCGCATGCCTAAGAGATGTATTTTAATAAACTTACCCTGACAGTTTCCCCATCCAGTGCCATGCATTTGGGTCCCCATCCAGGGCCATGCATTCGGGTCCCTATCCGGAATCAATGGGGGTAAATTGACTATAATCGCATTTTTGTCTTAGGAATGCGACAAATACAAAATATATATATATTATTGAACTCAAGTCTCTATGGCATCAACAGGAAAAAGGTCATTTTGGGGGTGAACTACTCCTTTAAAGCTGCACATGTAACATTCCTGTTCTAGTGCTGACATTTTGACCATTTATCTAATAGAGCCCGTCTGTTTGCTCAGGAGAGAGACTCTACCATACAGATTGGACAAAATACATTTTTATTCACATAATACGGCTTTAATGTATTGTTGATTTTGCGTCAATTGTTATTGGGAGAAGCTGTGCATATTTATGCTGCAGATAAACTGACCCATTCTGAAACAGAATACAAATGGTGTACAACTGATTTATTTAGTGCTTCAGGTTTGTAATAAAACCATAAAGAAGTAATTCGATCCACGATAAAATCATGTAAACACAAACATATCGATACTAGGCATTCCCGGTTGATGGTGCAATTTCTTTTAAAACGTGTACATGCAAACATAAGAAACAAAATATACTTATGGCGTGTCTCTGTAGGAGACAAAATGTCTAGAAAAGGGTCTCTGTGTGCGTGTTTGTTTGGTCAATTTAGCAAACTATGGAAGTTAACTCCCATTTTGTTTAAATAATAATAAAATACAAAGGCCCCCCCTTTTCAGACCCACCTAGCGTTGCATACATACCCTCACCTTGGGACTGGAAGGGTGGGTAGAACATAATCAACACATTATTATAGAGTTCCTATTCCCCCCCCCCCCCCCCCAATGCCATTTTCAAAACCTTTTCATTAACTTTCCAATGTATTTTTACCCTGTTTCCAGGCCTACAGTGCAATAACGAGGCTCTTGTCTTACTCCACAATGCCCCAAAACTGACTGGAACAAAAGAACAGATCTACAAGCTAACAACATATCACAGTGTAATGTGTTGTTAGTTTGTAGGTCTATTCTTTTTTTGTCACGTGACGTCCTGTATACTGTATATTAGGCCACTCTTGTAGCACAGCTCACACAGCATAGCACTATATTTTACAACATAACAGACATGTTTTGGGACATGTTTTTTTTTTTTTTCAGGAACCAGCCTGGATGCTTATCAATGGTCTGCTAACCCTGTGCGCATGACGTCATAAAAAAAAAGCGTCCCCATAAACATTAAATCACCAATGCAACACTGGAGTGCCGTGAACACCCACGTCACGATTGAGGAATCAGGCTGACGTCGTAGAGGGTGCGGTGGCGGCGGCAGTGGCGGCGGCCGAGGAGGAAGGTGCGGCGTGCGTCTGGGAGTCCATGAGGTCGATGTCCTCCTCCTCGTTGGCTCCACAGGTGTCCACCACGCAGATCAGGCTGCTGGTGACGGGGAACGCTCGCACCTTGCTGCACGTCACCCACCTGGACGGACCCCCCAGAAGGAATCGGGTCAAAATATTCAAAGACTTGCAAAAATGTTCATGGTTTTTCAAAAAATAGCAGATCTACAAGCTCGCAGCGCGGCACTCGGTGCTGCGCTGTGAGCTTGTACATCTGCTACTTTCTAATAGTAAAAGCATAAAGAGGAAACGCGGGTCATGCACCAGACTGTAAAGCAAAATGGACAATGTGACACCATTGTTTTCTACAGGCCATCAATTAAGCTTATTTTAGAGCCATTTCAAATCCTTCATCATACATTTTAAACTGTATGGGACCATAATTCACTAAACGCGTGTCATGATGATGAAGAAATATACGGTATACTAATAATAGGTTTACAAAGGTAATAAAATCAAGTATGAGGTTTCCCAAAACCTCATTGAATTCCATTGAGAAAAATATCTTGACACCATTAGAAAGTGAAATGGTGACATCAGATGGGCTGCCTCTGATGGGCAGGCATAGGTACAGCAATGCAGAAGTAGGCTTAATTTCCAGCGAACCAAGTTTGTTTGTTGTCATGTAGGGACGATATGAAGATGTCACGATTATTGTTCTCACTAAAGCTCATTATAATAGTACCCTTTTCACTCTTGTGTCTCAAGAGGAGGGTTGTGGACAGTTCAGAAACCTGCTTAGCAGTGACATCATCAATCTGGGAATCCAAGCTAACAGAAACAACGCGATGTGAGCTTGCACGTGACGGCGACTCAACATAACTGCACGTGACGACTCAACATAAACACACACGCACACAAACACACACACCTGTCAGTGTCGACGTGGTACTCCAGCACGTGCCCGAGGCGGCCCACCCCCTGGAAGCCCGCAAGCACGTAGATGACATCGCCTACCGCTGCACACTTCACCGTCACGCCCCGCCAGGGCATGGTGGCCGCCGCACGCCACTCGTTGGTGGCGATGTCGTAGTACTCCACCGAGTCTAGCCCTCCTACACACACAAAGAAAACACACACACACACACATACACACATTCAGTTCATTACCGTACAGTTTGCTGTCACGTTGCGCTGCAGCTCAGTGTAAATAATAATACTACAGTATAATGTAATATTAATCAAAGTAACTAGTAACCACGTTTTTCAAAAAATTGTAATGTAGTAGAAGGTCGCGGGTACAAGCGGCTAAGGTTTAGATGCCTGGGGACATCTTAGGCACTCCATGTGTTAAATACAGTAATTGACTACATGTACTTCGTTCCACCACTGATTATAATGTATAAGTGGTTGATTTAACTCTCAGAATTCAATGAACACTCCAGATGTCACTGTGTTGTGACAGTCAGCTACAGAAGTGGCGTTTCCATTACCCAGGGCTCCCTGTCCTCCCACAGCGTAGATCCTATTCTTGACCACCACCAGCCCGTGGTTCTTCCTGTTCTCTCGCATCGCGCTCAGCTCTCTCCATCTGGGAAGGGAGGGTTTAAACAAGAGACAAAGTAAAGTGATTGAAGAGTGGAACAACATTAAATACTTACTCAGTGATTGAGTTAACCACTTTCAATGGCGTCCATATTTTGGGCATGTCCTTATGCTTCAAACATTTTTCGGCCCGTAGACCTTCGTTTTATAGAATTAACTCGTTCATGTAGAAAATTAAACAAGGGTCTTCAACATGGGGTCCTCAAGAGTTACACAGGGGGTCCTCCAAATCTATAAATTATATTAACCACTTGAACTCTATAGCGTTCATATTCTGAGAACTTTAGCCAAAAATCGTGCTGCGAGGCGTTGGGACTTGTAGATCGGCTATTTTCGGCAAATAGGTTTGGTGTAGAGGGGGAAAAGATAAGACTAAGTGCAGAGTGAAAGGTCAAGTTTAGTAAGTATTGACGGTTCAAGTGGTTAAATATCTGAAAACACAAATTGACATGAATCCAAAATACACTGATGATTGTGCTGTCAAACAATGAAACTATGGAATCTATGAAAAGGTTGTGGGGGCTCCTGCTTCATCTCTCTTTCAACTAAGGGGTCATTGGCCTGAAAACGTTGAAGACCCCTGATCTAAAAGCTTTGCCGAGCGACACATTGTGAGCTCGTAGATTTTCGGTGCCCGACACCCACATGAACGCAACCAAGTATTACTCAGGCTTGTGCGTGTATGTTTTTGTCCACTCACTGTTGTGTGCTGGGGTCGTACACCTCGCAGTTGTTGAGGACCCTGCCGGAGACGTTGTTGCCCACAGTGCCTCCGCACACGTAGATCAGACCGTTGGCCTCCACGGTGCCGTGGCTGCAGCGAGCCAACAGCATGCTGGCCTTCACCTGCCACGTCTCTGTGCGTGTGTCGTAGCACTCAAACAGGTCCAGCGCTGAGCTGCCTGAGGACATAGTGAACACACAAACACACACAGTAAAGAACAAGTGACGTGAGAGGAAAGATGAATGATCCGAGCACTCAAAAGATAACGGATAATCTACAACATATTAAAAGCCGAGATGTATCGACCAGAACTGGTCTTCATCAGGGCAAGTAGGACAATCCACAATGGAAGGGAGGTGGATTGACTGAAAATTGACTGAACCTCATATGCCCAAAAGTTACTTTTCAGGATTCAAATCACCAAAAATAGCAAAGGTAGCTGATCCACAATTAGAGCTTGCAGATCCGATTTTTTTAAGATTCATTTTGAAAATAGGGAGGGAGACGGGGAGTGACAAGCAGCAAAGTCCTTCAGGATTGGGACTCGAGAATAGGTTTATGCCAAACAAAAAAGATATACCAGCTAACCACCTCTCACTCACCCACTTCCGATCCCCCGGACGTGTAGATCTTGCCCTGGGAGGCGCAGGCCGCCAGGCTGTCGCGCGGCGTGGGCGGGCCCAGCTTGGAGTACCAGCTGTCCTTCAGCACGTTGTAGCAGTCCATGCGCTTTATGGGGAAGAGCTGCGAGCCGCCCAGGATGTACACCACGTTGTCCCAGAACACCGCCGTGGCATCCCGACGCTTCTCGAACGGACAGCGGATGTCTGTCCAGCTGGAGTCCTGGTCCAAGAGGACGGAGGAGACAGAGGAGGCAGACAAGACAAGTCTTTGATTATACAGAACAGTTTGGTTCCCGAACCTTTTAGCTCAAGACCCAAAAGAGAATTTATATGTTTGCCCAGGACCCAAACTAGTGAAAATAGCAGATCGGCTATTTTCACTATGGAATTTCTTCATTTTTTTTGTTTTTGTCTTTTAGAGTGCCACGCTGCGTGCTTGTACATCAGCTATTTAAAAAAGAAATCTTGCCCCCCTTTTGTCAGTGTCATCTCAAAATATTTTGAGATGGGGTCGGCGGTCAAATACATATTTCTAGGGGTTCTTGACATTAAAAGGTTTGAGCACCACTGATCATAGAAACATAAGTTTTTCAGAAAACCGCTAGGATTTAGAAGACGAGTCTACCAGTTATAAATTGCAACTGGACCACTCGTGAAGGAAGTAAGGAAGCAAGAGGCCCTATTTTTCCCCCAATATGTCTGCAAAGAGCCTATTGGGATGCTTGGGTTCATGTGGTTAACAAACCGATATCTCCTTGTAAAAGGTATACTCGTGCTGCTGCTGCTGCTACTACATAGTAAAATGTGGAGTGTCCATTTAACTGGACCAGTATTACCTTGGGGTTGAAGTAGCGACAGGACTGCGGCTGTGAGCCTCCAAACAGTGCGATGCGGTAGTCGTGTTTCTTGCGTCGCGGTCGGCTGCTCTCGCCAAGGTCCTCGCGGTCCTCCAGGGACAGCAGGTGATAGCGCATCCCACCTGGCGGAGAAGGCGCACTGTTCATTTTGTAATCATTAATCCTAGACTAGAGTCTAATCCTAATGTATATCGGACAACCGTGTAGCTCATCTAAAACAACTATTTAAGCTATACTATATCAAACTATTCAAGCTAACAACCTGACACACATCTACTTGTGCAACTGAAAATGCACTGCAGACGCGCCTTTCTGTCGTGTGAGAGTGTGTGTGTGCGCGCGTTTGTGTCCAACAAATTCGTGTCCAAGTGAAAAGAAAAAAGAGCTTGCAAAATACTGCTCATTATGGGTACAGGACAGGTGCTTCCCACTGTATTATTCCATTACATTCATCAGTACATTCTGAACTTGGATTCATGCACTGAGACACATTATTTCAAGTGTATAGGACATAAGAAACAAATTAAAAAAGATTTGGGCCCTTGATGTATTTTGTAAATATGGACTCAAATAAAGAAATTGTGTGAGAGAGAGAGAGAGTGTGTGTGTGTGTGTGTGTGTGTGTGTGTGTGTGTGTGTGTGTGTGTGTGTGTGTGTGTGTGTGTGTGTGTGTGTGTGTGTGTGTGTGTGTGTGTGTGTGTGTGTGTGTGTGTGTGTGTGTGTGTGTGTGTGTGTGTGTGTGTGTGTGTGCGCGCGCGTGTGTGTGTGTGTGTGCGCGTGTGTGTGTGTGTCTCTATCTCCACTCACCAATGACCATCTTGAGGCACTGGGGGTTGTCCTGGATGAGGGGCTCAGCCTGCACCGTCTTGGACAGGAAGGTCTTGGAGACGAGGGGGAAGCGCACGCACCCCAGCACCTCCACCATATGCTGCTGTCTGTTGCACACGTCGTACTTCATCCAGCGCACGGCCGCGTCGTAGATCTGCACACGCAGTACACATTGATAAGTCCTCTGAACGAGTCAATTATCTGCTGTGCTTTGTGTCCCTGTTTGCATGAACATGCGTGCGTGTGTGTCTGCTTTCTAAACTTGTGAAGGCACAAGTAAAGTAGAATTTAAAAAAATAGATATTGTGAGGACAATTTTCATGGTCAACGCAAAATAAATGGTTGTTTAATTTTTCAGTTAGGCTTACAATTGGGAAGATTAGTTGGATTAGAATTAGGCATTTTGAGACTAAATTGAGGGGTTAAGGTTTGAAAATAGCCAATCTTATGCACCAAAAATAGCCAAAGCTTACTATGCATCATCATGCCGAAACACGTTGTGAGTTTGTAGATCAGGTGTTTTTAGGTGCAACACCAGCACGTCACTAATAACTCAGGCCATCCTAAACTTTTGATGTTCCTGAGAGTACAGTAATGTACTAGTGTGTGTGTGTGTGTGTGTGTGTGTGTGTGTGTGTGTGTGTGTGTGTGTGTGTGTGTGTGTGTGTGTGTGTGTGCGCGCGTGTGTACCTGGGCCTCAGCGCGGACAGTGAGTCTGTCCTGGTGCAGGAGGTGTGTGAGCTGAGTGACGTCCAGCTGCAGGAACTCGTCCAGTCTGTAGACCTCTGTGAAGTGCAGCTGGACGAAGTCCTCCGCTGCTGCCTTCAGCTCTGGACAGTCCATACAGTCTGCCAGCGATGTGATGCCTACACCACCACAACAACACAACAACAACCTTCAGCTCTGGACAGTCCATACAGTCTGCCAGGGATGCGATGCCTACACCACCACAACACAACAACAACCTTCAGCTCTGGACAGTCCATACAGTCTGCCAGGGATGCGATGCCTACACCACCACCACAACACAACAACAACCTTCAGCTCTGGACAGTCCATACAGTCTGCCAGCGATGCGATGCCTACACCACCACCATAACAGCAGCAGCACAACAAACATATAGTTCAGATAATAGATGAAGAAGGGCTGCGTGGATCCATAATTATGGCAAACTGAAAACAGTTGCTCTTTGGAAACGGTTTAGTTTTAGTAAGTTTCAGGATGAGAGTTCTAAGTTCTAAGTTAATTTCCTTTGTAGGCATCACAGGTGTAAAAAACGAGACGGTGAACATAAAGACAGTCCAAGGCAGTTCCAAGTACAAAATCTTTTTTAATCCATATTTGCCCCGGGGCAAATCCAGCGACCTCAGTACAGTCGCCACCAGGTATTCCTAAACTAACCTCAGTAAACTATGCATAGACCTAACCTTGTTCCTAAACTAAGTAAAACTATAGCTCTTGGAAACCTTCACCCTCTCCTGAGATATATAATAAAATCGCATCAAAGAAACGAATACAGAAATACAATCGGACAACTTTATAAAATATTTCAGGAAAATAAACCTGAAGATTTAGCTCACATTAAAGACAAGTGGGATAAAGAATTGAGAATTACTATAAATGGAAACGAGTGGAATCAGAGTTTCAAAGACATTTTTCTTTTCTTAAGATCACCATTCTGGCAGGAATACGCCTGGAAAATAAATATAAGGTACTTTCAAACACCTCTGTCAATATCTAAGTATAATTTAAACTCTGGCTGCTGGAGGGAATGCGGGGAGAGTGAAGCGGATCACACCCATGTTTTCCTCACATGCCCCAAAATACAAACCTTCTGGTCAAGAGTCACACAAACAATAGAACAAATATTTGGGAGAGACAAAAAAACTCTAATTCCATTCCAGTGTCAAAAACATGTACAAGGATAAGGTTGAGGAACTTAGAAAAAATCCAAGGCAGCTCTGTTACTTTCAAAGTAGAAAAACAAATTTATTGGGTCATGGCAGCAAGATTAAAATAACGACCTACGCGTTTCAGCCACATGTGGCCTTCATCAGGGTCCGCTGATGATATTTGGGAGCGCTTTAAACTTACAAAATCATAATATACTCCTTGGAACACGCCCCCAGAGTCTGCAAAGTCGAGATTTATATCTCTTTTGGATTTTGAGAATTACAGCGCTCAAGCAAATATCAAGGAGTTGGAAAAGTGTGGAACCTCCCAAGGTAGAGAAATGGTGGGAAAAAACAGAGGACATGTACCTTATGGAAAAGGTGACCTATAAAATTAATGGCAAAGAAAATGCTTTCGAAAAAAGGTGGGCCCCTTATGTCTTAAATAGGGGAAACATGTCTTTTTAATTTTCAAGGTTGTTTTTTTTTTTCTTTGGTTCTTGTTTTTTTTCCCTTTTGTATTCAAACCTAAAGTATTCTAGATATAAATATTAATTTAAACAATAGCAGCTTTTTCTCTGTTTTAATGAAATGACAACAATTACATAACAAAGTCTCCTCTTTTTTTTCTTTTTCAGTTTCTTTTTTGTAATGTTTCTGTTTACAGTTTTTGTGTGGATTTTTTCTTTGCTCTATCTATGTGGTGGTGGGGAAAAAAGAAAAAAATACATAAAAATGTGTCAAAATGTCCTTAACTCATTTGCTGCCATTTTAACATTGCACTGTATGGCTTTACTGCCATTTTGTATAATGAATATTTTTTTTTATATTTAGATTTTTCCTAAATTCTGTGTTTGCACGACCATGTCATACATTACTGGAAATGGAAGAGGACAAGCTGTAGTTTCACAAAAAAAATATAATCTTGCATTTACGATGTACCATTCTATAGTTATAGCCATTTCAAAAACCTTGTTTTTTGATTTTCCGAGCTTGAAAATCAAATGAAAAGGAGTTATTTAAGTTTTTGTGAATGTTCTCTTTTCAAGGAAATAACTCACTTGATATCTGTCTTTATGGCTTCAGGCACTTATCAGATGAGTG
>NC_137819.1:41772781-41845281 GCF_963921795.1 Nannobrachium achirus | reverse complement strand
CACACACACACACACACACACACACACACACACACACACACACACACTGCGTAAGTGTATTGTCCAATAACGACAAATATCCAAGGCCCGAAGAAACCTATTCAGGACAGTCCTAGACAAAATCACAATCCAAAAGCCTACATGTGGAAAATATACAGAGTGGACTATACTACTGAGATCCTAGTTCATACATCCTCATTTATGGAAAAAAATAAAACTATGTTGTAAATCGCATACTGCATGCCTTCCAGTTAACCGTACATAGTGACATGATAATAACCACAGATGTTCCAACAAGCACCCAGGTTTCTTAGTTCTTACCTGGCTGTGTAGATAAACTCCACCAGCAAGCCAATGATTTCAGGCTCAGCACTCCTCAGCTCCACCTCGTGGGCTGTGGACTCCAACATGCTGGCTGGAAGAGGAGAGAGCAAGAGGACAGACTTCATTTACACCTGATTGTATGATGGTGTGTCGTACAATGACTGTTTTGCAACCTGAAATCAGTTCTGTTTACGGGGGAGTGTTTTTTACAGGTCTTTCAATCTGAGTGTATCAAAAAAGCAACTGGGTTAATGCAGCGGAAGCTTATGATTGGCTGCACGGAGGTGACGAAAGTCGGGGACCGAGATATACCTAAACCTAACCTTAACCTCAGTAAAACTAATGCTGGTGAATGCTATCCCGGTGAAATGGTAACCTGCTGACGCTGGTGAATGCCAACCTGGTGAAATGCTAACCTACCCGACACTGGTGAATGCTAACCTGATGAAATGTTAACCTGTCGACGCTGGTGAATGCTAACCTGGTGAATGTTAAACTGGTCCGATCAACGGTGCTTAACCCAGTTGCTTTTTTGATACACTCGTCTCGGACTGAAAGACCTGCAAAAAACACTCTCCTGTTTCCGGGGGAGCACCTGCGTGCCTGTGTGCGTCAGCGTGTTAGTGTGCGTACTCACTGGTGAACATGAGGCTGAAGAAGTGGCTGGCTGCAGCCAGCACCACTCTGTGCACGGGGAAGTGTTTTCCTTGAACCACCAGGACTACGTCACACAGTGTGCCCTGAACAACACACACACAGTAGTACACATTACATCACAGTGTACCCTGAACAACACACACAGCACGTTTCTTCAATTTATTGAGCGTTCTCAATAGATTGAACAAAATGTGCATCTCTGAACCTGTCTTGCATCCTTTACTTTGAAGTGCCGCTTTTTACACTTGGGTGGTATTTTGAACGTAGTTGTATCTATAGCACCCTGACGGGGACTGCCCATAAGTCCTACATCTCATTACTCCTACAATATATTAGTCCTAATTTGGTTAGGGTTAGGTTTTAGGGTTACTGAGGTTAGGGTTTGGTGTAGGACCAATGCCATGGCACCTAGCTGACGCACCCAATCCAGGAAGCTGTTAGAGAGAGGTACAGAGACGCACACTGAAGTGACAAATACCGTACACTCACTCAATCAATCTGCACCACATGAAATGAGATGCATATCATACAGACAGTGCATATCATGCAGACAGTGCATTTCTAACCTATCACACACGGTACACCCCTCTCTGTCACACAGACAGACAGATGGTAATAACAGACAGACAAGGGACTACAGTACACACCTGTTTCCTCAGGGTGTTCATCACTCCCATCACACTGGACAGCTGTCTGTACTCCTCTTTTATGGCGCATTTTAGGGCACACTTGCTCCTCTCCGCCTTCTTCTTGGCAGCAGCAGCAGCAGCAGCAGCGGTGGAGGCTTTCTCAGCCATCACAGTCTGACTCCCAGTCCCCTTAAAATCAGTGTCACTCAGTCAGCAGTGCTGCTGCCTGCCTGCAGGGCAGCGGTGCAGCAGTCCCTTTGTTTTGGGGAAGCTAGCTGCAGTTAGCTACCGGTGATATCCGTTTTTAATTTGCATGCGGCTTTACTTTGATAAGTCGTACGGAGGCAATCCTTTGAGCTTGACTGACCTGTTGCCAAAACAATAGGTCAATTTCCTCTCTTCTCCCTTTTATTAGCTAGGCTGTGCCTGTGTTACTGTTGTGTTTACTGTTGCTACTGTGCCTCTCTCCCTGCTGTTGTGTCTTCTGTTCTTGTGTGTGTGTGTGTGTGTGTGTGTGTGTGTGTGTGTGTGTGTGTGCTCGCGCGCGCGCGCGTGTCTTCTTCTATGGTGCCGTCTTCTTCTATTGCACTCCCATTGCACTTCACAGGGGAAAATGTTAACGTTTGTCGCCTTCTAGAGGAAAGAAATGAGAAATCATTGTGGGCTCGCCTGGAAGGCGAGCACACGTATGTTATCTTCATTATTTATTTATAGCTATATGTGTATCTCCTCAAAACTTTGGCGCGCTTCATCTCTTAAACGCTTACACCTTTCAACACCATTCAAATTTTTATGTGTTCAGCTTACTGAGGACACGTGTGCTTGTACTTTTGGTTTTGAAATGTTTTGTAGTATAAATATAAAAAAATAAAAATGTTTAACTTTAAGCACCCAATGCATTTCCAATGGGTTTAGTAGAGTGGAGAGAAGGATAATAGACCCATGTTTATGTTAAGGCGCTGTGGCTGCAGTGTTCAGGTGCCACACTTCAGATATGCTATCTATATCATTGCGTTCACACAGGTCTGCTCTCTGATTTGATCCAAATGTCTAAGCTGTGTGATGTATAAAACTATAGTTATAGTTAAAACTATAAATAAATGTCCCTCTCCACTCTACTGATTACACAGCTGTGATCAAGAATCAAGTCCGGGCGATGGGATGTAAATCCCATAGCCATATATCCTAGAGCCCGCAGGGACAGTCAGCCATATTAGTGGTTGTTGTTGGTTGTCAGGGAGATATCAAAACCAATGCATTTCCAAGTCAGATCCACAAACACAATAAAAGCCATGCTCCACTCCTCAGTCTGGAGTGGCCACATAGAAGAACGCCTTGGTTATAGACATAGTGGAGGACAGATGTGATCTGGGATTGTTAGCCTACAGTATATGCACTCAATATACTCCACTACAGTTGGAGTCCATTTGACAGTTGCTGGTTCCCAAACACAGAATCAAAAATGTAGATCTAGAACACATAGAATATGTACAGTACAGTAAGGTTCAGTAGAGTACAGTAAAAGTACAGTAAGGTTCAGTAGAGTACAGTAAAGTACAGTAAGGTACAGAAAGGTACAGTACAGAAAGGTACAGTAGAGTACAGTACAGTAAGGTACAGTAAAGTACAATACAGTACAGTAAGGTACAGTAGAGTACAGTAAAGTACAATAAAGTACAGTAAAGTAGAATAAAGTAAGGTACAGTGGAGTACAGTAAAGTACAGTAGAGTACAGTAAAGTACAGTATAGTAAGGTACAGTAGAGTACAGTACAGTAAGGTACAGTACGGTACAGTAGAGTACAGTATAGTACAGTAAGGTACAGTACAGTACAGTAAGGTACAGTAGAGTACAGTACAGTAAGGTACAGTAGAGTACAGTAAAGTACAGTAAGTTACAGTAGAATACAGTAAAGTACAGTACAGTAGAGTACAGTAAAGTACAGTAAGTTACAGTACAGTACAGTACAGTACAGTACAGTACAGTACAGTACAGTAAGGTGCAGTACAGTATAGTAAGGTACAGTACAATACTGTAAGGTACTGTACCTTACAGTACCTTAAAGTATCCTATTTGTTGGGTTGGAATCGAGCCCACACTGTTTCGAAGGAACAGTATTTCTAGTTCCAAACGTTCTTCTTTGCACGCAAGAACCAGTGGGCACCTCTCAGTTAGATGTCTGGGCATCACCAGGATAACTCTATGATCAGGACTGGTGGGCACTTTTTAGGAGAACCCGGAGAATACATGGGACACTGGGATCTTTACACTGGCTCCATATAGTCTGTCTATGTCTTGTCAAATAATTGATTTCAAAATACAGTTGGTTTATAAAGCATTGCATAGTTGTATTAAACAATGCAATGTCGATTAGTTGTATTGTATGAAACAATAAAAGACAATGCAATATGTGCAAACAAACAATAAAACAACATCTACAAACAATGACAACCAAACAATAAGAGGTGACATACCGTGTGCTCCTTCTGCACCAATTATTCAGGAGTAGTTAAACGTGACATTCTCTTCTTTCTTATTTTTTCAAAAATGTGCCTCTGTGTGTCTTCAATGTGCCTCTGTTCTCATCTTCTGACCTGAGTCTCAGTGCCTGGGTAGCCACCATACTAGCCACCCAGGCCCTGACTGGCAATTGACAATTGGTATCATGTGACCTCTGGGCCCACTTGCCATACAAGGACAGTACCTGAATCACTTTCACAATATGTCAACCACATTATAATACAGCATTTCCATAATTCCAGCAAAATCCAAAAATAAAACTAGAAGCAGTGCTCTTCCGAGCACAGGTCTCCACCAGGCCGTGCGTCCTGGTGGTGCTACTGTATAATAGGCCAATGTAAAAAGGGTGGCATATGTTCTTCACCTTAGATCTTTCATGGCAATCGGACGCTGCATGCATGATTTCAAGCATTGTGTTCCAAAAATGTGTTTTGCTAAAGTCTACCTGCTGGTGGCGCTATAACAGGACAATGTTAAAAAGGTAGCATTTGTTCCTTGACCTAGTGGGAATATGTGTGGCAAATGTCACGGTAATCGCAAGCTGCGTTGATGATTTGAGGCATTTTGTTCAAAAACGGAGCAGTCCTGCAAACTTTGGAAGCTAATATTAGCCAATCAGGATGGAATGTGAAATATCAGACGGATCGGACTTGATCACATGACTATAGAGATACTGTGTACCGATTTGCATGATTTTTGGATAAAATCTCAAGGAGTAATATCCAAAAATGTGTTTTACATAAGTCGGCCCAAAGGTGGCGCTATAAAAGGCTGATGTGAAAAATGCAGGGCAAAGGTTTATCCTTAGCCTCTAGGGAGTGCGCTTACAAAGTTTGAAACTGATCGGTGGAGTTATAGGTAAAACCACAAATCGGGCTGTTATAGCGCCACCATGAGGCTGATAAAAAAAAAATTAAGTGGCATTTCTTCCTCGGCCTTGTGGGAACGTGTGTGCGCGATTTCATGATAATTGCACTTTGCGTTTGTGATTTGAGGCATTTTGTTCAAAACGGCTCAATCCCACAAACTTTGGAAGCCAATCTTAGCCAATCAGGATGGAATATGCAAAATCGGACAGATCCGTGTCGATCACATGACTGTCGAGATATTGCCTACCGATTTGTAGGATTTTTGGACAAAAGAGTAGTGCACAGAAATGTGTTTAGCAAACATCGGCCACTAGTTGGCGCTAGAAAAGGCCCATTTGAAAAATTTAGGGCAGAGGTTCTAGATTGGCATCCAGGGAATGTGTGTGCTCACTTTGGCAGCGACCGGGCCAACGGCGACTGAGATTTGGCGTTCACAAACTGCGAGGACGCACGGATGCACGGACGCACGGACGGACACACGGACGGAGGGGAAAACATACTCTCCCTCAGCCTTCGGCTGGTGGAGACAATAAAATACACCCTAGCAAGTAGCAACCCATTTCTGCATGGGACAGCTACAGTATGATTATGAACCATCCACACCTCTCAGGTCATCTGGGACGGTTACACCCCGCCATTCCGAAACACCGCTATTCCGAACGTTGACTTCTAACCCTAACCCTACCCCTAACCCTAACCCTAACCCTTACCCTAACCCTAACCCTAACCCTAACTAACCCTAACCCTACCCCTAACCCTAACCCTAACCCTAAACCTAACCCTAACCCTGCTTCGGAATAGCGGTGTTTCGGAATGGCGGACTGTTGCCATCTGGGACAGGTCTTTGAATTGCCTTGATGTAGCCTACGAAAAGGTGCTTGATCTATAAATAAAGTTGCCTTGCCTCGCCTTACCATAGGCCTGTAAAACTGCAGGTCTACTGCAATCTTTGTTGTTTTCTGTATCATTGTGTTTTTTTATTTATTTATTTTATTTTAGAAAGATCAAAACAAGTCAATTAATCTTCAAATAAAATAACAACAAGCCTTTACATTAAAATCTATAATATAGGGCCTATTCGTAGTCGATTCGATCCGTGGCCCTGACTCATTGTATTGTTTGTTTGCTTTTTAAGCTGCCAACAATGAAATAGGCCCATATGTCTCTCTCTCGCACACATGCAGAGACTGACGAGTGGTGTAATAATTCATGATGTCAAGTCTTAGAGGTTATTTTCTTTACAATGCACCTGAACTCAATGGGTTGGATACTGTAGGCTACACACTTCACCTTTTTTCTATATGTCTCTGTGCCAATGAAGACAATTAAAAATTAAAAAATACTTCATCACAGTAGCCAAGCAAAGAGGATGTGTGCTCTTATTTACACAAGCTCTGTGAACCCAATGTTGTCACAGTTCCTCAAATGTTGATATTTCAACACTGCAGACCCTCGAGAAATCATATGAGCCAGAAACATTGACACTGACACACACTTCCCATTCTCATGTTTTAATGCCCACTCTTCATGTAGGCTAATTCCTACGGGCTGCTCAAATAAATCAAGTATTCCAGTCCGTAAAAAATGAATGATGTTTCCACATTTACAATCTTTATTTATTGTTATAGGCTAAAACTCAAGAAGTCCATTGTTCTCATATGGGTCCGGGGCATTGAGCACTGTGGACCCCCATGGAGCTAAATAATTTATATGGCCTATATGAACCATTATAGACCTATGCTTTACAGGTCTGTAATGGAAGCAACAGAGTTACAGAAAATGAACACAGAGGATTTTATAGTGGTCCCAGATTTACAATTAAAACGTTTGAAAAATCAATGCACTAAAGCTGCCCATCGTGACTAATAATTGAACCCGAGGCCGAATTGGACCAAATCGCATGGATGAGCCCTGACAGCACATGGTTGGTTCTACAGACTCCAAATTTCACACGCAGATAGCTCAGACCTTTGCCTACGTTCTTAGCTAGGCCTCGACCCGACCCGATCTGCGGTTTTCCGGAACCAACACGAAAGGTTCGGAATCTCCATATGCGGAGTCCTGACTACTAAATTGAAGCCAATGGACGCCGAATCCGAATTGGCCCGAATCGCATGGATGAGCCCTGACAGCACATGGTTGGTGCTACAGACTCCAAATTTCGCACACAGACAGCTCAGACCTTTGCCTACGTTCTTAGCTAGGCCTGGACCCGACCCGATACACAGTTTTTCGGATCCGGCACGAAAGGTTTGGAATCTCCGTATGCGGAGCTGATTGTTGACATCAGGCTGTTCCGGAGGAAATCGGCGCAAGGGCTGACTCATTGTGACATCACTTCATAAAAGGCTCTGACATCACGTACACTACATGAGTCAATGGGCATAAATGGACACAGGCAAACAGATGGTCAAAACGGGTCCTATGACAACAGGTATAATGGGGTTTGCATTAAAGGGGGAACCGGCACTGTCTGCAACACAGTCAGAGGCACAGACAGATACAGAGATCTCCATAATGGGCATAAAGGGACACAGACAAACAGATACAGAGATCTCCATATGGGCATAAAATGGATGCAGACAGACAGATACAGATATCTCCATATATGAGTATAAATGGACACAGGCAAACAGATGGTCAATACGGGTCCTACAGATAACTCCATATATGGGCATACATGGACACATGCAAACAGATGGTCAAAACGGGTCCTACAGAGATCTCCATATATGGGCATAAATGGACACATGCAAACAGATGGTCAAAACGGGTCCTACAGAGATCTCCATATATGGGCATAAAATGGACGTAGACAGACAGATATCTCCATATATGGGCATAAATGGACACACGCAAACAGATGGTCAGAATGGATCCTATGACAACAGGTATAATGGGGTTTGCATTAAAGGGCGGGGCATTCATTCCCTATTTACATTGTTCCCGAGTTGGCCAGGGCGCCGACTAGACGCTCGGCCGCCCATCTCCATATATGGGCATAAAATGGACATAGACAGACAGATATCTCCATATATGGGCATAAATGGACACACGCAAACAGATGGTCAAAATGGATCCTATGACAACAGGTATAATGGGGTTTGCATTAAAGGGCGGGGCATTCATTCCCTATTTACACTAGACGCTCGGCCGCCCATCTCCATATATGGGCATAAAATGGACGTAGACAGACAGATATCTCCATATATGGGCATAAATGGACACACGCAAACAGATTGTCAAAACAGATCCTATGACAACAGGTATAATGGGGTTTGCATTAAAGGGCGGGGCATTCATTCCCTATTTACATTGTTCCCGAGTTCGGGCGGCCGAGCTTCTAGTTTCATTAATAGCTAAGCCTGATTCATATTTCATCGGACAATGGTGTCACACGGTGAACATGGTAGACAGGCTACAGGTTATAGAGGAGTAGTTTATTGATTAATAAACGTACCCCCATGATTCCGGGTGGAGGCACAAAATCAATGGGAGTACATTTATTATAAATAAATATCAATATATTTTTAAATGAAGTCCTTTAAAAGTGGTTAACAATAGTGACACCAACAGGTAGCTCTCCTCATTGCAGCTCACCTGCTTGCAGGTGGCTCTATATTGCATGTTTTTCCCCTGCTGGCCATATCTCTTTCCCTGGACAATAAACCACACTGAAATGAACCAGGAAGAAAACAATGAAAAGTTTTTACACAAGTCTCATGACCCTGACGTCATGACGTCGTGTGGAATGTGGGCCAGCTAGAAACAATCAGAGCATGAAAAATGTCTCTTCTTTCACTCTGCTGCTGTTGCTGTTTCCCTGCTGATGAAAACATCTCGGATGACGAGGTTTGATTGATTGATTGAAGACTTTATTAGAAGTTTGCATAGGAAAAGGTACAGTTTCATGACGGTACAGTTCACTGGTACAAGGTCTACTAAAAGGAGATCCATGAAAAGACTAAGCTTATTTCCACTGGAAACCATTTAAGTATCTCATATAACATTGAATGACAGACAGATAGAACACAGTACTATGCAGTAGATATGTCAAGAAAAACAAAACAAAGACAGTAATTCTTAAACAAACAGTATATACAAAGAAGGGGCAGGGGAGGGTAGGGTTGGGGCTAGGTTCATTATTACCAGTTGCGAACGGCTGCTGCCTGTAAGTGGCTTTTCAGGGCAATTTTAAAGGATGCAAGTGATCCACACTCCTTTATGGCCTTCGGTAAGGCTTTCCACATTTTGGTGGTATAGCAGAAAAAAGAGTTTGACCCTTTGTTGGTTTTGACTCTGGGTTGAAAGTGATCTGTGGCGCTGCCTCTGGTGTTGTAATTATGGACATCCTTAATGTTTATAAAGTATTTTGACAGGTACTTGGGTATCATAGTGGTGTAGTGTATCTTGTACACCAGGCCCATTGCAAGCTGCTGTACTCTGTCATCTACTCTGAGCCACCCCACTCTTAATTGGTGAGTAGCGGTGAGGTGAGTCTGATAGGGAAGGCTAAGCAGGACCCTAATTAGTTTATTTTGGGCTGTTTGGAGTTTAGTTTTCAGGGCTTGTGGGGCGTCACGATACCATACGTGGACTCCGTAGTCAAAGAGGGGCTGGATTATTGCACCAGCTATGGTCTTCAGTGTGTTAAAATTGACCATCGGGGCTATCCTCTGTAGGAAACGAGTTCGTTGGTTGATTTTATTTATTACTTTAGAAGTCATCTTTTCACTGGAAAGATTAGCTTCCAGGATACATCCTAAGTAAGAGATTTCGTTTTTTCGTGTTATGACCTTGTCACCCACTTTGATTGTGAAGTTATCGACCTTTTTGAGGTTATGATTTGTTCCAAAGAGGATGGACTCCGTTTTTCCCAGGTGAATTGATAATTTGTTGTCGTTAAGCCATGTGCAGATCTTACTTAGTTCAGAGTTAAGTGTCTTCTCAACCTGCAAGTGGTCCTTGCCCGAGACTAGGAGAGCCGAGTCATCCGCGAACAGGAACAGGTTGCAGTCACAAGCAGATGCCATGTCGTTCACGTATATTAGGAACAACAGAGGCCCCAGTATGCTACCTTGAGGAACACCACAGCTTACTGGGAGGGGGGGGGACATGGTACCGTTAATCTCCACCACCTGTTCCCTCCCCACCAGGTAAGATTGCATCCAACTCACTGCTGCGCTGTCAAGACCGATGGCTTTTAGTTTCTCAATCAGAATAGAATGATTTACGGTATCAAATGCCTTCTGGAGGTCCATCATGACCATGCCGCTATATTTGCCGTCATCCGCTTCGCGTTTGATTTGGTCAGTCAAATAGAGAAGGCATGTGTCGGTGGAATGAGATTTTCTGAATCCAGATTGGAACTCGTAAATCAGATTATTCTCATCGAGATATCTTGCAATCTGTTCGTAGACTATTTTCTCCATGACTTTGGATATGGAGCTGAGAATGGAAACGGGACGGTAGTTTCCAGGGTCTAGTTTGCTACCTTTTTTATGCAGGGGGGTTACTTTTGCTAGTTTGAAGTCCTGTGGGACATGACCCTCGTGTTTTTACTTATTTTCTACACATAATATTAATTTGTAAACTGTTTGTTTGCTGTTGTTGTGTTCGTTACGGTGTTATTACACCTGTTCATTTGTTGTTGAACTTATCGAGGTGGAGTTCATGTGGCAGAGTTGCAGTCCGTCAGACAGTGAGATATTTCTTTATTCTAAAGAAAAACGTGTAACAGATAGCCTATATACATAAACGCGAATCTGTTACTTATTTTAATAATGAATATTATTTGAACAAATCAGTATGGTAAATAGTTATAACTAGCACATCTTCTGCAGTGGTTATATTTAGAGCCTATAGTTGGAGATGGAGTCTCTATTACTCCCCCTCCGTTGATCATTTTAGACCAGGGTTGTCAACATTGGACTGTCAGAATCCAGGAGATTTATTTTTGGGGGGTGCGCGGAACTCCCCAACCGGGGTCTGGGGGGGGGGTCCTCTCCCCAAAACGTATTAATATATATATTTCCCTGTGTTCTGTTGAATTTTGTGCATGTTTGATACATTTATCAGGCTTACTTTACTAGCATGGGTACAATTTCAGCCTTAAAATGCCAAATGTTGGTGTACAGATTTGATGACTGAAGCAAAAGGACATCTTTAATAATGATTTCTCATCTTTAAGTCATTACTTAAGTGAATATCTGTATGATCTTTCTTGCATACATTGCCCCCACCCCTAAAGCGGGGGGTCTGGGGGTCCTCCCCCAGAAACATTTTAACATAGTAGATGTCATTTCCTGTGTTCTGGTGAATTTTGGGAGTTTGATACAAAATCCAGGAGAAATCCAGGAGATTTGCCAATCCAGGAGACTCCCAGGAGAGGGGTTCAAAATCCAGAAGACTCCTGGGAAATCCAGGAGAGTTGACAAGCCTGTTTTAGACCCAGGTGTCGGGTCGTAGGACTACTTGACAAATACTGTAAGCTCTAGGGCAGGGGTGGGTAACTTTGATGATTGAGGGCCACTATATTTCCATCTTCACTCCAGAGGGCCCCAATGCATATTGCTGCTACGTCCTACTTTGTCGTTCTAGTACCTCATTCAAAAGAAGCAAAAATAGCAGATCTACAAGCTCAAAACGCATCGCGCTGTGATGCGTTTTGAGCTTGTATATCGGCTATGTTTGCTTCTTTTGAATTGGAATCCTGAATTATTATTTTTTATTTTTGAATTGGAATCCTGAAATGTAACATTTTGATTTAATTTCAAACGCATTTAGTTATATAGGCCTACTCATGTTAACTTTATGAACCTAAATACAAATACATTGGACATAAAAATGTGTGTGTTGGCCAGTAATTTTTTTTTATACTACTAGTCATTAAGCTACTAATATAGACTGACGTAATTAAAGTAGGTCATTTTTGGATTTGTAACAGCTGAAATTAATAATATATCAGTATTCCGGTATTAACCTGCGGGCACTGGGGGCCGCATGTGGCCCCTGGGCCGCCAGTTGCCCATGTATGCTCTAGGGCGTAGCAGTGGGTGTGGTTTACTGGTGCCACAAAATACATATATATATATTTTTATTTATTTAACCAGAGACATGATCTCTTTTTCGAGTGTGACCTGGCCAAGAGGCAGAAATAAAAAATTACACAATCCTTGCTTACATACAAGACATCACAACAAAAATAGAACATCCATGATGCACAAACAGATACCTAAGAACCCCAAAAATACAAAATGTACACTAAATAATAAATTAATTTGCAATTCACAGGTAGCAGTACACGCACAGTGTGCCCAATGTACCCAAAGGAAGAGCTCACAGAGCAAATTAATTACAGGTCTGAACAAGTGCAAGCGTTTGTAGATCTGTCTAGAGTGATTCTCTTAAAACTTCTCAAAGGAATTAACACAGCCAATTTGAGTCTGGACTGAAGGTCATTCCATGACCAGGGGCCAAAAAAGGAGAGGCTTTTTTTGCCTCCCTCAGATGTAAATGCAGGTACTACACAGCGTAACCAGGCATTTGATCTGAGATTTAGCCCATTCTTGACCAGTACAAATTTGGAGGAAATGTAAAAAGGAAGCTCACCAAGTAAGGCTTTGTATACAAAATTCAACCAATGTTGTAACCTGCGAGATGTCAATGAAGACCAATCAACTGCAGCATACAACATGCAGTGATGAGTCCTGAAAGGCGAATTTGTTATGAATCTCAGAGCTGCGTGATAAAGGGGATCCAATTTGGCCAAAGTGGAGGCACAAGCAAACCTATAAATGGTGTCCCCATAATCCAGCTGGGACTAGAACAAACCATTTACCAATCGTTTGCGGGAGGAGCGAGCAAAACAGGCCTTCAACCTGTAGAAAAAACCTAAAGTGAATTTAAGCTTCTTTCCTAGAGCATCAATATGAAATTTAAAGTTGAGATGTTTATCCAGCCAGAAACCTAGATATTTATAACGCTCCACCCGTTCAATGGGGGTACCATCTAGAGTGGAGATATTTACTGTTATTGGATACGCTCTTGGAGTGAACAGCATAGCTTTTGTTTTGTTACCATTTAACAACAATTTGTTTCTTCTCAACTCATGCTGAAATGAGATGAAATCAGAGGACAAATCATCTACAGCCAACTCAAGCGTAGGCGCACGGGTGTACAGAACCGTGTCGTCCACATACATATGGTACCTAGAATGCTTTGACTTACTGCAGATATTGTTAATGTACGAAAGAAAGAGTAAAGGACCCAATATAGAGCCCTGAGGGACACCTTTCTCCAGAGCAACTTTATCCGACACAATGTCACCCAGTTTAACACATTGCGAGCGACCCATCAAATAACTGGAAAACCAACCATTCATTTTCCCCATATAGATTTACAAAAGATATTTACTAAGCCTGGAATCAAACCATCCAGGATCATGGAGAATCATGACCTTGAAACCTTTGATTCTGTGAAAAGAAAAAATGGAAAATCACTAAACAAAGGGTATTTATTAAATGTAGTATATCATATCCACCTGTTTCCGCAAACATTTACTGGAGCATTATGTGTAGGACACTTCCGGTTAACAGCATGACATACAAGCTCACGTTGCGTCGCAGATGCAACCGTTGTGAGCTTGTAGATCACACTCGGCTGCGGCGCCGGAAGCTAAAAATCCCGATTTCTTTTCCCACATTTAAAAAATGTATATATTTTTTATATATTTGAGAAGATTGTATAGCCTACATTTTAAAACAAACAAAAAAATCTAAAAAGTTAGAATGATTAAGAAGTAGTGAAAATAGGTGATCTACAAGCCCACAACGCGGCAGGAAGCATTGTGCGCTTGTAGATCTGCTATTTTCACTAGTTTGGGTCCCCGGCAAACGCCTAATCTCTCTTTTGGGTCTCGACCAGAAAGGTTTGGGAACCACTGCTCTAGGTAGAGTGGTAGAAATCTGCTCTCACCCATGCATGTCATTTCAGAGGCAGCCTCTGCTGCACCCGGACCCCTCAGGACAACCTGAATCAGCCAGGATAACCCGGCCAGCACACTCCGGTAATCTTTCATCATTTCCATGAACATTTCTCTATGAATATAGTTTGTTATAGTTCGTTTTATAAGCACACAACACAATTTCAATTAGTTCATTTTTTGTAATAAAGCCTCACTTTTATTTCCATTTTAGTTCATACTTTTTCACACTTTTTGTTCTCATGTAACTTACTTTAATGTTAAATGTGTTGCGTGCGTGCGTGCGTGCGTGCGTGCGTGCGTGTGTGCTTGCGAACACAGACACACAGACGGAAAGTCGCAGCGGCAGGCTGGTGATGAGGCTGGTGTGTGTGTCAGAGCTGGACCACAGGTTCTCTGACGTGGCCGAGACCTTCAACGAGCAGCACGGCCGGTACGAGTCCATGGTGCGACACATCATCAACCTGCGCCAGCTGTACGGCTGTCACCATGACAACACATTGTCCCTGACCGAATGCCTGAGGAATATCAGAGAAAAGCACCGTGAGTGGCGTAGACACACACACACACACACACACACACACACACACACACACACACACGCTAACAGAAGTAAAGCAAATGAATATAGTGAATATAGTATTGTAGATCAGCTATTTTCGGCAAAGAGGTTTGGTGTAGAGGGGAAAAAGGGCAGACCAAGTACAGAGTTAAAGGTCAGGTTTACTAAGTATTGACGGTTCAAGTGGTTAAATATCTGAAAAAACAAATTGACATGAATCCAAAATACACTGATGATTGTGCTGTCAAATGATGAAACAATATGGAATCAGGGAAAAGGGGGTCCTGCTTCATCTCTCTCTCAGCTAAGGGTTCCTTGGCCTGAAAACATTGAAGACCCCTGATTTATTCTATTCAGGATGAGTGGCAGCCGGGTTTGGGTGGTACAGGGATAGAAGCTTGGTCAAAGGGGCGTTGGGGTCAGAGTTCCAAGGGTGGAAGGGCTATTATAGGCAAAGGTGTAATCTTTGGGATAGGTCCAGGTTTTTGAGGAGGTAAAAACTGAGGTATAGAAAAGAAGCGCAGTTGTAATAGGCAGGGGTCAGGAGCAAGAATAAATATCCAGAATATAGTGGATAAATCCACACGTTCAAGGCTTAGATGACAGGCAGAAAACTGGTCTTGTTAGTAGGCAAAGTAGAATGGCATGTGGTGGTAGGCAATAAATACTGAGTTTACGAAATGGGCACAGGTGTGTGGAGCTCCCATGGTGTGACATTACTCTGTCTGTCTGTCTGTCTGTCTGTCTGTCTGTCTGTCTGTCTGTCTGTCTGTCTGTCTGTCTGTCTGTCTGTCTGTCTGTCCGTCTGTTGGAGAAACGGATGTTTGTGAGAGGTTAGAGAGAAGTGCATGTAGTGTCTGTCTGTCTAACTAACTGCAGTTAGTTGGAGGTTCAAATAAACATGGACCCTCTCCCTCCTCCCTGTGTTTTCCCCTATACAGAGAGTAGTCACAGGGTAACCCTGCAGTTGAAGGGCTACGACTTCTGTCTCAACGTGGTCCCGCTGGAGCCGGCGTCCGAGCGAGAGGAGGAGCGCCTCCCTCACATCCTGCAGATGGCCCAGGACGAGCTCAAGGGCGCGTCCCAGGACGCCAAGGTCACCATCTCCGTGGGCACCAAGCTCCAGGAGCTGATCGGCTGGCTGCTCCGCAGCGAGGAGCGAGCGGCGGCGCAGGTGAGGGAGGCGGCCAAGACCCACCAGGAGCAGCAGAGGCTGGACGGGAACCTGCGGGAGAGCATGAGGGAAGTGAGGAGGGCCAAGGAGCTGTCGCTGGAGTACAAGCAGCGTGCCGGGAACGTACTCACCGAGGTCGCTCAGATCACAGGAGCAAGTCTCTAGTGTTTCTACAACAAGGGTTCGATTTGTTAAAATATTGTTTTTGTTTGTTTTTGTAACCACTTGAATTTATTTTTATTGAATACTTTATTAGTTTGTTTATAGTCAGAAATGTAAACGGCACGTGGTACAGTCAGAAATGAAGGCTAAAAGGATAACCCAAAAAAGTCCTGGGGACTTGTTTCCATCGTGGTCATACCGTTATGTATTCAATTAATTAACATTGCATAATAAATTAACACAATAATACAAATAGCAAAAGTAACTGATCCACAAGCTCACAATGTGTGATGTGATGGGTTGTTTGTAGATCAGCTATTTTTGCAAAATCAAAATTGCTCAAACCCATGATGGATTATCACTGGAGTTATTAGCTTAAGTACTTTCCTCACAAAGTAGTTGCACTATCACAGTAACAGGATGAGGTCATTCTGTTTTTGAAATGTAAGTTTATATATAAGCACAAGCATGCATTGATTGATTGAAGACTATTAGAATGCATGTGAAAATATGAGTCGCATGTGTAAGTTGGTATGTAATGTATTATCGTACCTAGCACTAATTGCTGTTGTCAATAAGTTGATTGATTGATTGATTGATTGATTGATTGATTGATTGATTGAAGACTATTAGAATGCATGTGAAAATATGAGTCGCATGTTTAAGTTCAGTTGGTATGTCACCACACTAATCAATTTAGTCAATTGTAAAACATAATATTTAGATTATTTTTTTATGCTGTATTTTTGCACAACACTGTTGCACTCTGGATAAAACAGGGCTTGAGTGGTTTATCAGAGTATTTTTTTGTTTCTTTGTTTTGATTTGTTTAAAAAATATATAAAAAAAGATTGCTTCTCGATTATTATATTAATCAAAAAACTATTGATAGAATAATCACAAAAAGCCCTACGTTCAATTGATGTGTTCTACATAGGACACTAGGGGGGCGATCATGCACCCTCACGTTCTCAGGTCCTCCGACCTATTCATTATGCTCCACACACAGAAATGGTTCCTTAACACTGGTTTTCATTACTTTCATACATGCTTCATCTTAATTTGTTTCAACAAAATTGACAGTGTATCAAACTTTATGCATTGGGCTTCAACAAATCAAAAGTGTAAGGATTGATAGCATAGCTATTTGCTAATAGGCCAGTTGGTAGGGCAGGCATCAGTGTTGAGAGACAGTATTTCTTATACTTGTCCCATAAAACATTTAAGTTCTTGTGAATTATGGATACATGACAGACTAATATACTATGAGGGGATGAATATGAACGAATATGAATTTTAGGGTTTGACATTTATAGCAGTCTGGGTCAGAGACTAGTCTGGAATATTGAGTCTCTCTAGCCTAATAGCCAACCATAAAACTAATCTGAGTTTGACAGTGGGATCATCAATCAGTCAGTAAAGATGTCCAACAGTCCAAAGATTCAATATATTTTAAAACAGCAGAAGCAATAATCATTTCAGTTTGCATACTAAATCTGCAGTGCATACGAGCAGATTTCATAAAATCTAGTGGTTTTGTATATGTAAAGGGCTGTCATGCTCTCATGCTGAAGCAGAATGGCAGAGAATGATCAAGATGTTTGTCAGACTATCATGAATGTATTTTATAGAGTCTGACTTTTGCTTTCATTGATATGAAAGCATAGGCCTATATAATACATCTATGATAGTCTTGATTTCTGTGAGTTACTGGAGGAGAGCCTTGCACCGGTGGACAATGTTGAAAAATACATTATTGGAGATTGGAACATAGACATGCTTCGTAAAGAAGCTCCTCTATTCAAAAAATTCAATAAGCTATGTAATCAACAGGGTCTCACTCAGCTCATCACCAAGCCAACTAGGGTTACAGATAACTCTCAAACCACCATAGATCTCATTGTAACCACAGACAAATCTAAAGTCTCCGCGAGTGGGACTATTGAATGTGGTGGCCTAAGCGACCATGAAATCATTTACTGCACCCGTAAAATACATAAGTCCAAAGCTGACGGCCACAAAACAGTTGAAGCTAGAAACCTCAAAACCTACTCTAGCGAAGCCTTTAATCACAAACTGGAGAAATCTGACTGGTCCCCAGTACTAGCTAGCACTCAGGTCGATGAAGCCTGGCTGGGCTTTAAATCCATTTTCAACACCACCCTAGACGAAGTGGCTCCTTTGCGTAGGGTCAGGGTTAAAGCCTGCTCACAGCCATGGTGGAATTCGGAAATCTGTGAATCAATGAAACTCAGAGACAAAAAATACTCTGAGAAACGCAAATATAATCACAAACTCAAAAAAGGCCCCAATAAACACCTTGAAGCCAAATTAGAAATAGTCAGTTTAGAGGCTAATAAACTGAGAAATCGGACAACCTCCTTAATCCTTTCTGCCAAAAAACACTACTTGGATGAGAAAGTTGAGGAAAACATCCACAAACCACGAGACCTATGGAAGCTATTTAAAACCCAGCTAGGCTGTGGTGCTAAACTTAGATCCATAGCCAGCAACATATCCATCCAAACTCCCATAACCCTCCTCACTGACAGTCTTGATGTAGCCAAAAATCTCAACAGCTACTTCACCTCCATGGCCAAAAATCTGGTCAATAAACTGCCCGCTCCATCTGGGCTGTTTGGTGTTAGGCACATCTTGAAATTCTACAGGAACCTTGGGGTATGCAAAGACAATTTTAAACTTGCCACGGTGACAACTGATGAAGTGTTTAAAAAACTGCGCACCCTACCTCAATTCAAGGCCGCTGGCCATGATAAAATCGCCCCCAAATTTCTCATAGACTCAGCTGCCACCATTGCCCCAATCATTACCCATATTATTAATCTATCTATCAAGCAGGGTTATGTCCCCCAGGACTTCAAATTAGCTAAGGTAACCCCTCTGCACAAAAAAGGCAGTAAACTTGACCCTGGCAACTACAGGCCAATCTCAATCCTTAGTTCCATCTCTAAGGTAATGGAAAAAATTGTCTATGAACAGGTGGCTAAATATCTTGAAGAGAATAAACTGATCTACGAGTTCCAGTCTGGCTTCAGAGAGTCCCATTCCACAGATACATGCCTCATATATTTGAATGATTCCGTCAAACGTGAAATTCACGATGGCAAATATTGCGGCATGGTCATGCTGGACCTCCAGAAGGCATTTGACACCGTCGATCATTCTATTCTGATTGAAAAACTCAAAGCTATTGGTCTTGATAGCACAGCAGTGAGATGGATGCATTCTTACTTGGTGGGGAGGGAACAGATGGTGGAAGTCAACGGAACCCTGTCCCCCCCCCCCTCCCAGTAAACTGTGGAGTACCTCAAGGGAGTATACTAGGACCACTGTTGTTCTTAATATACGTAAACGACATGTCATCTGCTTGTGACTGCAATCTGTTTCTGTTCGCGGATGACTCTGCTCTCCTAGTCTCAGGCAGAGACATATCGCAGGTTGAAAAGGCCCTTAACTCATTTAGTGCCACCCCTTTCACCACTAGAGGGCGCCCAGTGGCCATAGAAAATCCCATAGAGATATGCTGGTATATGCAGAAGCCCTGCAGCCATGACTTGCCTGAACACTTTCCTTTGTGCATGTACAGGAAGAGGATGAAGTTAGCTTGAAGTTAGCTATTGGCTACCAAGCATTTTAGAAGCCTTATTTTCGTCAACTTAGCCATGATTAAACCTTGCACACCTCATGCATGGGAATAAAACAGAGAAGAATGAGCTCTAAAAAATCCAATGCAATCCTGGATTGCATTGGAGTGGATTTGTGCAGTTTGTTCACAGCTTTCAAACAAAAAAATCCGATTGGAAATCCGTTCAGGCATTCTTGAGATAATCGCCATTATGTTTTACATGTTATGTAAACAAACATGGCTGCCCTGTATGTTAGATGGGGTTGTATGGGGGTGGAACATGCAAAATCGCGATTGAAATCATGTTCACCAGATTTGATGGGGTACAAAAAAAAAAAAAAAAAATTCAAAAAAAAAAAAAAAAAAAAATTCTTTTCGGCACTCTGCGATACGATAATAAAGCCGAACTAGTTCGGTATTGGCACTCTGTGAACTTAACAAGATCTGCACCTGGCTCAATGACAACAGACTCTCAATTCACCTAGGCAAAACTGAATGTATCCTCTTTGGATCTAGTCAGAAACTTAGCCTAGTTGAGAACTTCACAATTAAAGTAGGTGACACTGTGATAGAAAGAAAAAACTACATCTGCTACCTGGGTTGCATCCTGGAGGCTAACCTATCCAGTGAAAAAATGACCACCAAGGTAATCAATAAAGTCAACCAACGAATTCGCTTCTTGCAAAGGGTTGCCCCGCTGATCAATATTAAATCCCGAAAGACACTAGGAGGTGCTCTTATTGGGCCCCTCATTGATTACGGAGTCCTTGTCTGGTATCGCGACGCCCCAGCTGCCTTAAAGTTAAAGCTCCAAACAGCCCAAAACAAACTAATTAGGGTTGTGCTTGGTCTCCCTCCTCTGACCCACCTTACCGATCATCACCACGAAAGCGTGGGATGGCTCAAAGTAGCTGACAGAGTACAGCATCTTGCAATGGGCCTGGTGTACAAGATACACTACACCTCCAAGATTCCCATGTACCTGACAAACTACTTCTTAAAGGTCAAGGATGTTCACGATCACAACACCAGAGGCAGCTCCACTAATCATCATCAACGTAGATTTAACACTAAACAAGGCTCTAACTCGTTCTCCTGCTACACCATCAACATGTGGAACGCCCTTCCTCAAGCCCTAAAGGAGAGCAAATCCCTAGCCTCCTTCAAAATTGGTATGAAAAGTCACCTTCAGACAGCTGCTACCCGTGACTTGTAAATAGACTAAGCCCCCATGCCCCCCCCCCCTTTTTTTTCTTTCTTTTTCTTTCTGCCTTTGTATTTGATGTTATGCTTTTGAAACTGATATTATCCTAGATAAAGTACTATGTTCTATCCGTCTGTCTTTCAATGTTATATGAGATACTCAAAGTGTGGTTCCTGTGGAAATAAGCCTTGGCTTTCTAGGATCTCCTTTTAGTAGACCTTGTACCAGTGATTTGTACTGTCATGAAACTGTACTTTTTTCTATTGCAAACTTCTAATAAATTCTTCAATCAATCAATCAATGATCCAAAGCTATCAAACAGCATGACCTGTCTGTCTGCCATGTTTGATGATTAGTGTTGTCTCTGCAATATTGTCTCTATAATTGTGGGCTCGCCTGGAAGGCGAGCACACGTATGTTATCTTCATTATTTATTGTGGGCTCGCCTAAAGGCGAGCACACGTATGTTATCTTCATTATTTATTTCTATACTAGTCAGTATCCTCAAAACTTTGGCGCGCTTCATCTCTTAAACGCTTACACCTTTCAACACCATTCAAATTTTTATGTGTTCAGCTTACTGAGGACAAGTGTGCGTGTATTTTTCTTTTTGAAATGTTTTGTAGTATAATTATAAAAAAATAAAAATGTTTAACTTTAAGCACCCAATGCATTTCCAATGGGTTTAGTGAGGAAAGGGACCCATGTTTATATTAAGGCGCTGTGGCTGCAATATTCACACTTCAGATATGCTATTTATATCAATGTGTTCACACAGGTCTGCTCTCTGATTTGATCCAAATATCTAAGCTGTGTGATGTATAAAACTATAGTTATAGTTAAAACTATAAATAAATGTCCCTCTCCACTCTACTGATTACACAGCTGTGATCAAGAATCAAGTCCGGGCGATGGGATGTAAATCCCATAGCCATATATCCTAGAGCCCGCAGGGACAGTCAGCCATATTAGTGGTTGTTGTTGGTTGTCAGGGAGATATCAAAACCAATGCATTTCCAAGTCAGATCCACAAACACAATAAAAGCCATGCTCCACTCCTCAGTCTGGAGTGGCCACATAGAAGAACGCCTTGGTTATAGACATAGTGGAGGACAGATGTGATCTGGGATTGTTAGCCAATATGTATATGCACTCAATATACTCCACTACAGTTGGAGTCCATTTGACAGTTGCTGGTTCCCAAACACAGAATCAAAAATGTAGATCTAGAACACATAGAATATGTACAGTACAGTAAGGTTCAGTAGAGTACAGTAAAAGTACAGTAAGGTTCAGTAGAGTACAGTAAAGTACAGTAAGGTACAGAAAGGTACAGTACAGAAAGGTACAGTAGAGTACAGTACAGTAAGGTACAGTAAAGTACAATACAGTACAGTAAGGTACAGTAGAGTACAGTAAAGTACAGTAGAGTACAGTAAGGTACAGTAGAGTACAGTAAAGTACAGTATAGTAAGGTACAGTAGAGTACAGTACAGTAAGGTACAGTATGGCACAGTAGAGTACAGTACAGTATAGTACAGTAAGGTACAGTAGAGTACAGTAAAGTACAGTACAGTAAGGTACAGTACAGTAAGGTACAGTAGAGTACAGTAAAGTACAGTAAGGTACAGTACAGTAGAGTAGAGTAAAGTACAGTACAGTAAGGTACAGTAAGTTACAGTAGAGTACAGTAAAGTACAGTAAGGTACAGCAGAGTACAGTAAAGTACAGTACTGTAATGTACAGTACAGTACAGTAGTGTACAGTAAAGTACAGTAAAGTACAGTAACGTACAGCACAGTAAGGTACAGCAAGATACAGTAGTGTACAGTAAAGTACAGTACAGTAAAGTACAATACAGTACAGTAAGGTACAGTAGAGTACAGTAAAGTACAGTAGAGTACAGTAAGGTACAGTAGAGTACAGTAAAGTACAGTATAGTAAGGTACAGTAGAGTACAGTACAGTAAGTTACAGTACGGCATAGTAGAGTACAGTACAGTATAGTACAGTAAGGTACAGTAGAGTACAGTTAAGTACAGTACAGTAAGGTACAGTACAGTAAGGTACAGTACAGTACAGTAAGGTACAGTAGAGTACAGTAAAGTACAGTACAGTAAGGTACAGTAGAGTACAGTAAAGTACAGTAAGTTACAGTAGAGTACAGTAAAGTACAGTAAGGTAAAGTACAGTAGAGTACAGTAAAGTACAGTAAGTTACAGTACAGTACAGTACAGTACAGTACAGTACAGTACAGTAAGGTGCAGTACAGTATAGTAAGGTGCAGTACAGTATAGTAAGGTACAGTACAATACTGTAGGGTACTGTACCTTACAGTACCTTAAAGTATCCTATTTGTTGGGTTGGAATCGAGCCCACACTGTTTCGAAGGAACAGTATTTCTAGTTTCTATACTATACTAGTCAGTATCCTCAAAACTTTGGCGCGCTTCATCTCCTAAACGCTTACACCTTTCAACACCATTCAAATTTTTATGTGTTCAGCTTACTGAGGACAAGTGTGCGTGTATTTTTCTTTTTGAAATGTTTTGTAGTTTAATTATAAAAAAATTAAAATGTTTAACTTTAAGCACCCAATGCATTTCCAATGGGTTTAGCAGAGTGAGACAGAGGAAAGGGACCCATGTTTATATTAAGTCGCTGTGGCTGCAATATTCACACTTCAGATATGCTATTCATATCAATGTGTTCACACAGGTCTGCTGTCTGATTTGATCCAAATGTCTAAGCTGTGTGATGTATAAAACTATAGTTATAGTTAAAACTATAAATAAATGTCCCTCTACACTCTACTGATTGACACAGCTGTGATTAAAGGCTTGGCTGTCATTGGCTGTTCTGTGGTGATGTAGCCTTACATAAGTAGGCCCTGCAGTGACAATGCGAAAGTCTCGGCAGAGACGTCTTAATGTAAGGCTAGTGGTGCTGCAAAGTAACCAAGTACATTTACTCAAGTATATACAAGTACTTGTACCTACAGTACAATTTTGAGGTACTTTTATTCTACTTTCCATTTTTGTTACATATACTCTACTATAAATACAGCATTTGACAGCTTCAGTTACTTGTTATTTTGCAGATTTTATTATTAATAAAAAAACATAGATGGACCACTTAATACTGCTATGAAGTTGATCTACAATGTGCACGCACACGCACGCACGCACGCACGCACGCGCACACACACACACACACACACACACACACACACACACACACACACACACACACACACACACACAAACAACTGTTACTGTGGAGACGTTTGCTTGTATTTGTCTTTGAGACATGTTTTGTAGTGTTTTAGAAATTTTACTTAAAAAGAATAAGGGATTATTCTAAGTTATAGTTTTGCTTAGGCTTGCACCCCAATTGTTTGGCTACAAATCGGGAAAAATGGTCTACATTTTTTGTGCTGGATGTGCTCTAATTTGTGCAGTTGAAATCATCAATTGTGCTTTTATATATATTTATATATATAAATATTTATATGGTTATGAATTAGCAGATTTAGCAGCAGTATACTGATTGCCGGTGCAGCAGTATTTCATTGTAGAAGATAGCAGCAGAACAGTGGTGTCGTGTAGAATATCTCAATAATGATAGCAGCACAAATTATAAAATTTACGGCACAATTCAGCACTAAAGAATGACACCATTTTTATTATGTTTTCATCATATCTTACTTTCCATTTTTGTTACTTATACTCCACTACAATTACAGTATTTGACTGCTTCAGTTACTTGTTACTTTGCAGATTTTAGAATTAATACAAAACATAGGGAAACCTGGAGGTCCTTGAGGGTCCATTGCTGGTTCCCAAAGTGTGGTTCGGTTACCCCCGAGGGTCCCTGAAAGGTTTCCAGGGGGTCCATGGCTGGTTGCCAAAGTGTGGTTCGGGGACCTCTGGTGGGTCCCTGAGCTGTTTCCAGGGGGAGCATTGCGAATTCCCAAATGGCCGGGCTTTAAAGAGCCATAACTTCAGTTCTCAACATGCTACTGGTCTCGAACTTGTTTGTTTACCCGTCCACATTGTTTTTATTGTTATCTTAATTATTTCTTTATTTATCTATCATAGTAGTATCTCCTGCAGATTTTAGTAGTATCCACACGTTTCCAACGTCCCATCGTGCATTGTGCAGGTGGTGTGAGGTTGTATGTCTGCTGTTCTCCGGATGTGTCCCACACATAATGCTACAGTAAATTCTCGCGGAAACAGGTGGATATTTTCATGCTAAAACGTACCCCCCCCCCCCCCCCCCCCCCATACCGTTAAAGGACCAGGTCACCTCTGGGACAACAACCAGATCTTATTTTATTGTTGTGTGGGACACGATCAACACAATCCTGTAATTTCTTGTGTTCAATCTGTGTTTTTAGATATTTTAGTATTTCAGCATGCTACAACTGGTCATATGATGCTTTGTAGCATGATATTGCATCATCTCATGCATCATATGATGCAAAATGCATCATATGACCAGTTGTAGCATACTGAAATACTAAAATATCTAAAAACACAGATTGAACACAAAAAATAACTCAACATTGTGTTGATCGTGTCCCCACACAACAATAAAATAAGATCTGGTTGTCCCAAAGGTGACCTGGTCCTTTAAGTTCATGTAATAACACTGCTTGTCTACATTGTATTTGCATTACCATTTTACGTCAGTAAAATGAAAGAGAGCATTGCCTGGGAACTTGACACTTTTACTATTATTGTTTTGGGTTGGAAGCGAGCCCACACTGTTTCGAAGGAACAGTCTTTCTAGTTAGATATGATACTATACAAGTAAGTAGAAGTAGAAAACTGATCTTGAATATAGCAATTTAAAATTCCCATTATGTTGACTATTAGTCCAATGAAAATAAAATAGGTCCTACACAGACAAATGACAGACGGTTTTCTGAAAAGAAAACATAGATTATTATTATTATCATCATCAAATAAAGTATATAAAAAGACGATCATGCATTTGATTTGATCGTTGATGGCATCTTCCACTGTCTATTCAAGGGTCAATTCACTTTGCAAGTTTCTGAACCGGCTCCAGGTCTAGATCGGATACCGTGCTGCATGTGTGTAGTGTCCAAAGCACCGGACACAGTAGGCGGGCTCTAGACCGGATCAAATTGGTCAATTTGGAGTAGTAAAACCGGAGCTGTCCACGGGTAGCGCTGCGGAAAGCCCGGTGACGCGAGGTTAACCGCTGTCAAAGAGCAGTGACAGCGACAACTGAACTTGCTCGTGGAAATGATCAACCCCTCGCGCTCTGATTGGCGGATGTTTGCGGGGGCGCGGCGGTCTGATTATATGCCCGTCCGCCATTGGCTCGCACGGCTGTCACTCTGGCGGCGGGGGACTCCTCGAGCTCAAGATAGTCTGAGTGGTGAAAGTACAGCGAAGATGGAAAGGTTTTTGTGTTGTTGCTGTTGTTGAATTATTTAGCGTATTTATGGAGTAAATCGATAGCGCTTTTTACTGACCTGGACGGACCGCGGCCGTCGAGACACCAGCGACGCCACGGACAAGAGATAGAATGCAAGTGAGTAACAAACGGCTTTCACACTTTTACTGACTGAGTTGCTATTCTGGCGCTTGTCTGGGGTTAGCCGACAAGCTAAATCTGTAAGCAATCACATTGTGGCTGGGGAAGTCATTGAGCTACACTGTCTGTCTGTCTGTCTGTGTGTGTGTGTGTGTGTGTGTGTGTGTGTGTGTGTGTGTGTGTGTGTGTGTGTGTGTGTGCGCGCCTTTTTCGTATAGGCTGTGTGTGTGTGTGTGTGTGTGTGTGTGTGTGTGTGTGTGTGTGTGTGTGTGTGTGTGTGTGTGTGTGTGTGTGTGTGGTATGCGCGTCCTTCAAAGCAAGGGATTATGGTGTCCTGTTGAAAGTTAAGTAAACAAATCCCAGTGAGTGAACTGTTCCCCATTATTATTACTAGAGAGAGTTGAAAGTTGGCAACACCCCTGCCTGGTTGACATGTCTGACTGTCACTATGCTGTCACAGAGAGAGAGAGATAGAGAGAGACTGGTTTGCTTTGCTGTGTGGCAAGATACTGATTGATGACACTGATGTCACTAAAATAGATTCGCGAGGAAGGGTGGGACATTGCTTAATGTTCTCATGCAAATAAACTAAAGCTCAATTGAATTGAGGTTTTCTGTGGTAAGGGAATGCCGACACTGGCACACTGTCACCATGCCAAATAGATACGAAAAGAAAGGGTGGGTCTGCATCTGCAACAATGTAATAAGCTCACAGTCCAACTCCTCAGTCAGTCAGTGTCTCTCTCTCTCTCTCTCTCTCTCTCTCTCTCTCTCTCTCTCTCTCTCTCTCTCTCTCTCTCTCTCAATTAAATTCAATTCAAAGGGCTTTATTGGCATGAGAAAACATACGTTTACATTGCCAAAGCAGAAGTGTACACTGTACACAATACAATACAATCTGAACAAAATATGTACAGGTGAAAAGAGTGTAACGGTTTTCATGCATCAAGGTTACGTGCAGGCAGAGCAGGGATATATATACAATGGTTTTTAAGGTCGTTGGCTTCCATTTGATATCCTTCTCCTATCACAGCAGCTCACAAATCTTGCTGCTGTGTTTGCACATTGTTTTACTTCACCCAGCAGGTATGGGAGTTTTTCAGCATTAGCGTAGCCATGTTTTCAAATTCTCCTTGGGTGGTTATGATCTGTGGGAAGTATGTGTCTCTGATGTCTTGGTACAGTGGACAGGCTGTTTGAGAGTGTAGCTCTGTCTGTCTGTCTCTCTCTCTCTCTCTCTCTCTCTCTCTCTCTCTCTCTCTCTCTCTCTCTCTCTCTCGCCACTCTACTGGCTATTGTGTGTGATCTTTCAGGCATACTTGATAAGATTCCACAATTCATTACCGTAGATTATGATGTGTGTGTGTCCTTGATTAATTGAATGCATAGGACCACAATGGAAACAAGCCCTTGGTGCTTTTTTGTGTTACCACTGTGTGTGTGTGTGTGTGTGTGTGTGTGTGTGTGTGCGTGTGTGCGTGTGCGTGTGTGTGCGAGAGACAGTGAAGAAGACTCATGTGCAGGCTTGTTTTTCCATTCCAAGCTACCGGTGGTGTGTAATGGATTGTTAAGATTCTTGTAATAACCATCATGTGATGTTAGCTTTTCCTCTTTAGCCACTCAGCAAAAAGCAAGGGCACAAGTTTCCTCTGACAGACAGACTGTATGGTGTCCAGCCCCTTGGCTTGGCTCTCTGCTGCACTACACACACACACACACACACACACACACACACACACACACACACACACACACACACACACACACACACACACACACACACACACACCACACACCCAAGGCAGTCTGCTTGGAACAGTCAAGTGAGAGACAGTCGAATGCACACCCCTTGCTATTTGGGTACATTGGGGCAGAAGTGGTCTATTTTGAATTATTTGCAATGTCCTTCTCTAATGCACTGCTCCAGGCAGGCAGCATCAGCGTGGCTGTGGCAGTCATTGTTATAATAATGTAGTTGTTTAACAAGCTCTCACGCACATGTGTGTGTGTGTGTGTGTGTGTGTGTGTGCACGTGCACACACAAACAAAACAGTACTGACAAAGCTCTTAACAGTAGTGTATCATCATTCCAGTCAACAAAACCGCACACTGCGCACAGCGAAGGTCAGTCGAGCCAGCCCGGCAAGCATGGTTCGATTTGTACAAAGAAAAGACAGTCAGGAAGAAAGGACATAGCCAAAGCAAGAAATCTAAAATGATGACAGATGCTTTCACGGTTTTAATAGGTTAACCCAGTTTTTCTCAACCTTTTTCTGCATGGGCACACTTTTCATGTCAAGAATCCATGGGCACACCAACATAATACAGGGGTGTAAATATCGTCACTGTCGGGAAGAAACCTTGTATCTCCAAGTTTCAAAAATGTGTACGTTTCTTGGCAAGGTAAAGCCCTGCTTCATGCACAACAGTAGTGAAAACAGCAGATCTACAAGCGAGGCGTTGTGTGCTTGTAGATCGGCTGTTTTCACTAGTTTAAATAATTTTTAAAATGATAAATACAATACTGGCTTTCAAGTAGTTTCAAGGGGCACACTTGACCATTCTCAGGGGCACACCAAAGGTCCCCAGGCACAGTGGTTGAGAAACACTGGGTTAACCCATTAAGACCTGAGGCCGATTCTACAAAATGTATCCTAAATTTTAAAAAAACTTTAAAAACATATTTAGCAAAAAAAAAGAAAATAGCAGATATACAAGCTTGTAGTGTGGCACGAAGTGACACACTATGAGGTGTGTTTTCTTTTAGCTCAAATCTATGGGTTAATGTGAGGTGTCTGGCCTGCTAATGTATCTGGGTCTTGTAATGCGTAGTGACAGTGAAGGCTGCCGGGCCCGTGGAGCAGGAAGATAGCGGCGGGGCTGCTGTCATCCGGCATCACAGATAAAAGGCATCCCTGCTGGCCCGCAGTGCTCGTCCTCCGAGACGGGTCCGACTGCAGTACACAGCCTTGGAGGAGGCGGGCATTGGAGGAGGCGGGCATTGGAGGAGGCGAGAGCATCGCAGTTGAAGCCCCACCCCGTCCTCACTCTGGTGTCGGAAGTGTTTTCTCCATTCATTTCTTGCATAGACATTTCATAAAGTATTTATTTAAACGTTTTTAAGCCTTGGACAAAGCCACCTCGGCTGGAGAGGAATCATGACAATATTCAAATTTTTTTGAATGCAAAGATTAATTCGAAAGCTGAAAAAAATGGCAGGGTACAAGACTGTGTACATCATTATTTTTAAAATTGCGGAAACTACACTCCCAGAATGCTTTGCGAATGTTGTTGTTGTTTCCTGAAATATAGCCGTCAGTTTAGTTATCCAGGCCAGCATATGGCCTGAAATGTAGTGATTGTCATCTCTGTGGACTCTCTTATCGTCATCTTTAACTAGTGCATCATATTTGTAAAAGAACGTATTCGCTCACGGGAGTTCTGCTGACGTGCAATAATCTGCCGGGAAGACAGGGGGCAGTAAGCTACTTCCGCGGTAACCGCAAGATATGTGAAAGAAGAAGAAGCTAGACCAATCACAGACGTCGTTTTTACGTTTAGCAGTATGGGAAATGCAGTTCTTCTCCGTGCGATCTTGATTAAAACGTGTTTTTACTAAAACTAGAGTGATTGCATACATACTCGGGGGTTCTACAGGAGCATATGGAACCATTTTACAACCACCAGCCTAGCGGTAAGTGTACATTGAATTGCTACGACTTTGTGGCTGATAATGAAAAACCCTATGGTAAATATGAATGGCCAGCTTGCTTCCGACACCTCACTGCGATGCTCTATAGGGGCTTTTAAGCCGTGACATCATTTTGTAGGCAGAGGAGAACTCTGCCCCCAGAGCATTTTCTGTCCCTCGCTATTTCAACAGATCCGAGACAAAAATAACGACTAAAGTATAATTCTAACACTTTCCTTTCAACAACAAAGAGAAGAAAAATGTGTAAATAGTAAAAATAATAGTAAAAAGATTCACGGAAACTGGGGGCAGAAATTCTCCTCTGCCTACAAAATGATGTCATACTTAACAGCCCCATTAGGGAGCCTTGGAGGGGGCGGGCCTTGGAGCTGTCCATTTCTTAAAGGTATATGACGCTCTGAATGAAACTGAATGAAACTGAGACAGGTTTGAACAAACTTACTGCACAGTCAAACTAATAAATGACAAGCATTTAACTTACTCCTTTTTCTGAATTATTATATTATAAAATAATTGACAAGCATTAATAATCATAATCATTTTATAATATAATCATTGAGAAAAAGGTGTAAGTTATAACTTACTTAGAAAAAGGAGTAAGTTAGTCTAAAACTCCTTTTTCTCAATGATTATATTATAAAATGATTATGATTATTAATGCTTGTCATTCTAATATTTGTTTTAAATAATCATTATTTAAAACAAATATTAGAATGACACGCATTTAACTTAGGCCTACTCCTTTTTCTCATTGATTATAAATTACGGTCACCCCGTGGTCGGCGGCAAGAGAACCCCGCAGGGCGGCTGACTCACGGCTACCGTGCGGGGATCCGTCGACCCTCCACCGGGAGACCCGATGGTCACCTCGCCTCGCCGATGACCGTCGCCTCGCCGGTGACGGTCAACGGCTCAACGGCTCCGCCGGGGCTATAGCGGCGGGGGCCTCGCTGCTGACCACCGGGGTGTCTCTCACCGCTGATTTATTATTAAAAGAAACTTACTATATTATTAATATAGAAACTATTTACTGTATTATTATTATTACTATAATAAAATAAACTATTTACTATATTATTAATATAGTAAATAGTTTCTTTTAATAATATTCTTAAAGAAACGTGTTATTTTCCTGTGTTCAATAAGAATTAATAATCCATGTCGTTGTAGTATTCTAAAAACGACTGGGCACCGGTGGCTGTGTTGGGTGGCGAAAACAGCCGATCTACAAGCCCACAAAGCGTTGCGCTTGCTTGCGTTGTGAGCTTGTAGGTCTGCTGTTTTCAGCACCTCCAAGGCCCAGCCTCCTCCATGATTCTATTATCTATGAACCTTTCTAATCCGCCTCCAGCTCCTCCAATGCCCGCCTCCTCCAATGGCCGCCTCCTACTGAGTACTGCAATCAAACTCTTATGCGTCCTCCTCCCACATAATGGACAGGGGTGTCGCACCAAATTCTGGGCCCTGGGTACAAGGATTCACTACGGGCCCCCCCATGTGCTATTGAAAAATAGCAGATATACAAGCTCACAGCGCGGTGAGCTTGTAGATCTACTATGTTTGAAAAATCGTGAAAATTTGTGCAAGTCATGTTTCTATGTCAGTGGTGCTCAATTTCTTTCATGTCAAGGACCACAAAATGATATATATTTGGCCCCCCCCCCCCCCCCCCCTTGTGACGCCCCTGAATGGCACACGCTCCGCTGTCTTTTGGCCTTGGAAACCCATCCATTCCACATGCACTGCTTTCACCCTTTGTTCCACTGGTCTGCTAACGAAAGTGTGTTTTTAGGCTCTGGTGGTGGTAGCAATAGAACGTAGCCTAGTTTCACGTCCCTTGGAGAATCTCTAAAGAGGAGCTAATTATCTCGTCTGCAGCACAAGACTTGGCGTTCCAACCGTGAGGAGGAGATCCTCCCAGTACTCGGTGTGAGGGGATTTCTAAAGAGCTGTCTAGTCTAGAAGATATAATATGACTCAGACTGCAAAGATCAGAGAGAGGGAGAGAAAAGGTCGATAACATATTAAATGGAGAGAGCAGAGAGATCATTTGTGTCAATAAATAGTTGGTCCCTGCAGGCTTGCTGCCTAGAGCAGAAGAGAAAGATGAAGGGATGGATGTTGTGGACAGATGGATGCGGGACAGAAGTAAGAGAGAGGGAGGTCTTTCACAGCTCTGGCTGCAGGGGGTTGAGGCCACTAAAAGAGTATATTCCTCTCTGTCAGTTCGCTCTAGTCTCCTCCCTCAGAGGAGCCCACGGCTCTGAGACCACACACACACACACACACACACACACACACACACACACACACACACACACACACAGCAAGCAGCATGCCGACCACAACCCGCAGAACTCCCTTGTGATGTCTTTGTACAATTTGTAGCCTGTCGTTGCTGTTTAGTGCCACATGTGAGGGGAAAAGCAGCAAAGCGGCAGCTTATTACAGCCACCTGTTACAAAAAGCAGCCCCCCCCCCCCCCCCCCATGGAGCCAGTAGGCAAACATCCACAGGCCGACATGATCTGAATGAAGAAATGAGATGGCGACATGCTTGTTTGTTATCAGACAGATGGGAAAACCTAAAATTCAGAAGGCGGGAGAGAAAAAGTGGAAGGGAGATGTACATGGACAGATCACAGCCAATGGCTGAGGTTCAGTGAGAGAGGACTCGAGGAGGATATGGTGTAAACAGCAGGTGGACCGCTGATCTCAAGGTCAAGTTCTGACCTCTGTCCAATCCTAGGTCTTGTAACATGGCAAGACGTCAGGTTAGAGGCCATATGCAAAGGCACACTTTGGCACGGCATGGTTTCAAAGACTATGAAAAGGGTCTAACTCAGTGGTTCCCAGACCTTTTCATGTCAAGGACCCCCAAATTGACACTTGTTAGCCCGTGGACCCCCATTTGAAAATATAATTATGTCAGGGACCCCCAGAAGGGAACATTTTTACGGTTCTAGCAGTGATTCTAAACCATTTTAATTTCAGGGACCCACAGTTTGACATGCATTAAACCCACCATTAAACCCCCGTTTAATGGTATTTCTCTGTGACCCCAAGTTATAATGTGAAATCTATGTTAATTTAACTCTGAGAGTGTACAAATGGAACCAAACACTCTCTGAGTTGCATACCCATAAGGGTCCATTTGGTTCCTGACAAGGTCATCAGGTGTTTGTTGGTTTACCTATCTCAAGCAAGTTTCTATTGCAAGCTGATTTTCATACTGTATTGAAAGGAACTGAATCTAGTCAGTGGCTTACTTGAAAATCACAACAAACCAAACAAGTTTCAATTGCGAGTTGATTTTCATACTGTGCACTGAAATGAACTGAATCCAGGATTCCTGTCAGTGGCTAAAAAACTAAAAAATGACATCCCTAACCGCTGTGGTATGCCACAGTATGCTTTGGGAAGTGGGCGGCACTAATATCTAGTATGCGAGTCATAGTCAATGGGGTAAACATGCCAAACCACACCAGTTAAGTCCTTTACGGTCAATCATTTCGTGTTATTAATTAATGCTTATCGTGTGAATGGTACTATTTCCCCCTCCCTTGAGTCCTCACATGGACTCGACTCAACAATGTGAGTGAGTGCTATCGGTTTTCGTGTCTGCGTGCATAGGTCACACCTTGGCTTGCACTTGCAGTGCTGGAAAAAGCGGCCGGGGCAGCTCTCTTGGTTCTCTTGGTTCTCACACCCCTCCCACGTCTTTCCCTTTTTCTGTCTATCCCCCGCTCCAAGGCAAGCCTTCATTCTTATTGGCTGATTCACTTCCTGGCTGAATGGGAAAATGCACCAGAGAGAAGAAGTCTGGGCTTGCTTCGGTGTGTGTGCGTGTAAGTGTGTGTATGTGTATGGTATGTACACGTGCAATAGGATGTGAGGTAATTGTGGAGGGAGGAGTGTGTGTATATATGTGCGTGTATATATGTGTGTCTGTGTGTCTCCCTCCCTCCAAGTCGTTTTCAGTTTTTATTTGGACTACTAGGCTAACCTGCCACAGGCTCTCACAGTCGGGTAAGTTCTGTCACTTCAGCTCCGAGAACCAGATAAATGGAGGTCTTTGATCTTTTGAGAGTGTTATTTTCTTTTTCCATTCGTAGAACGACTACGCCTCATCAGAGTCATGAGTTGCATTCAGACACCGGCGGTCTGTTACTATGTTTAGGAGAAGTGCCTGGATGTTGACAGAGTGTGTCTCACTTTTCAGTGAAGGAACTGCTGTGCTTTTATTGGTATTTCAACTGGCTTGTGTGTGTGTGTGTGTGTGTGTGTGTGTGTGTGTGTGTGTGTGTGTGTGTGTGTGTGTGTGTGTGTGTGTGTGTGTGTGTGTGTGTGTGTGTGTGTGTGTGTGTGTGTGTGTGTGTGTGTGTGTGTGTGTGTGTGTGTGTGTGTGTGTGTGTGTGTGTGTGTGTGTGTGTGTGTGTGTGTGTGTGTGTGTGTGGGCGTGCTTTGCTGTACCATTTTCATATAGAAATCGAGGATTAGGAATGAACATAAACAGAGGAGAACTGTTTAAGTAACCCTTTGAGAGACCACGGACACACACAAATATGATAAGCTTATTAATCTGGCAACCGTGTGTGTGTGTGTTGGAGGGGGGGACTTAGCTAGCTCACAGGAACAGGTTTTGTGAAACAAGAGGATGACCGCACACACCCATATACCGTACATACAATGTTGTGCAATCCTGCAATACTGTGTCACTCCCTCCTCAGTAAATAGTGGGATCCATCAGTAGACGGGGGGGAGAAAACTCATTGTCAGACACAGCCAGGCTGCCGCTTACAAGCTGTGGTTAGACGTGTGCATGTGTGGTGTGTGTGTGTGCGCCGTGCGCACACTAACACGTTTATATTTTCAAGGCAGTCTGCTCTGCCTTGCTGTCATCTCTCACTCAAGGTCTGACTGAATGCAGGACAGCTAATGCCATTATTGACGCTATTCATCGCTGTCTCACTCCTCTCTCATTTATCTTCCCCTTCCTGTGAGTCACCAATCTCACCATTATATCCCTTTTTCCCCCCACCCCCCCTCCCGTTCCTTATCCGTCCCAATTTTCACCAGGCCATTGATTACTACTCAATTAGTGCTGCTTCACCATTCTGCCTGTCCTTTTTTCCTGCATCTCTCCTGCCTCTAGTCTATTTCTACGCTCTCTGCAGTTTGCTCAGCATCTTCCACTCCGTAATAGTATTGCGTGTGGTTTTTGTGTCTTGCGTGCTCCTCACGTGGAAAAATCATGCAATCTTTAATTTTGAGGACATTTTGCTGGGGCTGGCTCGCTCACCATGGAGCTATTTAGATTAGATTCAGATTGTACTTCATTGTACCTGAGGTAATTAAGAGGACAACATGTTATGTTGCCACTGGGGATTGAACCCCGGTGTCGACTATGGTATGTTTAATCAGCTCTTAAATGTACAATTTAGGCATTTAGCCGATGCTCTTACCCAAAGTGACTTGCACGTGATGCTGATATCAGAATTAATGGCATGAAGTGAACCCTAGTCGACGAACAATAGGGTAAATGGCCATGAGCAATACGTGAAGTGCTAAGAAAAAACAATTTATATTATTATACTTGAAGTACTTTCAAATAAGGTTGGGTTAACTAAGTTTAGGCATGTTAACTCACTTACTGCCAATTAAAAATGCCCTCGAGTGGCATTAGTGCCAGCCCTCTCCATAGACTTCCATGTAATTTGTAGTGCACAGATCATGCACACCCATGCACAGATCATGCACCATGTTTGTGCAGGCTGTTCACAGCTTTCAAACAAAAAAAAAGATTGGAAATCCGTTCAGGCATTCTTGAGATAATAGCCATTATGTTTTCCTTTTTTTTTTTTTGTTATCAATTATTTTTATTTTCCATAACATGAAATTAGAGACATACATATGAATAGAACAAGAAAAAGTAAAACATTAATCAAAAGAAAAATGCAATTAACAGACAAACAACACAAACAATAGCAAAACAAGAAAAGGAAAAGAAAACCCACCCACCCCCTTTCCCCGGACCAACACGGAATGTACAATAGTGCATGCCTGTGCTAGGCTGTTACCACTATATAGTGATTTCTTGAATCATAGCCTTAAGCTTATCTGCAATGTCCGACCACATATTAATGTTTTCTTCTTTTGCTCCGTGTAACCTTGCTATCGACTGCTCTAAATATACTATATCTAGAAAGGTTAAGGCCCACTGGCGAAACGTTAACGTATGAGGAGGTTTCCACCGCGTAGCTACCATCTTCTTCGCCGCCGTTAATCCAGCAAAGAAGATGCGCTTGCGTATATTGTTTAGTTGCAACTGTGAGACGTCATTTAATAAAAAGAAAGAAGGAGAAGATATGATATTAATACTAAAAATAGTTGAAAGTTTTGAGGCAACCATATTCCAGAATGACGACACATTTGGGCATTCCCAAACCATGTGAAGGAAGGTACCAATACTATTTGAGGCGCAGAGAGTGCAGTTGGGATTATTCAAAATCCTCATAGCACATAGTCTGCGGGGAGTTAAATAAGTCCGATGAACAAAATTTAAATGAATTTGTTGATGGTCTGGATTTCTAGAAGATAGCCTAATGTTAGACCATACTGTGTCCCAACAAAAGTCAGGGTCCAAATTTGGTACATCATTCCTCCAAACAGTATCAACAGATAGGGGCCCATAACTACAGTCTAATAAAAAACCATAGAGGGTGGAAACCAAACCTCTTGTTCTGTTACCATCACAGATAAACTCATGGAAGGGGTGCAATCTAAGGGGAGCTTGCCATGGGACCCCATAGGTCCTCATGGACGTTCTCAGTTGGAAGTAGAAAAAAAGGGTATTTCCAGGCAGATTGAAGATGTCACACAAATCTCGAAAAGGTCGTAAACCATTTCTATCAAATAAGTCCCCTAATGTACGAATCCCCTTAGCCCTCCACCTTGGAAAGCGAATGGGGCGATCCTCGATTAAAAGTCTTTGATTATTGAACACTGGGGAAAATAAGTTCCATTTACAATCAATCTTACACATCTTTTCAGCTGCTCTCCATACTGCCACTAAATGAGAAATGATAGGTCCAAAGCGAACTTTGCATTGATGTGTAGTTATGTTTGAATAGATAAGATCTCTCAATTCAACAGGCTGCACTAAACTCTCCTCAAGCTCTCTCCAAGAAACCTTACTTGCTGGGTTAAACCAATTTAAAAGGGGGCGGAGCGTGAAGGCCCAATAATAAAATTTAAAGTTGGGCAATGAAAGGCCGCCATCATCTCTAGCACGTTGTAATAGAGAAAGTTTAAGACGAGGGCGTTTCCCTTTCCACACAAACTTAGATATCGAGGAGTGAAGCTTATTCCAGTATTGCGGCGGTGGTGGCAAAGGGAGCATAGAGCTTACAAAGTTAACCCTAGGAAGAACATTCATCTTTATGATTGAAACTCGAGCTTGGAGAGAGTTGGGCAAAGATGACCATCTATCTAAATCAAGACAAATCTTATTTAGAGTGTCACCATAGTTGTTCTTAATAATAGCCTGAAGAGAGGGGAAAATATCTATGCCAAGATATTTGAATTGGCTTACTACTGGGATTATGGGCGGCAGGATAGCAGATCTCATCTGATCATTTAGAGGTAGAAGGGCTGACTTCGTCCAATTAATTTTGTAGCCGGAAATGGAACTGAACTGATCAAAGATTTGAAGGACGTGAGTAATTGACTGTGGTGCATTCTCAATGAACAGTAGAATATCGTCAGCATATAGGGAAATGCGATGCTGTGTGTTGTTAATCGAAATAGGAGTAATATCTGCAGACTGACGCACTGTCTGAGCCAAGGGTTCGAGTGAAAGTGCGAAAAGGAGAGGACTAAGGGGACAACCCTGCCTCGAAGATCTGCCAATCGTGAATAGCGGCGAACAGATCTTACCGGTTAGGACCATCGCTGACGGATTAGAATAAAGTACTTTAACAAAATGTATGAATGAAGCACCAAATCCCATTTTATCTAGTACAGCCCACAGGTAAGACCATTCCAGACGATCAAATGCTTTCATCGCATCGAGCGACAACACTGCGGCGGGGGTCCTCAGCTCCTTAGCCCTATCGATGATATGCAATAGTCGTCTAGCATTATCAGAGGCTAGTCTAGTTCCTATGAAACCTGTCTGATCACAGTGTACTAAGGTGGTCATAAAACCCTGCAAGCGACGCGCAAGCACCTTAGCAAAAACTTTTAGATCAGAATTCAAAAGTGAAAGCGGTCTATAGCTTGCGCAATCTGTGGGATCCTTGTTCTTCTTCAACAATAATGATATAATAGCTACATTCACATCCCTGGAGAAAGAGCCACTTTCAATTGCATATCGAAACATGTCTAGCATCAGCTGACCTAGATCTTCCCAAAAGATGGCATAAAGTTCAGGGGGTATCCCATCCAAACCAGGCGACTTGCCCCTACGCATTGCGAGCACAGCTTCCTGTAATTCCGCCAGATGGAGCGGTCTATCTAAGGCTTCCGCATCCGCCTCGCTAAGGGTTGGTAACTGTATGTTGGATAAAAAATTATTGCATACTGCATCATCGTGAATGACCTCGGAGGTGTAGAGCTCATCATAAAAAGCACGAAACGTGGCATTGACCTCTTTGGGTTCTGTAACCATGGCTCCCGTTGTTGATTTGACACTAACAATATCAGCAAAATGCTCATTGGATCTAAGACGTAAAGCCAGTAAGTGACTGGGTCTTGCACTATTAAAATAGTAGTTTTGCCTTGTGCGTTTCATTTGAAATTCTGAGCGGCGCTTGAGAATGGAGTTAATTTCTTTCTTAACTAGCTCCCTCTGGGTTGCTGTACTAACATCAAAGTTATTTTGGAGAGAATTATCCAAAGTAGAAAACCGAGATTCCAATTCCACCAGTTTGGCTGACCTTAATTTTCTCTGAGTGGACGCATAGAGGGTTGTATTACTCCTGATAAAGCCTTTAATTGCATCCCAAAGAATTCTGGGATCCTCAACTGAGCCTGTATTGATATTTATAAATTCACGCAAACCAGTTTGAAACTGAGCTACAAATGCCGCATCGCGCAGCAGTGTGGTGTTAAACCGCCATCTAGGAGCTCTATCTATAACCTGTTTCAGTGAAGCAACACACAGCACCGCCTTGTGATCCGAGAGTGACATTGGGAGCAACTCTACCTTGGCAATTTTATGAAACAAGCTAACAGGGGCAAAAACGTAATCGATCCTAGAGAATGAAGCATGCCTACCCGACAGAAAAGAAAAATCTCTAACCGTTGGGTTCATTAAACGCCAGATGTCGAGTAAGCCAGTTGAGTTTGCCCAAGCACGTAGTTCTGCAGACGCTAGTGCTTGTTCTCTGCTTTCTACCCCAGTGGATCTATCTAGGTTATGTTGCCATGTTGCATTGAAGTCAGCACCAACAATGATTTTGAAATCCGTCAGTTCCAATAAGGTTTTAGTTAGTAATTTGTAAAACTCTTTGTCTAAAACATTTGGAGCATACACAGAGACTAGTGCTAGCATTTTACCCTCCAAGCGGATTTTAGCAACAGCTATCCTCCCGTCACTGTCAGACCAATCACCCAAAAAATCCAACCTAAGGTTACGTCTAGCCAATATGGCTACTCCCTTGGTTTTGGAAGAAGCAGCTGAAAAGGCTAAAACACGATAATGTTTATTAGCCAATCGGTTGGAATGCTCTTTTAAAAGATGAGACTCCTGTATAAATGCAAAGTCAATTGATTTAGATCGCAAAACCCCCAAAATGCTGGTTCGCTTATGCGGTATATTCGCTCCCCTTACATTGAAACTTAGAAATTTATATTCTGTCATAATTGTGGTTCAAACCATACGCACAGCAAGCACAGTAGAACATTTTAGAATTTCCTAGTTGGTCCCTCACAACAAACCTTCCCAACAGAAAAACAAAACAACCCCAAAAGGAACAGAAAGGAAAAAGCAACATCAAACGAACATAAAAAAACACATAACATTGAAGCTTGAGGGGGAAAACCCCATTAGCATCAGAGTGCACAAAAACAGTTCCCCACCCCATCAACCTATTAGTCAACCTTCATTTCACTCTGTCAGAGAGTGCAAACAAGTAACTGCCCAAAAGTAACCATACATTGCCCTCTGGTGGTTATGTAAATATATAACAGATCACCAAAGTAAAAACAACAACAACAAAAAAGTGCCTTCTTGTGGCTGAATAGCTCTCAAACATTCCATCCGCTCAAATTATGATCAATCTCCCCACTTCATATCACTTAAATAAATGAGAATGGTATGTTAACATTTCTAGTAAAGAAGGGGGAGAGAAAAAAGAAAAGAATAAAGGGAAAAAAAATGAGGGGACTATAACAACTGTAATAATAATAATCAGTCCAGCACTAGGCCCACTTAGAATGTGATAAAGCCCCATAAGCCACGTTAATGCAAATAACCAAACACTTGTGACAGATAAGTGGAAATAAGGCTGTCACCACGACAAGGCACTAATATAATATTAATAATAAAAATAAATAAAAAAGGAAATCAGTGTATATGATATAAAAAATATATGCACTCAGCACTTACATATGTAGTTAGAAATAGAAATTAAAAGCACATCCGGGGGGCCATATGCAGCAAAGCACACACAGTGTTAATGCATACTGCGCCACATACAGCCCCCCCCATGCATCCATGCATACAAACCACAATTACTAATTAGAAGGAAAAAAAAAGAAAGAAAAGAAAAGTCTGTATACATAAGTATTTACATAAAACACAGTTATGTATGATCAGGAAACCATATACAACACAGCACACATAATGCATACTGCGCCATATACAGCTCCCTGTACATGCCCAAAAGGCCAGTGCAAACTTAGATAAATGTCAATCATATTAGTTAAGTCTGTTTCCGTCTTAAACAGTAAACTACCATACTTCAAACAGTGAACCTACCCAATCACGACTACAAAATAAATATCCCAATACAGAGCTCCCCTCTCCCCCCATCAAGAAATTAACATTTTAGAAGACAACAAGTAAAGTAGGTAAATAACTACCCCCCCCCCCCCCCCCCCCCAGACAACGGATCCACAAGCACGTAGAGCCAACGCGCCACGAGATCGTACATCCGCCAGCTATTGAGATTAGAAAAAAAAGGAAAAAAAGAACGAGTCAATGAGCCAGGGAGAGAGAGAGAGAGAGAGGAGAAGCAGAGATAGGTAGAGAGACATAGAGAAAGGGCGGGAGAGCGAGTGGTCTCTGGAACCGCGGAGCCTTCACAATTTAGACCATATTATTTATATCTGTTTCACCTTAAACAGTAGGCTACATTACTCAATACAAAGGCCAAAGCCCAGTCTCGCCCTCCTACCCGAGAAAGTAGCGTTTTAGGAGGCATAAACGAACCATAAACTAACAACCAACATAGCCGCCATTACCTAACAGAAAGAGAGAGAGAGAGAGAGAGAGAGAGAGAGAGAGAGAGAGAGAGAGACACACACACACACACACACACACACACACACACAGCGAGAGAGAGAGCCATAGAGAGAGAGAGAGAGAGAGAGAGAGAGAGAGAGAGAGAGAGAGAGAGAGGGAAAGCCGAGATAGATAGAGAGACATAGAGGGAAGACGAGAGAGAGAGCAGGCTCCGCACCGCGACACGGAACACGTTAGACAAAGCTTAACAGAGAGAGATAAAACCCTCTAGACCTATACAGTAAGCAGCACAACGCTCAATAAGAGCAAAGAAAAGGAATACAATAATAACAAGAACAATGTCCATTATATTCAAACAAAAAAGACAGTGAATTATGCTTATAGCTTTAGCAGCCCTAAATCCCCTCTCCTTGCGGTAACCTAAATTAAAACGAGTAACACCCATCTGCTTACAGATCTTGTTAAAAAATAAAATATATCTTATTCTTCAATACAAATAAAATAGGTATTATGAAACGAAACACTTGAAAACACAACGTCAAGTCAGATGATGAGTCCAAAACAATAAGTAGGCTTACATTAACAACTCACCCTTTGGGGAGGAGGAGGAGGAGAGAGTGAGGAAAGAAAGACGCTGCGTAAAAGTCATCTCCAAAGTCCCAGCCAGCTTACCAACAGTCCATTAAAGGCAAAAGGATATCACATCGGCAGAATGTGTTTGAAAGCACGCGATCACGAAAGCAAAAGTGTCCCTGGTAAAAGTTAGTTCTTTGTAACTGTCGTCTCATCATCCTGCGTAGCTAGAGTCTCGTCCGCAGCACCTGGAGTCTTGAACTTATCCTTGCAAAAGGCCAGAGCTTCCTTGGGTGAGTTGAAAGTAGAAGTCGCCTCATCCACGGTTATCCAGAATTTGCTCGGGTGCCTTATTCCGTATTTAACTCCTTCCGCGGTGATGGAACGTAGGAATTCCTTTACTGGCCCGAAAGCTGCCCTTCTCTTTGATGTTTCAGCAGACCAGTCGGGGAAAATATACACCTTTTTGCCATTGTATGTCAGTTGGCCTGCTTTCCTGGAGAGCTGGAGTATGCGTTCCTTTACCCGGAAAAAATGGATCCTTGCCAGGAAAGCCCTTGGCTTATCAGAACGTGGATTGCCGGTCCGATGAGCACGATCCACCTCCGGGGGGGAGTCGGGAAACTCGTCGGGGAATGTTTTCTGCAAAAAAGACTGGATAAAGGCCACTGGGTCAGCCTTTTCTAGCCCAGGAGAGATCCCAATCACTCTTATGTTGTTCCTACGACTCCGGTCTTCTGCTATGACGAGCTTCTCCTCCAGATTAGCACATCTTCTCTCCAATTCAGTGATACACATCTGCAAACTGTCCATGGAGGAACCAAAGTTCTCAATGGCCTCCCCATGTTCAGCCACGGTCGTGTTCAGCGTGGCGACTGCAGGACGCAGCTCCTTTCCGAAGTCATCAATCTTCTTCAGTAATTTCTTCTCCAAGCCAAGCATCATGGGTTGAATAAAACCATCCATAAACTCTTTCAGTGATTCCTTGAGGACCTCGCGCAGCATGCTCTTTGTAACCGGAGCGTCAGCGTCGCCCTGCATTGCGCCGGCCATGTTGTCAGCGTTTGCGGTCGGAGACCTGGTACTCCTCGACCTCGTGTTAATCGTATTCGGCATGAAACACGAAACAACTGCAAAAACAGACGCTCACCAGTGTTTTGGGCGTTTAAAGTCTCAAAAGAACTATAAAGGCAGTAAAAAATGGGCTTAAAAAATGTGAAAACTATGCACCTCCACAGAGCTCAACAAACGCGTCCTACTCGGTCGCCATCTTGTCGGAACTCGACCATGTTTTCCTAAAATGTAAACAAAGATGGCTGCCATGTTTGATAGATGGGGTTGCTATGGGGGTTAAACATGCAATTTCGCGATTTCTATCATGCCTACTACATTTTTTGGGGTCCAAAAATTTTTTTTGAAAAAAAAATTTTTTTTTGTTTTTTTTCTAAGTAAAAGTCGCCCAAAGTCGCTTGGCAGGGAAGCCCATAGTGAGAAAGTTGCTCTAAAAGTCGCCTGGCACTGTATGAGTTAAGGTAGGGATAGGCAATTGTCTTGGATTAAATTGTAATTGTTTGTTAAACAAATGTACCTGTAGGGGTGCCAATGGCCTATTGGTTAAGACCGTATAAGAGTATATAGGCTCTAAAGCTCGATTCCCAAGCCTGAGGACCGTTGCTTCATGTCACTCTCTCCTATCTGTACTATGTTATCCAAAAGAAACAAAAAAAACTGCAAGTCTGATTGGATCTTTTATCTGCTGGTTTATAAATGACACAGAGAGGGCTAAGATTTTGTCCAGACCGACACAGAATGGGAAATGTGTCTTGTCTACATAATTAGCCTCAATTGCTTACTTCCAGAACCATTAAGTCTGTATTTCTTTCCCACAAATGTCTTGCCTGTTGAGGTGTTGTCACTGTTGTGTTGTCGTCCCTTGTACAAGGCCCCAGCTAGCTTTGCGTCACTCAATCTAGGCCATGGGATGGACCCGTCTATTGTGTGTTTCATTGATCCCCACTCAAAAACTACATTCTTTTTTCACAGTAGATATATAAAATTCTTATGAGTACTGTGATTAATGTTTTCATCTTGAATTCGTACGCACTAATGAGAAAGACCGATTTTATCAAATGCTATTTAAAACAGGCAAATATACAGGGCACCTAAGACATCTCCATGGCAACCAGGAAGAAAACATTACACAAAGCTGACATTTCTCGCCCAAAAAGACTAACATTAGCGTAATAAATTGCTTTTTCCTAACGAACTTGCAACAGGTATACCATAGACTACTAATAGTTAATTCATAACCGTGTTGGACTACTTTTATATACCAGTTTATATTTTCGCTATTGCCTGTCGTTCACTGACACTGTAGTCTCTGGAACGCGGGCGTTTCATACTGCCATTAACATAAAAGTGGTAACATTATTTTTCTTCTTTCAATTCTAAAAGTAGTGATTAGGTTATGAAAGGAAGGTGATTAGGTGATGAAAACTAGCAAAACTATAGCAGCCATTCACTTTAATCAACGCGATGCATCTCCCGTCCAATGTAACTGTGATGTGGATGTCAAACAAACGTTAATCACGTCGTATTTAATTATATCTGTTACAGATGATTGTCCAAATAAACTGTACGTTATTTAAACTGTGAGCCGTTTATAGATAATATGCAGTGTTGCCCTGGGCATTGTTGTAGGCTGTCTGCATTAACATATGAACTGAACGAGTATGCATGCATCAAGTTATCAATGATTTAACTCCATGATAGGGACTTAGGTGTGAAGTCATTAAAATATCGTACCCTAAACAAATCACCTTCATTGATGAGCTGCTTCTTCCTGTCATCTGATCAGTGTCCACACAGGGGATTAATTCGAATTGCATTTTAATATCAAATGAAACTAACAGAGCAAAAAACTATGTGCTGAACCAATGCGAGTCTTTGAGAATTACAGTTAGTATCTTCACCAATAATGAGCACATTTCTAGAGACACGATAACACATTCATTGTACTAAATGACAAGAAAGCATAGATTCAGAAAGATATGGTAACCAGTGAAATACCAAGTTACCTCAGTCATTTCTTCAAAGTTAAAGATATTACATAACAGCAGCAAACTGTGGCTGACCCAGCAACGACTTAACACACATTTTCTGCATTTTGAGTGGATTTCACACCAGCATGAACTTAACACAGCATGTGTCAAAGAGCAGCACAATGATACATTGCATGCACAGAAAAAGACACCAAAAAGTGTGATAAATCTTTATTTTCCAGAATCGTTTTAAAATGGGCTGCATTATATGTTCAATCATGAATGTAGACCCATCTCATACGACTGCTGTCTGCATTATGACACAATCCACGTCACAATAATTTCCCAGATCTTGTGGTTTGTGTCCCAGCCAGGCTCCTGCAGCTCGAGCAGCCATACACTCTTGTGCAGCTCTGCAACCCACGTCAAGTAGTCTGTAACACATATCATCACATAACAATGAAGCATTTGTATAACGCTTTGCTAAGTACTCAAAGCGCTCTTCGATGGATCATTCATTCATGTATATCCAATTAAATTTGTATAATTTAATCTCGGGTGTTCTGTTCTGTATTATTATTTAGGCTCTGTAGATTATTTAGAGCCAAAACTGTGATCATAACCTTTAATACTCACTACATGCTAAATACTGTACTACCACGCCAGGACAAGTAGACAGAATGGCATCCGAGCCTGAATCTAACTGTACCAGCACATCAACTTGAAGATCAAGATAAAACAATTAACCATATAATAAACCTTTAATGTTTGACTGTGCAGTAAATCATATAGCACTGAACAGGGTCGTAGTATTATATAGTATGTAGATGGAGCACTATGACAAGACGAACGTAATCTAAACACATTAACAGCTGTCTTAAGGTTAGATCTTTTCAAGAGAAAATGAACAAATCACAAACCGTTGCTAACACTAACTTTGGCAACGTGACTGCAGAGATATGAACAGAAATTAATGATACGCGATGAGACAATGTGTAGCATTGCAATGATCGTGAGCCATTATAGCTATATTAAAGATCGGGGCATATTGATTGGCCACTGCTTAATATATCTTAACCATTTGCAGCTGTAAATATTCACACTAAATGTGCATCTTTAAAACAGCCTGCTGCCATTAATCTTGTCTCTTGTCTATGATCGCCACGAACGTTATAATGATCCATGTTAATGCGTCGTCAACACGGCTCATTCTATAGTCTGCGTTCATTGTAAATGTTCATGAGTATATCAAACAATTGAGCATCATCACGAAACAAATATTACCTTCACAGGAGATGTCGTGTTGTGTGTTAGCTGTAGCTGCTATGGTTAGCTGTGAATGATCAACCTTCCTTGGCTGTGATCAGAGCGTCCACGAGGGGTATTTCCTGCTTCTTCCATCAAGGAACGTGATTGGCCGAAACAGCTGAGCCGTATAAGGAACACCACATTTTTAATAATAAGTAGTGACATTATTTATTAAGTTTTCTTATTGTGAAGTTCGCATTCAGATTGGAAACATGTGATACTGTGTTCACAAAGAATTTATCTACACAATACTAAAAAAAATAGCCTGTTTTATGAAGGGGATCAACCAAAACCTTAACTAAACTAGATAGAGGGGAAAGTCTGTGTGTCTAATCAGGCATGTTTATGTTCAGGCCATTGTGTTTTTACGAGGAGTTCATCACGTGTTTACACCTGCACACACGCACCTCATACTCCTGACTAGCTGTGTGATGTCTGACTTGTATGACATGTGTGACATGCAAGCCAGCGTCTTAAAATGTAGACACGGTTTTTACCTTTCGGAGTGTAGGGTGACGGAAGGGAGAATTCTGTTGCAGCCAGACTCTTCAGTTTTGCTCTCGGCCATGTTGTCGGGCTCCAGTAGCCGGCTAGCCGCTGTTGCTGATTATAAAAAACAGCTACTTGAATGCTAACGCACCATAAAACGCACCATAAAAAAGTGATTGCAGTAGGCAGACCCAGACCATTACAGGTCACTGGTCACTGACTGTACATTCATCGCTGCGTGGTGCTGAGAAAACAATGTTGCTTACTTTGTGGTTCTTTAAAGAAATATTGCATTTGTAATTTTGCCAAGATCTTATCAGTGCAAGGTTGTGATTATTATAGGCGAGGGGATTTTATGTTTACTTCAGATTCAGAACCAAAGGAGGAAAAGCCTTAATTGTTGTACTGTACAGTACGTGCATGTTGGTCCATTGGACAGAATTCTTAGTTGCTATAGATGAAAGCATATACCGTACTGTAAATCAGTGGGTGCTCAGGCTGCTATGCAATCGCTGTTATGTCCACAAAAGGAGACCGACACCTCAGGCAGCTTGAGCAGAGCCAGAGAGCCAATTATGTGTTTCACTCTATTGTTTGGCACAGAGACTCATGCACTACTACTCCACGTATCCCTTGATGGTCACAAATCTCATACTAAAGAGACACACTGGATGCATTGATGCATGTAAGGTGATGGATCTGATAGATTTTTCTATGGAGAGCATTTGATTCCACTGTGCAGTGCACTGTACTTGATGGATAATGTTTTCGGTCAGTTGGCGTATCTGAAATTTGCATGAAGTTGGTTGTATACTGATATTGCTCTTATCATATTAGGATATCTGACATGTTGACCTGCTTTCCTTGTTTCTTTCTATCTATATTCTTTAACCTTTCTTAATTTCTTGAAAATGCAAATGATGGGAGCTTGTAACTAAGACGGATTTTCAATTAGTTCTCTTTTTACACATTTAAACCTGACATTGAAGTAGAATTTGGATTCAACTTAATGTAAAAAAAAGAGTTTGAAAAACGCTAAAATCCTAAATCATACTAAAATGTATGTGTCAAATGAGTATTTTAATGAACAAGTACTATACTTTGTTCGCCCCTTGGGGCAACCACACTAATTAATGTGATTTTATTTGACTTTACTACCAGCTTATATCGTCAAAACAAATTTTACACGGCTGTGCTGGCATGTGCCAGCCTATCCCCCGTGGAGGAAGCCGGGAGCTCCACTCATAATGCCATATCGACTAAGTGTTATTGTGTAGAGCATTGGCAATAAATATTTGATGTTGGAAAATTATAAAAGAGCTTTGATTTGCCTACATAATTAAATGATGTATGGCGTTGTGTTCTGTCTGATGCTGAACAGCACCATCATGATGCTGCACTCTAGGCCAATACAGGGGTTGACACTAAGGTCTCAGAGGCACTTGCCTGCCGGGCAAGTACAGGTCATGATCTACTTGCCCTCAGGTCTTGGCCACTTGCCCCCCCCTTGCAGCGGTGGAAAGTAACTAAGTACATTTACTTAAGTAGGCCTACTCTACTTGAGTACAATTTGGAGGTATTTGTACTTTACTTGAGTATTTCCAATATGTTTACTTCTACTCCACTACATCTTGGATCATAATATTGTACTTTTACTCCATCCTGCAAAAGAAATTTGAAAACTTTAGTTACTAGTTACTTTGCAGATATAAATTATAATATAAAACATACATAAACCACTTTAGCCTATTTTATACCTTGGATATTTGAAAATAGATGATCTGCAAGCTCTCATGTAGATCTGCTTTTTTCAAACATTTTGGTACTTTAAGTACTTATTGATGCCAATACTTTTCTACTTTTACTGAAGTAAATCTTGAATTCCGTACTTTTACTTGTAACACAGTATTTATATACCCCCCCCCCCCCCACACACACACACACACACACACACACACACACACACACACACACACACACACACACACACACAAAATAAAAAAGAAATAAAAAAAAATAATCATTGACTTGGTTGCTTGTTTCTCTCTCAAAAACAAAACCTGGCAACGCTGGACAACAGAGCAGACGATCACAGTCGGAGATGTGTTTATCTTAGCACAACGCTAACCTGCAGTGCACACGCATGCATTATGTAGCGCAACACAGGGAGGGAAACATCGGAAAAGCACTGTTGATAGCATGGAAAATAGACGCTTTGCATCTTCAGCGGACAGCAGCCTTTGCTATAGATTTAGGCACTTTTGCGGCAATAGTTCTGTCTTCTCTTCTTTCACTTTCTCCCCACTGTTTGGTGCCCTGTGCTTCAGCACGTAAAGCGTGTGCATTAATCTGGCCATGCTGTAGCATAATGTGAGTTTGTGTACTGTATGCCTTGTAGATTAGCTGTTTTCATCTGAGCGCACGTAGCCACTGGCACGTGTGTGTGTGTGTGTGTGTGTGTGTGTGTGTGTGTGTGTGTGTGTGTGTGTGTGTGTGTGTGTGTGTGTGTGTGTGTGTGTGTGTGTGTGTGTGTGTGTGTGTGTGTGTGTGTGTGTGTGTGTGTGTGTGTGTGTGTGTGTGTGTGTGTGTGTGTGTGTGTGTGTGTGGAGGGAGGAAGAGAGAGAGAGAGATATGGAACACTAGCCCCGTACCGTTCAAGTAGGCACAAATCTCATTATTATGTTGCTCAAAATGTGCACTTGCCCGGTCGGGCAGGCCAGTAGCACAATTCACCTGCCCGACCATTTTTTTTACTTGCCACGGGCAGTCGGGCAACCGTTAGTGTCAATACAACAAATGCTTCTGACGTCAGAAAATCTCTTGGTTCAGAAAGACTAATGCTGCATTCACACTACAGATATATAGTTGAACGTTTTGCTTGCTTGGTCAATGTTATCTCAATGGAAACCAGCTTTAAAGATACAGGAAACACACAAAACGAAGCTTTGGAAGCTTTAAAGCTGGTTTCCATTGAGATAACATTGACCAAGCAAGCTAAACGTTCAACTATATATCTGCAGTGTGAATGCAGCATTAGTCTATTGCAGAGAGTCAGGAGATCTGAACTGTTTCGCTTTCTGCTTTTTTAGCTGTTGAGCGAAGCTAACAGGTCAGAAGAACACAGCTTCCAAAATCAGTCCTGCAGTCACGTGATCAGGAAGTGCTCAAAATTCAGACTCTTAACTCCTCTGGCTGTCTCACATCACGTTCGTTTGCAGTCGCCGGTGCAAGTCATGACGCATGAACACGCATCTAGGCTTCTTTGTATTGACTGCGCGTTCATAGCAGAAGTGCTCGTTCATGAATTGGAGCCCTTGCGCTTTCATGAACAAAATCGATGACACAAAACGCGTCACTTTTCAGAGGTGTTTCAAACGCGGAAGTGCACTTCATGCGCTGGGTGAGCAACTCAATGCAAGTGAACAGGCGGGGATATCTCGTGCCCTCTCTATACTTATTATAACTCTATGGTATAGGCTCCAATAACATTTCCGATTTTAGGATTAATATGTTTTGGACGAAATCAAGGCATGGATGTCTATTTCTCACCGCCTGCATGTGTTTTGCCCCAATCTTTTTACAACAGCACAACACGGCAAGTAGAACATGACTTGTACTTGCCCAGTGGGCAAGTGCCTCTGAGACATTAGTCTCAGTCAACCACACACACACACACACACACACACACACACACACACACACACACACACACACACACACACACTTAGAGTGGCAGCTACACCCACGCATACACTTGGACATCTCCTAAGACTTCTTCAAAATGAGCACTTCATGCACTCATCATGACTCACCAGCACCACACTACAGGACATTAAACACACCTCATCATACTAAGGACTGCCATGGAAACAAGCTGTAAGCTTGCATTAGCCTTTTGATTATGGTGGGACAGATGTTAGATATCGCATCTGTGCATGGTATCAAACACGACACACGTGCATATCTCCTTGAATGGGCATACAGTACATACAGTACATACACACAGCCAGACGTAGGAGCGGTTGGCACTGCTCAAAAATGTTATATTGAAAAAAAACAGCAGATGCCATAGCACCCCAAATGATCACTGACTGCGGAAACTTCACAATGGACTTCATGGACACCATCGTGCTCAGCTGTGTTATTATTTTCTTTATCTTTTTTCTTACTTCTCTGTAACTTTGTAAATAACCTTATACTGCTGTGCTGCCTCTGGGCAACTGATTTCCCCCCTTGGGATAATAAAGGTATCTATCTATCTGTCAAGCAACTCTGACTTCAGAAGGTTAACATTTCTTTATTATAAATCCTTGTTTTGAGTGGTCTCGTGTAATATTGTAATATTTTGAGTGCTGGATTTTTGATTTTCATGAGCTGTATGCCATATCAAATCTAAACTAAAACAACGTTTTTGAATATTTCACTGCATGCGCAATGTATCTTAAATAAATGTATTTGTATTACAGAAGACATTGAACAATATTGTCTTTTTGTATACTTTCCAAGCATAACTCAGGCCCGATCATGTCAATGGCCTGGCCTTCATTTGCACGAGGGCCTACTCGGTAATCAGTATCCACATGCACTTTGGTTCTCCCAGATGGCTGTGTCTGGGAGAAAGGCTGGACAAGAGGCTGTGTAGGAGCACAAGCACCTCTTCCTCCAACTCACAAAACTGACTCATCCTCACCCTTAATCACAGTCTGCCACCAGCCATCGCCACACAGCCATCAACACATGCACATGCACACGCATTCACCACACACAGAGTCTGCAGCAAATCGCTGCTACATTTTGCCGCGAATCACAGCTAACATTACGGTCTATAAATACACACCTGCCTTTGCCAGTGGCACACACGTGTCGGTGGGTGGGAGGTGGCGGAGGATGAAGATTGGCACGGGGTACAATTGTGGACACGTGCAAGACGGAGAGTTTTTTTAATTGATTGAGTACTTTATTAGTCAGAAATGTAAACGGTACACTGGTACAGTGAGACATAAAAGCTGAAAGGATAACACAAAAAACCTCCTGGGGACTTGTTTCCATTGTGATCCTAACGTGAGATACGTTCATGTGCCGGGAGATGAAAGAACTGGTGGGAAGAGGAGTAGGGTTGGGATGCGGAATTGGACTACTTTATTTCGTAGGATTGAATTTGTGTTCATCAAAAACTATATTGAAGCCAAAATCAGATATATTTCTTAATATAGTATAGGGATCGTAAAAGGGAACAGTTTAGAAATCGGACCATAGTATAAAATCCTACACAGATTGCAAATCTCTCCTAACAAATCTCTCCTACACTCACTGTTTGGTCCTGTTATAAAATACAGGCATATTGGACAGATATTTTGCAAGATATGCAAGACATATTGGGTGTGGTATTACATATGAACCAGCTCTCTTTGTTTCTGGGTCACCCGATTCAAGATGCAACTATTGTTGCTAGCAACCATAGGCTCTATGACATCCTCGCTTTCACTGCCAGAAAGAATATATTCATGTCCTGGATAAGTGACAAACCTCCCACTAAGACTAGTTGGCATAGTGAAACACTCCATAACTAACAGTTATGGAGTGTTTCACTCTCGAATACCTGACATGTATGCTTCACTCTTCAACTGGACAGTTCATGAAGATTTGGGCTCCATACCTTAGGTGTCTTTCAAGCGTTTTTTTCTCCCATTTGTGTGTCAACTTTTGTGCCTTGTTTAGGGTAATGTGGTGTTTATTCTTCTGTCTTTATCCCTTTCTGCTCATCTCTCTTTCTTTCTGTCCTGAGGCGTAATTATGATGATATGCATGTCTTTAACTCACCATTTTATTTTATTTTTATTGTGAATATGTGTAAATATGCATACAGTATCTATATTTTTATCTGTCTATAATCTATTTATGTCAATTGTGGACTGTAAGAGGGAATCGTGTAAGGATCCCAACTAGTCGGGGGCGTTAGGGATATTTCACGCTAAATCAGTCTAAAAGTGCCACATTTTGCACAGATGTAGCCCAGGGCATGCTCTAATGATTTAGCTAGGGCGCCCGAGTCGGCGACCTTCAGTGTCGCCACAGCGGCCAAATCAAGTTGGGCTTCAATACAGGAGGAAAATACCCAGAAAAACACTTTTTTTCTGGGTATTTAAGTAGGATGTGAGGGGTCTAACTAGCGGTTTGTCATGATGCTGAATCCATTGCAAGCATTTGTTTTGCACAAAAAACATTCCTTGGGCTCAGAAAACGATGCATGTATGGGTGAGCATTCATGTTAGTCGGAGGGCTTAGGTTTTTTTTTCTCGTGCTAATCAGTCTAAAAGTGCAAAATTTTGCACTAATGATTTAGCTAGGGCGCCCGAGTCGGCGACGACCTTCGGGGTCGCCACAGCTCCAGAAAACACCCACAAAACTCTGAAAAGTGATGACTCATCACTTTTCATCACTAAACCATCGTTTTCTGGGGCCATTTGTAGCCTAAGGAATGTTTTTTTGTGCAAAACAAATGCTTGCAATGGATTCAGCATCATGAAAAACCCATAGTTAGACCCCTCACATCCTACTTAAATACCCAGAAAAAAAAGTGTTTTTCTGGGTATTTTCCTCCTGTATAGAAAGTCGATGGGAGCCCAACTTGATTTGGCTGCTGTGGCGACCCCGAAGGTCGCCGACTCGGGCGCCCTAGCTAAATCATTAGAGCATGCCCTGGGCTACATCTGTGCAAAATTTTGCGCTTTTAGACTAATTAGCACGAAATGACCATGTCATCTAACCCTAACGCCCCCGACTAAACCCTAAAGAGGACAGAGTGGCAGGACAGAGGAGGAGAAGAGGTCAAAGTCAGCCACATGAACCCTAGCGTCCCTCTCTATTCTAAACATGTCGTGATAGGTGAACATGCGGCCAAAATAGCAGATCTACAAGCTCACAATGTGTTGCGAACTTGTAGATTGGCAATTGTTTTGCCAAAAAGATTTGTGTAAAGACGGGAGTAGACCTAGTATAGACCACTGAGGCACTTTAAGTGTTTAATCTCTTAATCTAGTGCGTTCCCATGACTCTCCAAGATGCTTTGACTCACAGGAAAAATGTACTATAATCCCAATAGAATACTGTCTAGAATATGTGAATACAATGTCTGTTTGCCTGCTTTAGCTAAAGCTCTGTTCAGGAGCGGAAGGATGAAATCTGGATTTACTTAGGGTGTGTGTTTGTGTGTGAGAGAGTAAAGTGGAGGCTTCTTAACAGGTTATGAATTGAAGGTGCATATAAGTCACATTTGTTTAGTTTAAAATACTGTAAAATGTTAAATTGTTAGCAATAGAGTATTTGTTCAGTAACTGTCTCTCCAGCTCTTTGGCAAATATAAACAGAAATTAAGTAAGCATGTGAGAGTGGTTTATTGTATCGACTGTGATCTAGGGTGTCTATCCCCTTTTCAATGGGCTAGACCAGTGGTTCTCAAACTTTTTGGGCTTCAGTAGTACCCCCTTTTCCTGATTATATGAATCCAAGTAACCCCTTTAATCAACAAGACATTTTGACTAGAAAATACTGACTTGAAAAGTCCACTTTCTAAGTCAATATGATGAAAATAAAAGTAAGTAGCCTGTTTTCTATTCAGTAACAGTAAACAAATCTTAATTTGGTTAAAAGCTTTACGAAGCAGCACATTTACATACATTTGTCAATATCTTATCATTAAACATAACAGTAAAATAAATGTTTCCATTTTCTCTCAAGTACCTCTGCGTACCCCTAGGGGTACAGGTACCCCCCATTTGAGAAACACTGGGCTAGACCCCTTGGAGATGGATTGCTTAGGTGGGGCATACCAATAACGCCTACCAATCAGCTTCCAATACTTACCACACGACTTAATTACCCAAGCTGTGTTATTCATACGCTGAGTGTTGGCCAGTGCGTGGGATCAAACCCAGAACCTTGCGGTCCATAGGTGAGTGCGTTACCGACTGACTACCCAGACAGATGTACAGTACAGTCACAAAGAACTAAGCTGACAAAATAGGAACACTTTAAAATTGAAGGCTGATACTATCTCTCTTGATTGGCTAAAATTGGCAATTTTGAAACCACCCCGAGATTTTCTTTTTTCCTAAAGAGCTGGAGGTCATATTATGAGGTAATTTCCCTCCTGTCTGCCTTACTCTGTCACACAAACACACACATGCATGACCTGGCGGCCGGTCACTTTGTTTGACCAAACATGGCGATGTTCTGTGTTTGGTCACCATCAGTTTAGTCTCACACCAGCAGTTCCAGACGGACACGCGCGCACACAGTGTAAACAGACTATTGGTCCAGAAAGTCCAGAAACAAGCACTTAATCTATCAGAGGAGACAAATAATTAACTGGTCTGGGTTTAGCCACCACTTGCAAGGGAAAGGTCAGGATACAGACTCTCACTCTCACTCATTGCTTTTTCTTTCTTTTCCCCCTCCTTCCCTCACTCTTTTACACTCTTCATCTCCTTCTCTTTCTTCTCACACACTCTCCTGCTCTTTTTCTCTTTTTGCGTAGCATTGATTACGATTATTGTGAGATTGTATATTCTTTTAACCAGATTGAATAGTAATAGGCAGCTTATTAATGCCTGTCCTTATTATGTTTTGTTACATTTTAACAAGAAAGAAGACTGTATTCCAGCCTAAGAGGTTAAAGCAGCATAATGTAACCTTTTTTTGATGAAAGAAAATTGAATTTCCAATCTACAATTGGAGTGGTTTATTGAGACATTTAACAAGATATTGTCAAAGGTCACCTGGCCACATGATCTATCATCTGACACGAATTCTGGCCTGATGTTTAAGATAAGATTTACCCCCTGAGTAAGCAGGCAGGCTCAATGGGGAACAAAAATCACACCCAGTTAATTTCATTAAGCGCCCAGCGAAGCGTGGGACATATGTAGACAAAGCCAGATGTAGGAGCGGTTAGCACTGCTATAATGTATTATAGTATACTGTAGACTACCTTGTCTCACAGCACACCAGTGTGTCTCAGCACACCTTTTGGCAACCACTGCGGCCGTCATCAGTGTCTAAACTGACTAATGGTCTGTGGCTGGCTGAAGGGAACTAATTTAGCCAATCAATCACGGGAGTTCAGTCCCCCTTTGCCACTATAAGGTACTCTCCACTCTTCCGGGATGGCTTTTCATCAGGTGCCGTGGGACATTGCCGCTCTGTAATTTGCTTCCATTGAACCGCGGGAAGACATGATTGGCATCAAGGAGGTCAGGTCACACGCTTCATGTTGAGTGATTTACTGTGATTAGTCCTGGCCTGAGTGAGTGGCCTCACACCTTGTGGGCGTTCCAGTTCAGTCCCTCCAGACGCCTTTGGTTCCATGGGGTTAAGGTTGAGGTCAGGGCTTCGTGCACTGTCTGCAGGCCAGGGAAAGTACCTCCTCACACATCACCACAAGTGTGTGTGTGTGTGTGTGTGTGTGTGTGTGTGTGTGTGTGTGTGTGTGTGTGTGTGTGTGTGTGTGTGTGTGTGTGTGTGTGTGTGTGTGTGTGTGTGTGTGTGTGTGTGTGTGTGTGTGTGTGTGTGTGTGTGTGTGTGTGTGTGTGTGTGTGTGTGTGTGTGTGTGTGTGTGTGTGTGTGTGTGTGTGGGGATCCACAGTGCTGTCAGCACTTGGCACCGCGCACCGCAACTACAGGGCAGCGCTCTGTGGACCTTTTCAGGCTGTGACCCCCCAAATAATCATATTTTAACTGGGGACCCCCACCCTGACGAGCACTAGAGTTGAGGCAGTACATTTTGTATAACACGGTTCTATTGTGAAAATAGCAGATCTACATGGCATGCTCATGAGCATGTAGTAGATCGGCTATTTTCACAATTTCTGCCTCTAATATTTGACAATTTGGCCAATGTTTAATTTGTCATTTTAGAGGTATTAAAAAGTCCTTAAATTGTCACTTTAGAAATGTGCAGATACCCTCCATACACTTAAACTTTATGTTGGTTTGTTTACTGTTCAGTGAGAAAACAATGTTGCACATTAAGTAGGGGTGGGCGATATGGAAAAATACAATATCACAATATTTTCCCAAGCTGTATCACGATACACGATTTTATCACAATTCTTTTTCACATTGGTTCTTATAGTTATTTTTCAAGTTACTTGACAAAAACTAGATTCTCTAGGTTCCTTTTGGGAGGTCTAATTTGAACTTTACAAGTATGTAACTCTGACAGTATACAAATGAAACCAAATGGACCCTTACGGGTCCATTTGGTTCCATTTGTATCCTGTCAGAGTAAAGTGGAGACCTTAAGATTTTAAAGTTTGAGGGCTACTGATTTAGACCAAAATAATGGTTTAAATTGAATTCTGCAATGAATCTCTGTATGAATTCTGCAATGAATCTCTGCATTAACGATTCAACAGGATTTCTTACAAGGCTCCCTCGGCCTCAATTGTATCACGATATATACGATACCTCTGAAAAGGCATATCGTGGAGACATTGTATCGTCTCAACGATAATTATCACCATATCGCCCACCCCTAACATTAAGTTAATCATCTGGGGATCCCCAAAGATAGTTTGGGGACCCACAGGTTGAGAACCACTGCTGTTGTACACGGTTGTTGTTATTATCCAGTTCCTCCTTATAAAGGACCTCACCGACGCAACAATATTCTGTCAAATATCCTAGGAAAGAAGTAGCAAACTATGAATATGATTCCTGCTGTGCAAATCACATAAATCAAATCAATGAACCAGAAATGGAAATTAGAAAGCTTGAGATATAGGAAGTAAAGCCAGCCAGGAGGTGGGGACAAACGTGACAGTCAGAGAGAGAGAGAGAGGTGGCAGATTGTTAGCAAAGCGTGCGTGAGTGAACAGGAGAGACAGAAATAAAAGTGACTGTCATCCCCTCCGGCAGGTAGGGACCCGACGTTCAGTCTCTTCTGGCAGAATCTGCATTTTCTTTCTTTCCTCGTTTTATACGGTATTTCTGAGCTTTGCTTCCTCTGCAATACTCTTCATATGGTGAAGAGCATGTGCATGCGTGACTGTGTTTGTGTGATTTATATCTTTTTTTATTGTTTTCTTTTTCTACGTTGAGATCGGATGCAGAGAGCCTGCTGTGCAGAGGTGTTTTGTCTTAGGGAGTGTGTGAATTTAAGTGAGGGGAATGGATTTCGATTACAAACAGAGTGTGTGTGTGTGTGTGTGTGTGTGTGTGTGTGTGTGTGTGTGTGTGTGTGTGTGTGTGTGTGTGTGTGTGTGTGTGTGTGTGTGTGTGTGTGTGTGTGTGTGTGTGTGTGTGTGTGTGTGTGTGTGTGTGTGTGTGTGTGTGGTAAATGTACTGTACACACATACGTCACTCTTAAGGGCCTATTCATTGTTGATAGACTGTTGATTGACTGTACATTATTACCCAGATACTGACTTGCTGTTGAAGCCTTTTGACACTGTACATTCATGATGATCGTCTGTACCCATGCAGTCTTATGCAAAGGTTAAAGTGTTATCTAGATAGCATAGTGATAGTAATCTCTCTGCATTTGATGTAATTACCTCTGTAAGTTTACTGTGCTTACTATAAATCACTCTGGATTAGGAGCGTCTGTTAAATGCCTAAATTTTACACACACACACACACACACACACACACACACACACACACGCACACACGCACACCCATTTATTTATTCATTAGCAATAGATAGAACTGTATATTCACATTCAGTGTGTTGTACTGTATGTTAAATTCAGAGACCCAGTGCCCAGTCTTGTGTCAGCAAAGGCTGTCAATTTTTTATTTTATCTTGATTTTATTGTTATTAACTTTTGGTTCCAGGCTGTTACTCTTACTTGTTCCTGTGTTTCACTCATTCTGCTGTTGCTGCTATGACACCTGAAATCAACGTTTTTAGGCCAAAGACCCCTTAGTTGAGAGAGAGATGAAGCAGGGACCCCCACAACCTTTTCATAGATTCCATATGGTTTTCAACGTTTGACGGCGCAATTGTCAGTGTATTTTAGATTCATGTCAATTTGTGTTTTCAGATATTTAACCACTTGAACCGTCAATACTTAATAAACCTGAACTTTCACTCTGTACTTAGTCTGCTCTTTTCCCCTCTACACCAAAGCTCTTTGCCAAAAATAGCCGATCTACAAGTACTTGTAGATCTGCTATTTTTGGCTAAAGTTATCCGAATATGGATGCTAGGTTTCAAGTGGTTAAAAAGGGACAAAAAAGGTTTCATACAAAGATTGGGAGGACCCCCTGTAGTAACTCTGAGGACCCCCTAGGGGTCCTGGACCCCCTGTTGAAGACCCTTGCAATAAAGGTTCATTTATCATCTTCTTATCTTATCTTCTTCTTGTCTGCCTCCCTCAGGTAGAGGTGGCCCCACTGCAGATGAGGGAAGATGTTGGCTATGGACCAAGGAGTGGTGGAGGAATGGCTATCAGAATTTAAGGTATGATTTGTATGCGTGTGTGTGTGCGCACGTGTGTGTGTGTGCGTACATCATGTTCATGTGCACTTGCCTCCAGAATCGGATATGAGAATGGTGCACCCATGATCAGTATTCTGTTTGTCACGCTTTCAGCCTGCAAAATCGTTATTTTCACCTCTTGTTCGTATACACACAGAAACACAGTACATTTACATGCTCGTAGAGAGTACTAGAGAAGCACACAGATGCGCGCGCGTGCGCTCACACACACACACACACACACACACACACACACACACACACACACACACACACACACACACACACACAGAGACAGACATGCACAGACACAAAGACATGCACACCAGAGATCACACTAAGGTGGTAATTGCCGGTTTTGGCAGTTTTTTCATGACAAAAGCTGGGTAAATATTAATCCCTCCGGACATCCTTTTATTATTATTACCGCAAATCCTCTGCCTGACCCCCAAGTGCTCTCTCTCTCTCAGTCTCTCTCTCTGTCTGTCTGAGAGGATGACAAACAAGCAAGATGGAGAGAGTGGCACATAGGAGTAGTTCTGTGTATACAGTAGATAGATAGATACCTTTATTATCCCAAGGGCAGCACAGCAGTATAAGGTTATTTACAAAGTTACAGAGAAGTAAGAAAAAAGATAAAGAAAATAAAAAATAAGAACAGAGTACAGTAAAGAGCAAGGTACGTCAAAGAAAGTGAACGAATACTATATATATATATATATATATATATATATATATATATATATATATATATGTATATTAGGCTTGTCACCAGAACCGATACTTCGGTACCTAGTCGATGCCAAGATGTGACGGTACTGTACGGTACTGACTTTTCTACAAGTACGGTAGTACCGAGGTACCGTTGGTACCGAGATGCCAGATCTGGCCGCTTCTTTTGTGTTGTTTTTGGGCTGTAAATGAGCGGTTATCTGGCAACCCTCACCCTCTGATGCTGTGTACGTGACGACGTGGAGTCGTGGAGTACCACGCTTTAAGGAGAAAAACAACAACATGCAACATGGCGGCGCCACACGCATCTGCGACGCTTCGTCTTTTACCAGCAGCGACAGCTGTCCCTCCATTAGTTGAGAAGAAAAACTAACCAAAAGTCGCGTATAGTACTTTGCATTCGAGGATGAGCGGGGATTAATAGTTGGTCGTCAAAAAACCTGTATGCCGTTAACCGTTTCCAGACGAAAGGGAGGAACACATCCAACTAGCGAAACATCTAAAAAGACCGACATCCAGACTTGTACAAATAATTCAAGGTGAGTGCATTTGAATTCTCGTGTAATCATTGTTGCCCATATCTAATAACGTTACTATGGTGACTGGTGAGCCCACACAGTAAATGAGCTGCCTGGCAAAGTAACGTTATGTCCAGCTCCAGCCTCGTCACGGAGAGCAGCCCCCGTCTGTCCCCCATAATAAAGTTATATAAAGTTGCCAGGCAGCTCATTTACTGAACCGCCTAACGTAACGTTAAACAACCCTGGAATAATACATACGCTATTCTTTGTTTGAGAAGGCTGGCATTGCTGTTTAGCCAGTGTTCTTTTGAGTTTCCTTTTTTTTACGCTAGGATTGTGTGTGTGTGTGTGTGTGTGTGTGTGTGTGTGTGTGTGTGTGTGTGTGTGTGTGTGTGTGTGTGTGTGTGTGTGTGTGTGTGTGTGTGTGTGTGTGTGTGTGTGTGTGTGTGTGTGTGTGTGTGTGTGTGTGTGTGTGTGTGTGTGTGTGTGTGTGTGTGTGTGTGTGTGCATGCGGTCGTAATAGACTGTGTGTGTGCGCGCGCGGTTGTATAGGCTATGATTTGTAATAAATAAATATAACTAAAAAGGGTTTCACCACGTCATTAAATTACTGCTTGCACTGTGTGTGTGTGTGTGTGTGTGTGTGTGTGTGTGTGTGTGTGTGTGTGTGTGTGTGTGTGTGTGTGTGTGTGTGTGTGTGTGTGTGTGTGTGTGTGTGTGTGTGTGTGTGTGTGTGTGTGTTGCTGTAGTCTAAGCTACACCTACTAACTGAAATATCAATGTTCTTTTCACAGTATCAGCCAGAGGAGGACTTTGACAGGGAGGACAGGCCAGAGCAAAGCCAGCAGCAGCAACACACACAGCCAACACTTTTATTTTATTAATGATACATTTTTTAAGGCTACATGCACAGTATTTTATTTTAATCATTTAAAGCTACATGCAACTTCTGTTTAATCATACAGTATTGTTGTTTGTTGTTCACTTCTAATAAAGGAGTGTATGTTGAACTACTTGGGATTTATTGTTTATTTTTTATTTTTACCGTGGTATCGAAATAGTATCGAGAATCGTGGAATTTCAATGGTATTGGCATCGACTACTAAATTTCTGGTATCGTGACATCCCTAATGTATATATATATATATATATATATTTAAAGTGTCCTTATGCACAACTATCAATACAGTACAGTGCCCCCAAATCAAAGTGACCCAATACAGTCAATGCTAGTTAGTGCAACAAGTATCTCACATGTCAAACACAAGCAAAAATACTCAAAACTACTAACACAACCTAATAGTGCAGAGTGTCCAAAGGTCAGTGCGATATAAAAACAACTAGAAAAAGAAAGAAACCGTTACTGTTTTACATTTCAATGAAAACAAGGTTAAAATGTGCCATGTTTTTCTCCTACAAATCAACCCAACAATGCAGAGACATCTGAAGATGAAACATCCAACAGAGATGCCCATAGAGACCGCACAACAGCTGTCCATTTAATTATTGGCGTCGCTGCGACTACAAGGTCACATCATCACGTGCAGCTCAAAACACGAGGTTAAGCACAAAGATGGATACATGTACATGTCCTGTCCTGTAAAACGTTACCATTTGAATTGAAAAGCTCTATGACGGGGGTCCTCAACATTTTCAGGCCAAGGACCCCTTGGTTGAGAGAGAGATGAAGCATGGACCCCCACGACCTGTTCATAGATTCCATATAGTTTCATTGTTTGACAGCACAATCATCAGTGTATTTTGGATTTGTGTCAATTTGTGTTTTCAGATATTTAACCACTTGAATCGTCAATACTTAATAAACTTCACGCTGCAAGGCGTTGTGAGCTTGTAGATCTGCTATGTTTGCTAAAGTTCTCAGAATATCTGTTTTACGCTACAGTTTACAGTTTACAGTTTAGGCATTTAGCAGACGCTTTTAATCCAAAGCGACTTACAATAAGCAGATAATACATCACTATAATAAACAAGATAACATGTCAGAACATCAACAACAATATAACAAATGCATTTGAATATCAATCTATAAAAAAAACAATATAATCAGTAAAGAAAAAAGGATTCTAAAAACCTAAAAAACAAATGCTAACTAGCTTCCTGTATGGTCATTCAGTGTTTCAGGAGTGCTATGGGTTTAGGTGGAGTCTGAAAAGGTGAGTCTTCAGTCCACGGCGAAAGCCAAGCGTGTGAGTCTGTTGTTCTAAGTGCGACAGGGAGTTTATTCCACAGCTTGGGAGCCAGGAGGGCAAACTGTCTCGGACGAGTGGATTTTTGTCCTGGGGCTTTTAGCGAGGGTTCTGTCAGCATCCATGTGTTGGCTGATCTAAGTGAACGGGTGGGGGTGTAGGGGTTGATCAGGTTTTGGAGGTATGGAGGAGCCATACCTTTGGCTGCTTTGAAGGTCAGCATCAGTGTTTTGTATTCAGTGCGGGCCGCAACCGGGAGCCAGTGGAGTGAGCGGAGAAGGGGGGAGACATATGAGAACTTAGGCTGGTTGAAGACCAGTCGTGCCGCAGCATTTTGGATCAGTTGGAGAGGTTTAAGTGCACATGCCGGGAGACCAGTGAGGAGAGAGTTACAATAGTCAAGTTTTGATATGACAGATGTCTGGATGAGGAGCTGGCTGGGCTGCCTCCTGGGTGAGGAAAGCTAGGATTCAAGTGGTTAATATAAAAAAGGAGAGAACTGTTTCTATCACACAAAGATTTGGAGGACCCCCTGTAGTAACTCTGAAGACCCCCTAGGGGTCCCGGACCCCCTGTTGAAGACCCCTGCTCTATGAGGACTTGAGGACACTGTGTGTAGGGTCTCTGTAAAAAGCTTAATCAACTTTCCTCCAAAGCTGTCTTAACTGCAGACGGATAGAGCAGCCACCACTGATTAGCCTACTGTATTATGTTGGCGTAACCTATTAGTAGCCCGTTTGATTTATTAGCGGACGCTAAGCCAATCAACGTTATGAAGGGTTATTGTGAAGTGGCCTATTTCTGTGCAGTAACCCCCTGTGAATGCTTGTTATCCTCAAGAAAATGTATTCTGATAAACTGTTGAGAAATCATTACCCACGCACACAAAATGTGAGCCAATTCAATATTCAATTATTACTTTTTTTAATATTCAAATTGTTAGTTAGAAAATAATGTTGCCATAACTGTTGTTGGACTACATTTATACCCCTTCTTGTCGTTGATGCATTATTAAATAAGAATGGATATGGCCATTATTTTTTTCTATCAGACATTTGAATGCATTCATCCTCGTCATTGTGGCTGGCACTGCAGTTTGAAACCCTAGCGCAACCTCTGACACACACACACACACACACACACACACACACACACACACACACACACACACACACACACACAAGCACATACACACACACAAACTCACCCAGACACCTCTCTCGTTGAAGTGCTCAACTGAGGAAGTGACTACAATGAGAATTTATTTAGCATATCATTTTTTCCCTGTTGAAAACATTTCATAGATTTTCAAACGTATTCCTTTTTCGTCACTTTTTGTCTGTCACTAAAATGAAGTAAAAAGAAGTCTACAACAAAAAACTAAACGGAACTAAAGGACAAAAAAACTGAATGCAAAGAAAAACATGAAAAGACTTCTGGATTGGGAGTCTTACATCCTTACAAGCTCCTATCATCTGTTTCAGATGACCTTTCCATAATCCTCAAACATTTTCCCAAAATAGTATTTATACTTTCTTTGAAAGGCATTTCTTTGTATATTTAAGTTATTTGTCATATCTGCCCTGTGCGATTTTTGATTACGTAGCCTAAAAGTCAAGCTTGTAGATCTGACGAGTCGACGCCATTGTACAATTGAGTAAAGTATTACTCAAACACAAGTGCACGGTTGCATGATTGCTGGCCAGGTCAACAAACACCTGAAATGACATGGGGCCAGAGAGCAGATTTCCCCATAGATATGTGTAAGTTTGAGAGAACAAGTCCCTTGTTACATCCACTTTGAACTGAACTGACCTGCTAGAGGAAGTAAATGAATGTGGCTGACAGCGTTGTTAGTTCCTCTATCTCTATCACCTTGTGGACTGGACTGGACGCTGTCACCCTGTTTGACCAGTTTCCCCACATTTTTCTTTTTAGCTTTTTCCCCTTTTTTCCCCTCAATTTAGTAATGTATTTATGCCAATTGTGCAATTCACTGCTGTTGTGTCCTACTGACTCCCCTACCAGTGAGGAGCCCCCACCGGGAGGACGACGTAGGGCCTTCATCCTACACCTCCCGCCCAAAACTCCCTGCTGACGGGGGCCGCCCCCCCCCCCCAGCCTGTAGGATTTTGTGCAGTGGACAATTATCACCCTTCCTGACCGGTTTCCCTCCCCCGAACACAGGCCAATTGTGTTAGTGTAGATACTCGACAAAGCCGGATGCACCGCGTTGGATTTCCCCACAATTAAGACCAGCAGGAAGTGTCTCTGTCCTTCCTAGCTGAGAGATAATGTCACCATGGTTATGGTAGTTGACTCCAGAGTAGACATTGTATGCATGCACCGTATATTTGAGGTGGGACATTTTCACGCTTCTTTGACCTTTTCTGACGAGACAGAAAATCTATCGCCCTCTCAAATAAGAGTTCAAGCTAGTCAACACTGATGTCACGCTCTATCAAGGATAAGGCTTTGATCAATAAACATTTTGCAGTTCACCTCTAACCCTGTGTGTGTTGTGTGTTTCAGACGTTGCCTGACAGTGCGGTGTCCAGCTACGCCGCATCACTGAAAGACAAAGGCGCTCTGGTCCCAGCGCTCTACAAAGTCGTCCGAGAGAACTACAGCGATGTATGGGCACACACACACACACACACACACACACACACACACACACACACACACACACAATTACCATGGGATTATTTATAGAAACAAAATTACCCTGTCAGTCAGATAACCAAAAATACATTTGGTCTCGATTTCCGTAGCTGTCTGGCTGTCACAGAGACACACAGACACACAGACACACACACACACACACACACACACACACACACACACACACACACACACACACACACACACACACACACACACACACACACACACACACACACACACACTGATCCCTCTTTTACCCAAATACATGTAGGTTTGTGTGATCATCATTCTGGCAGCTTATCTGGTTTTGGACAGCAGGAGAGATGACCTAGTGTGATCATTTATTTAGAAATATGTTCAGTATTTCTGCCTGCCGCTATCTGTCAAGTTCCATAACTGTTGTTGTTGATGTTGCATTCATTTGTTGGTTATTGCATAATTCATATACCTGATGAACTGATTTTAGTGACACCCACGGTATTTCCTCTAGTGCCTCCTTTAAGTGATTATGCAATAACTGTCACCCCACCCCAATTCTGCCACTATTAATAATAATATAAAATGTCTGTTTTGGATTTAACATTTTTTCTCCACTAATGAGATCGCGAGGCTCTAAGGATGTCAGTCTTAGGCGCCGGCTACACAGAGCTGGATATTTCTGAAGCTAGACATTTTTTATGCGTTTGGGGCTTGCAGCCACACGAAGCTGGATATTTTGGCTGCGAAGCTGTATATTTTTGAAACCGGATAAATAAGTGGAGAGATTGAAAAATATCCGATTCACTGGATCCGTGTAGACGGGGAACCCGGATATCTCTGAAGACTTTACTGTGTGTGTGCTTGTTAGACCTAGATATCTTTGTCATGTGGACCTAGATATTTTTCTATGTGGATATCTGAAAAAACGGCATATATGAAATATCCAGCTCTGTATGGACCTAGATATGTTTCTATGTGGATATCTGAAAAAACAGGATATATATATATATAAATATCCAGCTCCATGTAGCCTATGCCTTAGTCAATTCTATCCGTTTGGGTGTAATGAGCAGCACAGCCTATAGGGGCTGCCTGCTAGTAGGCCTGTCACAATTATCAACATTACTGGTAATCGCCTAATGGCTATTATTTGAGATGATCTAAAAATAAATGAGCATTTCCATGAAACATTATTTTTAGTTTTTGTGGAAATGGCAGATCTACAAGGCAAGCTCAAAACAATCAGATATTTCCACTATTCATGTTGTGTTTTTTATTGTATAAAGTTATTAAAATGTAAAAGATTTGTCTTTTTTGGTTTACAAAACCTAAAAGCCAAACAGAAATGTAATTTTTTTCATTCATGTTACAATGTTCAAGAGGCAGAAATGCAATTAAATTGGCAATCGCAATTATTTGAATCGTCAAATAAAATAAAAACTATTGTGACAGCCCTACCACCTGCTTTTTTGCACTTAGTTGATGTGAAATAACGTGTGTGTGTGTGCGTGTGCGCGTGTGTGTGCACATGTGTGTGTCCCACCCCAGCTGCTAGAGCCGGTGTGCCACCAACTGTTTGAGTTCTACCGGAGCGGGGAGCCGCGGCTGCAGCGCTTCACCCTGCAGTTCCTCCCCGAGCTCCTGTGGAGCCTGCTGTCCGTCAGCGCAGCCAGGGACCCGCACACCTCCGGCTGCATAGAGGCCCTGCTGCTGGGCATATACAACCTGGTAGGATATGATCCATCCATAGAGGCATATACAACCTGGTAGGATATGATCCATAGAGGCATATACAACCTGGTAGGATATGATCCATAGAGGCATATACAACCTGGTAGGATATGATCCATAGAGGCATATACAACCTGGTAGGATATGATCCATAGAGGCATATACAACCTGGTAGGATATGATCCATAGAGGCACATAATCAACTGTTTTAACTGGGGACCCCCCCCCCCACCCTAAGCACTAAGCGCTGCGAGACGTTGTGAGCCCCCACCCTAAGCACTAAGCGCTGCGAGACGTTGTGAGCAATTTTACAATTTCTGCCTCTAATATTTGACAATTTGTTTAATTTGTAATTTTAGAGGTATTAAAACTTCCGTGAATTGCCACTTTAGAAATGTGGAGATACCTTCTATAAACTTAAACTTTATCATGGTTTGTTTACTGTTGAGTGAGAACACAATGTTGCACATTAAAGCTAATCATCTGGGGACCCCTCAAAATATGAATACATTTGGGGACCCCCCCTTGGGGGTCCCGACCCACAAGTTGAGAACCACTGGCCTATAGGATATGAAGCATATAGACCCTGCTGCCGGGCTTCCACAGATAAATATTGTGAAAATAGCCGAGCTCACAGCGGCTCGCAATCCGAAGCATTATGAGCTTGTAGTTCGTCTATTTTCACAATGTTTGCCTCTTTCCTACTTAATATTTGACAATTTGGTCAATTTGGTATTAAAAAAAATTGCTTAAAAGTCATTAAATTGTAATGTTAGAAATGGGATTAGCTGTTGCACCCATAAATGGGTACCGGATCACTCCGTAGGAAGGAGAGCTGTGAAAAAAACTGAAACCGAAATTAAGAACGCTGTTTGTATGCAGTGTTGTTTGTGCGTCATCATGACTGATGCCTTCATAGAGCAGTGTTTGACAGTGTGGAGGCCGGGGCTTCTGTATAAAAGGGTGATTTATACTGCCAGCGTCGTGCACCTAAAATAGCAAATCGTCTCTATCGGGTGGAAACCTCGTATGTTCAAAACCGTTTGAAATTCAAACGTAGCAGATCTTCCAGCTCCAAACGCAGTGAGATTTTCGAGCTTGTGGATCTGCTACTTTTGATACTTTTGTGTGACGCCGCAACGCTCTAGTATGATCAAGTTGGGTATTCATTTACGAAAAAACATGGAGATACGAGGTTTCTTGCCAGACAACAACAACGAAATGATCAACAAGCCTGCATCACCTCACACTGCGACACGTTGTAGGCTTGTAGACCTGCACCACGTACTGTATAAACCAGGGGTAAGATGCTGTACATGTACGTTCACTTGTGTGTGTGTGTGTGTGTGTGTGTGTGTGTGTGTGTGTGTGTGTGTGTGTGTGTGTGTGTGTGTGTGTGTGTGTGTGTGTGTGTGTGTGTGTGTGTGTGTGTGTGTGTGTGTGTGTGTGTGTGTGTGTGTGTTCACGTGTGTGTGCAAGCAGCTCCCTGTGTGTTGTCTGCCTGTGTGAAGCAGAGCGCCCCTAAACACTCCACTCTGAATAACAGAGTAGGTCAGCTGTCACTCAAAAGGCTGTCTGGCCGCAGCGCATTAATCCACTTGACATTAACACACACATGCAGGGGGGCAGAGAGACCCCAGGGTGCGCGTGCACACACACACACACACACACACACACACACACACACACCCTACGTGAAGAGCGATTATGAAATAAATAAGCCCACAATTTCCTCCACGCTTTAGGGGCTACACACTTCAAAAAAATTGCTTTTCTTTTTCGCACCCACCCACACAGACGCACACAAAAAAAACACGTTTTCTCTCTCTCTCTCTCTCTCTCTCTCTCTCTCTCTCACAGGAAATCGTTGACAAAGATGGCCAGAGTAAAATATTATCCTTCACTGTACCTTCCCTCTCCAAACCCTCTATATACCATGAGGTGAGTGCATGCACACACACACACACACACACACACACACACACACACACACACACACACACACACACACACACACACACACACACACACACACATGCAGAGAGCGACAATTGACGAAGATGATCCTATTATCATGATTGATTATGATGTTATTAGTGATTATTTTTACTATCTAGTTCTTTATGAAACATAATGATACTGATACTTGATAGTTAGCAGTTGAGAGGCCTTCACCAGGCCTCAGTAGCTATTGTTTTGGTAAAGCCTATCTTGTTATCGTACAGCTCGTCCCAGAGACACAGTAAAACTATAGTGTCTGACCTTTCTTCTTTGCAGATACATTGTTTCGTCTCCTCATTGCCTCATTGATTATTGATTGATCTGAATTCCTCCACACTAGTAAACTCGGATTGCATGTAAGCTAAACATATAGCATCAGTCTAAACAATAATACGGTAAAAGAAAACTATACATTGAAACCATCAGATACAGGTAATCAATGGACTTAGAATCTGTTTATATAACATGCTATGTAAATTACAGTTTAACATTGTGGTCAATAAAAACAAGCCGCACGCACGCACGCAAGCACGCACACTCACACACAGACACACACAGACACACACACACACACACACACACACACACACACACACACACACACACACACACACACACACCTCAAACGCTTCAGTTTGCCCTTGCAGACAGGACCCTGACTAAGAATGTGATCTATATCTCCTCATTCCATCTACAACACCCTCACCCCTGGCTCCTCCAGCCTTCAGCCATTGGCTCCATAGCGCTGACGGAAGGAGCCCTGGCCAATCACGGGCTGAGCACGGTTGTGTACAGCGGACCACACCTGCAAAGAGAAACCTTCACAGCACAGAACAGGTGAGATGTGCAGGAGCCATGTTTGTGGCTATAGGCTAGATAGAAGGTTCTCAACCAATTAAGACCTGAGGCCAATTCTAAAAATCTCTTCTAAATCCATACGTTTTCTGATAAACGTATGTGGTGGTCAAACCTTTTCATGTCTAGGACCCCCAAAGGTATATGGATTTGGCCACTGAACCCCATCCCAAAATGTTTTGTTCTAGGGACCCCCAGAAGCAAATACTTTATTTAAAAATGTTGCTCTACAAGCTCAGTGCGTCACTTCATGCCTCGCTATGAGCTTGTAATTTGCTTTTAGCTAGCTAAAGTATAAAATAATCGATTGAATTCATTGAATATTTTATTAGACGTAAAACGGCATGAGTACAGTCAAATCACTTTGTCTAAAAGGATTTCACCAAAAAAGTCCTTGCGGTCTTATTTCCATTGGTGTAATGCTTTTTAGCTCAAATCTAAAGTGACACAGATGCTTTCACGATTTTAATGGGTTGAACGTTTCCATTTCAAGGAACCCCATTTGTTTTATCGCCACTGTCGAGCAGAAACCTTGTACTGTATGTCCCCATTTTTACTTTTTATGTTTCTTTTTTTTTTTTTTGAAAAACGTATGTTTCTCTATTAGTGTTTCTCAAGCTTTTTCTTGTTGAGCACGCCTAGAATTATATGTATGTGACCGTAGACCAGCATCTCAAAATATGTTAAAGATTTGGGTAGCACTTTACAATAATGACCTGTTATAAAGCATTTATAAACATTTATAACACATTAATAAGCAGCTTGTAGATGAGTAATAATGAATGAATAAGCGGTTAATACATGTTTATTTAAACATTTATAACTATATTTAATAATCATTTATAAATTGTTAGTAACTAGTGAACTATTCATGAATAAGCCATTTATAAACAATTATAAATATATTTTAAATCATTTGTAACCAAAGTTATTTAGTATTTATAAGCTATTTAGAGATAAATAACTAATCATTTACAAGCTATTCATATACATTGGTAAATGTTTAGTAAAACATTTATAACCCTTTTTATGCCTTTGTAAATGATTATTAAAACATTAATAACACAGTTATAAGTTATTTGTAGATAAGAAACTAATCATAGACAAGCTATTTATATACTAATTCATTGTTTACAACTGTCTATTTATGTGGCCTCCATTTTTGTTCATGTTTAACAAATGCTTTGTAAAGCATTCCTAAATTATCTATAAATCATTGCTAGATGTTATCAAGAGCCCTAATGTAAAGTGAAGACACTTCATAATCTACAACTGTCTGTTAATAACGTGGCCTCCATTTTTGTTCATGTTTAACAAATGCTTTGTAAAACATTCCTAAAATATCTATAAATCATTGGTAGTGTAAAGTGAAGACCACGTTAACAGACAGTTCATGTTTAACAAATGCTTTGTAAAACATTCCTAAAATATCTATAAATCATTGGTAGTGTAAAGTGAAGACCACGTTAACAGACAGTTGTAGATTATGAAGTGTCTTCACTTTACATTAGGGCTCTTGATAACATCTAGCAATGATTTATAGATAATTTAGGAATGCTTTACAAAGCATTTGTTAAACATGAACAAAAATGGAGGCCACATAATAGACAGTTGTAAATAATGAATTAGTATATAAATAGCTTGTCTATGATTAGTTTCTTATCTACAAATAACTTATAACTGTGTTATTAATGTTTTAATAATCATTTACAAAGGCATAAAAAGTGTTATAAATGTTTTACTAAACATTTACCAATGTATATGAATAGCTTGTAAATGATTAGTTATTTATCTCTAAATAGCTTATAAATACTAAATAACTTTGGTTACAAATGATTTAAAATATATTTATAATTGTTTATAAATGGCTTATTCATGAATAGTTCACAAGTTACTAACAATTTATAAATGATTATTAAATATAGTTATACATGTTTAAATAAACATTTATTAACCGCTTGCTCATTCATTATTACTCATCTACAAGCTGCTTATTAATGTGTTATAAATGTTTATAAATGCTTTATAACAGGTCATTATTGTAAAGTGCTACCAAGATGGGTAATAGTGTTCAAGATTTTTCAAAAACAGCAGTGCCATGCCGTGTGCTTGTATATTTGCTATTTATTAATAGTTAAATCATAAAATAATGGTTAAAGTGGTTCAAATCTAGAGTGACGCGGATGCGTTCCAGGTCTAAATGGTTTAATGCCCTACTTCGTCATACAAGAGTGTCAAGCTAAACTAGTGAAAAAGGCAGATTTACAAGCTATTTTCTATACCAGTAAGACACCCTAAGGTCGATGGGCGCATGCAGACTATAGCCCCCTATATGGAGATATAGCCCCATATATGGAGATCCCTGATGTCATCAATATCATTCAGCAGAAGGATATAGCCCCATATATGGACATCCCCAGTCGTCTCCA
>NC_137819.1:41665281-41767781 GCF_963921795.1 Nannobrachium achirus | reverse complement strand
GCTGTTTGTTGTCAGGTGTATTTAGAGATACTGTAATGTGACATTTGTCCTCTGCCATTAACTCATCCTAACTATATTGGACGGGGGCAGAGCCCGGGGAACAGTCAGTCAGGCAGGGGTTAAGTGTCTGGCTTAAGGACACATAAGCCCCTTTTCCACTGACATGGCCCAAGACCACACCATTCCACACCGCCCACTTGTGCCAGGTTTTGCACTACAATAGGGACCTGGATAGAGTGGTGTGAAAGCGGTACTAAACGTGTTACTAAAAAGTATCCAATCTAGAGTAGGTCTGAGCTAGGCCAAACAGGGGCAAATACATAATGACTGATCACTCACTGACTTATTAGTGTATTATAACTATCATAGTAATACATTAATACTACATAGTGTATTATAATCACACTTGTAATCCATTATAGTGTATTATAATTCAGGATAGTTGTAATACAAATTTATATTCGTATTATAATCAAAGTTAAAAGGGTAAATTTGTTTCTTACCGTATAGAGGTACTTTTGTGTAATGTAAAAAGTAGATATTTGTGTGTGGTGCGGTGTGGTGCGGTGTGGTGTGGTGTGGTGTGGTAGAATTCAGCCGTTGTGAGCTTGTAGATCACACTCGGCTGCGACGCCGGAAGCTCCGTCCAACGTCTGCGCAATGCATATGGGATGTTGGAAAGTTGTGGATAGACCTGGGCCAGGGAGGGGCGCGAACCGGCGACCTTCTGTTTAAATGGCATGAACTCTAGTCAACAAACAACAGGGCAGGTGGTCACAAGCAGAGTGCAAAAAAGAAATTCAAAGAAACTATAATACCAGGTAACCATCAAACCTAGCATCTAAATAACATTATTAGCATTTGTGGTCAAGCAAAAAAACGAATCTAAACGTGAACAAGTAACCACCATATATTGTCATCGTATGTACATGCAAGTCAGTGAATGCAGGCAACGCTGTAATCCCACTTGATTATTGACATGCTTTGCATTCTGCACCGTGGTTAAGCTGTAATCCTTGAGGTTGAGCTGCGAGCGGGGGATTGGACCTAAGCTCACAGGACTGCAACACAGGAGGGGCAAGGTGCACCACTCCCACACCAATTACACTGAAGCTTAGTCAGATTGCTGTGGATGGTGTTGGATTATTATCATTCTTAGACCAATGAATTTCTTTAAAAGAGAAAATATGAATGTGTTTTCACATTGCTTCCATAAAGGCATGCGCGTTCTTCTTTGATTGGCAGATAGGCCTGACACAATTATAACCTAATCTTATCGCAATTATTTGAGATAATCTCGATTAATTGCGATGTCTTAATCGTCATAATGTTTCCATGTTGAAAAATGTTCATACGTTTTCAAACATTTGAAATGTAACTTCGTGACGTGTGGTAAGCTTGTAGATAAGCTATTTCCACTAATTATTTGTGTGACAATTAATCGTCAACTCTATTGGAAGAATGGCAAAAAGTCCAGTGAAAAACTTCTCTCTCTCTCTCTCGTATACCATGTTTACACCAGGTGGTCGCAAGCTTAGTGTCGCTCAATGACGCGTCTGTCTGTAATACATAGCAGCTGACCAACAAAAGCCAAAACACAGGAGTTGAGATTATGACACAACCCTTCCCCGGGGCCCCAGGCTGGATTTACCCGAATGTGAGAGCGGTATACGCAGATTACGCACGCATCAGCACCACGCGCACCTGAGCATTTTTCACACGGCGAAGCTGTGTGGTGAATTGGCTGTTGTGCCACAATTATGTGTTTAAGGTTAAGCTATTGAGCTTTTGAGTTTATCCCCGTACATAACACAGAAAGAATCTTATTAATGAGATTAGCAGTTGAGGGTTGGCCGTTGTGTCAGACTCAGAGGAATTGAACCTCGGCCGCATAAAGTACACACACATCCATACATACATAGATGGGGACTGCCCATAAGTCCGAAGGTGCATTAGTCCGAATTTAGTTAGGGTTACTGAGGTTAAGGTTAGGGTTAGAGTTAGGACTAATGAACCTTCGGACCAATGACATGGCACCACATAGATACATACACGGTTGTTTTATCTTTAACAGTTTTTATTGTTCCGACACATACAAGTAACAATAAGACATGTAATGTAAATGTATACACATATTGAAAAAAAGTCTTGATTGATTGAATACCTTATTAGTCCGAAATGTAAACCACACGTGGTACAGTGCATTTTACGGTAAGTTTTATTTAAAGCTAAAAGGATAACACAAAGAAAAAATCCTGGTTTCCATTGTGGTCCTATGTATTCAATTCATCAACATAGCATACACAATAATACAGTACATCACAAATAATGTCATCAACAAATACTAACACAAGTAAGACTCCCTAATCGGGAGATAAGCGACCGTCAGGTCGCATAATGTTGTCTGCAAAAAGCAACCTCATGGTGGCGCTAGAAGAGGGGCATGTGAGAAATCAGGGGCGGAGGTTGTGGTTTGCCAGCCAAGGAGTGTGCGTGAAAAGTTTCGCATGGATAGGGGCAACGGTGGCGGAGATAAGAGTAGGGGAAAAGTGTGACATGACGTGACTGACTGACTGACTGACTGCCAGTGGAGGTTTTGATAGTAACTGCGACCTAACTGTCGCAATTATATGTTCAGAGGAGATGGGATAATTACATTTACCTTCCCCTTTGGTCTCCTGGTGGATGTATTTTCAGTATAATTTTGAAAGAAACACATCCTTGAATGGATGGTGTCAGGGCATTCCACACATTTTGGTGGCAGAGCAGTAGAATGAGAACTTTCCCATGTTAGTTCTAAATTTGGGTGCAGAAGTATAGTTCGGTATGGGGCTATTGAGCATATTGTCTCTTTGACTATCTCGCATAGTGTTTCTCATCCTAAGAAAAATGCAATAAAACTAAAGGAGAAGTAACTCTTGCCCCTGTGTGCAATCCATTCCCTATACATGTTTGATGATCGAAGGCCTCATTTAGACGACAACGCTCTGTAGAGAAAACGGCGAGGTCCCACAATTGTAAATTTTATCCAGCGTTCATATGAAGCCGCTCCAAGGCATGAAAAGAGGTAGTGTGCATGCCATGTCCCTAGAGATCGCTAGGTGGCAGTGACAGCCTATCTGGCAATGTGTGACATCATGTCCGCTCTACTTCCTTGTCACAGCATTTGTTTACATAATCACCATGGCAGCACACAGGCTTCCCTGCGCTCCACTGCTGTCGGCTTTGCAGTGTCAATTACATCACACATTTTGCGGTTTCCCTGTAACTCGCCCGTTTAGATGGAAACGCAAGGAGGATCGTTTCACAGAATTTCACAAAGAAATACGGATTTACTATCTTCCGTTTTTAACCCCCGAAAATGTCGTCTGAACGGAAGGCACATCTGACTTTTAATTTTGCGGAATTCTCGTTGCAAAAACGCAGTGTAAACGAGCCTTCAGAGGACACTGCACTAGTCAAGTGAACTCTTGTCTGTTTGTAGCTCTCTCATACATACCGCCCAAGCAGGCACGTCACATTATTGTGATAAATGGGAGACGCCACACCTGGCTGGTCACTGTTTCCTATAGGAAAACGATCTAAAATGTTTCCACCCTCGTATCTTCAACTCGAGGACATTCAATCAAAGAATGTGTGCGTGTGTATGTGTCCTAGGGATGGGATGATACGTGATATTATTGTTTATCGTGATAAAAAAACACTCACGATAATCGTATCGTGGAGATTTAATTTATCGTGATATCGTCCTCCGTCATGCACTGGGATCAATTCACCTTTTAATTGCTGAGCTGCATATCTGGTACCACTTAAACCCCCTATAATTGGTAAAAGGTACTTATAATATACGTACTTGATACAGTCTTTTTTTCACTTTCTATCAAATGTCTTTGCCAACAAATAGCCGATCTACAGGGTTAGGGTTAGTTTGTAGATCTGCTATTTTTTGGCAAATGTTCCACCCCAGGATAATGGATTTTGATTATCGCGATAATATCGTAAATCGTGATTTATTTTGTCACAATAATCGTGATATGAAACTTTCATATCGTCCCATCCCTAATGTGTCCCCAAGGTGGGAAATGCTATCAAGTCGTCGCTGCAAGGCGTGAACCTGAAGAGAAACAAGGAGAGGGCACGCAGCATCCAGGTGGACATCACCCCCACGTCCTCCAGGATCTCACGTAACGCTGTCACCTCGCTGTCCATCAGAGGCCACCGCTGGAAGAGACATGGTGAGTCACACAGTCACACGCGCGCACACACGCACAGACACACACGCACACACATACACACACACACACACACACAAACGCACAAAGGCCAACGGGTGCAAAACACAAAGGCGAGAGAGATGCTGCGCATGAAATTGCTCAATTCAAGGACTGTAGACGTCAGAAATGAACTCGCTTCATATTTTTCCAAGTTAATATACAGTATTTTTCTGAACTGTCGAGCACTGTGGGGCCTTGAGGATACCGCCCCCCCCCCCCCAACCCAAAGGACAGCACTTGGGACACATTGGATCACTGTTGTTCATTCATCCATCAATGTCCATCTCATTGTCCTACTGTAGTTTCATGGTGTGTGGTGTCCCATCAGTCACTGCCAAACTTCACTATATCTTTTCCATATCGTCACAGTCGGGCAGAAACCTCGTATCTCCATATTTCGTCTTTGTCTTCTTCAACCACGCCAGAGGTTCGGAGGCCACAGACTATATGTTTATGCCCCTGTCAGTCCGTCTGTGTGTCTGTCTCTGTCTGTGAGCAGCCAATCTCTGGCAAAGTTGGACTGATTGCGTTGACATGTTGCAACCTTGTAGATTTTTGAAAAGCTTATAAAATGTTTGATTATTTAAAGCCAGTTCCCAAAACAGTGACACTGTGGGTTTTATAAATATTTAACCAATGAAAAGTATTAATACGATCTTGTATCTAAACTTAATTCGACCCATTAGAAGACAGGATTTATTTTTTTCCCATTAACTGAAACGATACCGTTTTGGACAACCAGGTTTCCGACATGACGGCGTACTTGTAACCTCTACTATCCCCTGCCAGCTTAGAAAGTCCCCTTATTCAACACAGAATACGCCAGAGCAGATAAGAGCCAGGGACAAAGTTTAACTACAGTGATTCAGTGACTTTGAGCCACTATAAGTCAGCCAAGGACACAGGCCAGGAATGGAGATAGAGAGTCATAATTCCTACCTGAGAGGTGCCGAGACTCGGTAAAATGTGACTGCTATAAACCGTAGGAACTGGAAGGTTACAGCCTTTACGGGCTACGCTATAAGACAGAGCAGGAACAGGAATGTTTTTTAGTTATGAGGACAGAAAGTATTCATCGATGTACTAAAGAACATATCAAATATTTATCATGGTTTCATATACTGCCGTGCAGTGCCGTCCCATTTCTAACTTCCAGAGTTTCTACGTTTTTTTTTTTTGTGCCATTATATAATTGGGATGAGGCTCTAAAAAAAATAGAGGGAAAGGCAGTAGAATTACTTTTCTGTCCTTGTGGGACTGAAAAGGCAGTTAAATTATAGCGCTCAGCCGGTCTAGTGATGGGTGCTAATGACCAGGTTTCATCTTGTGCCCAATACCCCTAATTCATCTCATGGGGAGCTATTCAATGGTCCCCCACCATGCCAAACCTACTCATCTGTGTGCTACGACCTTCTCTTTGCACAGCTGGTTGAGGGGAAATACAATTAAAAATTAATTGCAGTACAGTGGGTGAACGGCAACCCACTATAAATTGAATGTATCATCCATCTCCATGTAGTGCTTTTGTTTTTTATTTGTGTCTTATAGTCTGACTTCTATGATTTCTTTTTGTCTTTTCATTTTTGCTGCCATGACATCGATTTCCTGTCTCTGTGTGTCTCTTTCTTGTGTCACTGTGGTCTTCGTCTTGTCTTGTGTTTTTGTTCATGTGTTTGTGTTTCTGTCGTTCTGTTGTTTTTGTGCGTCACAATTGTCCCCCGTCTTTTTCTGTATGTGTGTCCCGTCTTTGTGTCTTCACATTATGTCCATATGTGCCGTCTTGCCGCCCCACCTCCACCCCGCTACCTCCTCCCACGGCCCCACCAGAGTCCCAGGAGGTGAGTATAGACGGAGAGCCGCCGCTGGGGGGCGGCGGCGGCGGCCTCATCCCAGAGATCAGTGTGACGGGCGCGGGCGGCGAGCGCATGCCCAACGGAGACTCCCTGCGGCCACGCTCCGACGGCCGCGACGGCGAGCTGCCCGCCACCTCCGAGGTGGGCCAGGACCCCCGGGGGGGTCAGGAGCCGGTCAGGAGGCAGAAGTCTGTGAGGCGGATGGTGGAGAACGAGGGTTCCGGGGGGCCCGCCTCCGCGGGGAGGAGCCAGTACTAGGGCCCCGCCCCCCTCCTTCCCTTCCCCCTCCCCCAGCCCCGCTCCCGGGGTAACCCTAGGTAACCATGTGTGGAGGAAGGCCTGGCATGATGACTCTGTCTTGGGTTCTTCCAACCTCTTTTTTCTTTTTCTTTTTTAACTTTTTTTCTTCTCTCCCCGGCATCTCTAATCGCACGGTCACACTTCCTCTCAATGCCACTCATTCACTGACTACCTTTTGATTATTGCTTCAAGCCCTTGCAAATCTAAACCTCTGCATAACTGACAAATAACTGAATTTAATACCCTTCTTTGAACACTGATTCTTTTTGATTACGTTTGCAGAATCACGGCTGTAAATGCTTTGAATTCAAGGGAACATAAATATCAGTTAATTCATGAGGCATAAACAAACAGCTCTGTAACTACATGAATGGCTGTTGAACAGGTTTCAAGTTTTTTGTATATTTGTACTCAATTAGAATGATTGTGGGTAGTTCTTTCGTCGCCAGCCCAGGCCCTGGTACGCCTCAACATGCATTAAGCCTGATTTATACTTAGTTGAGCACCGGTTTCACGCATTAAAGAAAATGGCATCTATAAGCTCACAACACATCAGCGCAATGGGTTTGTGGGCTTGTAGATGTGGCTGTCGGTGCGTGACATCCATTTGAAACTATGTATGACTCAGCCCTAAGCTTTATATGAGTGTGTTGCCACAGAAGACTTATAGCTATAGCGGTACCACCTTGCTGCAGTAGCTCAGTAAGGATATGCAGGTCTCCCATTGGTTGAGCAGTGGTGGAAGAAGTACTCAGAAATACCACAATGAAGAAATACTTATTTCTTTTTTTTCACTGAAAGTCCTGTATCGAGTGTATTATTCTGTCAAACATCTGCACTGGAATGGTGATGGTGTTGATTCCCCCCACTCTGCATGGATGAGCTCAATGTGATCTTCATTGACCTGTGCCTATCTGCCTTGCTTTCTTTCAGTCAGCTGTGTGCCACCATTCCCTAGATTAGTCAACGTATTACTGCTGTGTGTATGTGGTGGTTGACTGCTCACATGGGTGGGTGTGTGTGCAATGTGCATGCATGAACAGAAGGGGAAAGATAAGTGGGTGTGTCTTTGTTTAGGGCTGTTCATGAGAGACACGAGAGGTTAATTGTATTTGCTTTACTTCTCCTTCCCGGTGTGATGTTTTTCTTCCAAAGCTTGTTTCTGTCTAGACACAGCTCTCTTCCTGCTCCTGGGTGTTTGGGCAACACCGATAAATCACTGTTTCCTCACATGGCTGCTTGTTTAATCTAACCTGTGTGCAGGACTGTAATACAAAAACCCTTGTCTTCTACCAAGCAGGCTGCCATTACGTTGGCTGAGTTAACACAGCATAGAGGCGCCACCTGTTGGAAGACAACGGCATAACCCCTCTGTTCTGCCATCTTCTATGATCAAATCTTATGTAAAAGAACAAGGAATATATTTTACGGTATATTTACAGTATTAGAGCATGATCCCAAACTATGACTTTCCTGTGATTGGATGGATACAATAGTGGGTACCAAAAGGAAGAGTGTGCACCTCGATGATTTTTTTTTTTTGCTATTTTGTTCAAAATGATGTTCAAATGTTCTAATCAAGTATACTTTACATCACTTAGGACCATTTTCCAAATATAATTATTTTTAACATTTTGGAGCAAATAGCCAACTTTAGTGCCCACTCTTCCTGTAACCGATTGGATCACATAGGCTGCAGGACGGAGGTGATAGTGTTTATATTCCTGCCTACTGTCCATCCTGTCTGACTTTCCCCCACTGTCCGTCCGTCCGTCTGTCCGTCCGTCCCTCTCAGACGCCGTGGACCTGGGTTCCCCGGACGAGCTGATGGAGATCTCCGAGGTGGACGAGGGGGTGTGGCCGGGCGGCGGGACGTCGTCGTCGGGGCACGACGTGACTCTGCCCAACATCACCATCACCGCCGGCGGCAACAACAACGTGACGGCGGCCAGCCTGGGGGCCAAGGCCATGAAGAAGTGCCGGCTGGGCGGGCGCTCCAGCAAGGACAAGGAGGCGGGGGCAGGGCTGGCGGCGACGGGGCGCGCCGCCAGCGAGTGCACCAACGAGACGCTGTCCGTCAAGCGGCTGACGCTCACCTCCAGCCAGTCGGTGCCCAAGCCGGGCGCCCTCAGCAGCTTGACGCGCACCGCCAGCGCCGTCTTCTCGCGCTCCTTCGAGCAGGTCCCGCCCCCGGGCCCCGGGGGAGGATGCAACAACTCGGACGCGGCGTTGGCGGGACGCTACTCGTGCAGCCTGCAGGAGGAGGGCAGCGGCCACCTGGAGTACCTGAGCCCCGGGCCGCCCAACCACAAGCAGCGCTCGCCCAGCATCAGCGTGCACCTCGGCTCTGACCCCTGAACCCCAACCCCACCATCCCACACCACCATGACTTCTGACCCCATAAGCTGTGACCTTGGAACTCCAAGCCATGCCACTTGCAATGGACGACAAACTTGCCGACATGCACTCCTCTTTTATCTTTTTGTTCACCACTCCACTCCGCTGCCCTGTTCCATTTTCTGTCTGTGCTGTGAAACCAGCCTTCTGCCCTCTCTCTCCACTCCAGTCAGCCTCCCAGAGGCTCACATTACCCTTGCTACCACCATGCTGCCCCATTAACCAGATGGCTCGCCAGGTCCATTTTAGGCAGGCTGGCCGGGCGGGCAGTCTGGGCCAACAACACTCCTCCCCAGCACCATTGAACTATAGTTGTGTTTACGGCGGCTCTTGGAAAAAAGAAAGCGTGCCAGGCCGGAACTGCAGTGCCCTTGCAGAGCTGCCCTGTCAGTCATACACATGAGTACACCAGCAGACAGAGAAAAATACACGGCACATCACTGTATCGCAGACGTTTATTTGGGAAATTGGATATTTTAATAGACTTTTGGTGCTCCCGTCGTGTGGCTGTCCCCCAACATCCATCTTCACCATTCCCCCAGCTTGTCACTGGGGGGTTATTAAGTATGAACGTGCTTGAGCGTGCGTGTGTACTGTATGTGTTTGTACAACCGTTTTTAGAATAAAAGGCTGCTGATCAAGGTATGAACAAGGTATGATTCTCCTAAATCCTACCACCTCCAAGCATTTCTTTCTTTCTTTTTTTATACATGAAATGAACCCCTCGCATAGCAATATAAATCCCCCCCAGAGTTTCATCGGCCACATATTTTACATACATTTTGACCAGTCTCTAAAGTCCCTAAAATTGATTTATTTTTTTAGATATCTTTGTATGTTTACGTTCGCTCCATATTAAAACATTTTGCATACGAGTAGAACTAATAACCACTCCATGATCAACCAAGACAGTAATAATGGGTTCTTTGTGTTTACAATCGGACAGTATTGTTGGCGCCACCATGTGGAAGCAGCGATACCTGCCTCCCTTCCACTCGCTCCTCTTGCACCTTTTTATGAATAGCTAGGTTTCATAAAGAAGGATTAAAGTGATCTTGCATGCAGTTTGTCTGATCTAGGTTAAGGTTGCTTACATGAAAGAGGTTTGTATGATGTTTTTAATTGATGAATTCTTTTGCACATGAAAGGTTGAGAGCTTGGTGCTTGAATGCTTGATCTGTGGTATTTTCCCATGAAAGAGAGAGAGGTGTACATTTAAACTGTGGTATTTTCTCGCGAGGAAATGCTTCTTTTTTGTCTAACTGTATTACTGTGTTACTTCACATAGTGTTAAAAGCACACAAGAGCAAAATGTCGACCCACAGTCTGTAAAGTAAAGTCTGACATTGGTCTTATAGCACTTACGGCCTACATACATCATCATGCAAAGAAACGGTGATAGTGGACCGATGTGCAAGCTCAAAACACGTCACGCCATGACGCGCTGTGAGTTTGTTTGTTTTACTATTTCTGAACATTTTGAAAGTGTCTCCCATGACATGCCCAAATTTAAGGGACATCAGGGTTACTATATACATAAGGTGGTTTGGAATTCCATTGAGGCTTTCAGCTTTCAGGAAGTAACCAAAAATGCACAAGGAAGACATATTTGCATATTTATAACCACACCTGGGGGTCTATTAAAGTAATGTTAACTCCATAGACACATACAAAACAGAAAAGGTTCAAAACTATGGCACCACCTCTAGAAACGTGGCCACCTTGACTCTCCTGCATTCAAAGTCCATGCTCCATTTTTAGGTGTTCGTACTGTGGTGAAGTGTTTTTTGTATTTAACGTGTTCCTGCTCCACAACATTCATCCCTCATTATTTGGTTTTGTTGTCTATGGGGCTTTTAAGCCGTGACATCATTTTGTAGTCAGACCTCCAAGCAGATTTATTGTCAATATCTGTTCCTCGCTATTTCAACAGATCCGAGACAAAAATAACGACTAAAGTATAATTCTAACACTTTCCTTTCAACAACAAAGAGAAGAAAAATGTGTAAATAGTAAAAATAGTAAAAAGATTAACGGAAACTGGGGGCAGAAATTCTCCTCTGCCTACAAAATGATGTCAGACTTAACAGCCCCATAGGGACAGGACGATAATCGTCATTATCGTTTATCGTGATAAAAGAAAATGCTCACATTAATCGAATTGAAAGATTTTAATCTATTGGGAAATTGTCCTCCATCATATACACTAAGGATGAATTCGCTTTTGTTGGGCTGCAAATTTAACTTAAACCCTCTCATAAAACAGAATTGCAAAGAGCGCACTTGGTACAACACAAATCGATTTTGCCAAACATGGCTCACAATGCGTTGCATACGTTGTGAGCTTGTAGATCTGCTATTCTATGTTTCCCCCAGAATAGGGATGCTGGGGGTTCAATTAGTTGAACAGGATTGAAGTGGCATTTTAAGTTTTAAGCATATTTTGATTATCGCGATAATATCGCAAATCGATTTTTTTTTCACAATAATGTAATTTTCATAATTGTCCCGTCCCTATAGTTGTCAAAGCCTGGCTGTCAGAGAACACTGTGGTACTCTGCCATTATACTGGAGGCAAATGAATTCATAAGACTCCTCACATCTGATACCTTTCGTGTCCTAGTACAAACGGTTTCTCCAGCGCCATCCTGTGCATTTGAGAAGAAGACGACAAAAAAAGGAGGGTGTAATTCTGTAATTTCTGTGTTCTACTTCTAAAGCTGTTTTTAAGTGTTCATAGTTTGGTGGGACGATAATCATCTTGTGTCTGTAATGTGGGTTTTACAGATTGCGAAATGGTAAGCTCTCCTTGTACATCATACTACTGTTGTTGTACTAAAGTTTGGTTTATTTTTGGGCCTTTTATTTTGTCATGATGAGAATAACTCATTGCTCGAGCATCTGGGAATAAAGTGTTTATATATTTCACTGGTCTGCTCGTCCGTCTTATTTACTGTCCATAAAAGAAACATCCGCACTACACCTCTGCTTTTCATGGCTTCACAGTAGGGGAGTAACGATAAGATTCGCATCATGATATATGGTTGATGATACGATATATGGACGATATTGGTTCATTCATGGAGATGCGATACGATTCAATGACTTAAATCTATACATTAACTATTTAGAAGAAAAATCTGTGTAAAGCATGGATACGGCATGTTTTTTTTTAAGGGACAATGTATTATGGATATAAATAAGTAAACCGTGATTCTCTAGCAAATAAATGGACGTTGTAGCCTATTTGAACACATGGACAAACTCGCACCTTGGCATGAACACAGTGATGAACACTGATGTATTATTGATAGACCAATATAGCGATATGGAATAGAAAAGTAAGTCAACCCCAATATTTTATTTCTTCCTAAAATTGCTAAATGCAACACACAAACACTTACTTGTCATACTTGCACTGTAAAATGATACCATATGCTGCTGTTTGCATTTCGACACAGTTGAATCGTTGGAATTAAAATCGATGCATCGATCGATAGGCACTGTATTGTTACACTCCTACTTCATAGGGTTTATATATCAGAGTTATTTTTCTATTCATCCTATCACAATGATCCATTACTCATAAAGAAAAGGTCACATTCTATTGTGACTTTGATTTTGCTATTTACATTGTCAAGTTGTCAAATTGCTGGTCTTGATTGATTGAATACTTTATTGATGGTTAGCAAAAATTACAGAATTAAGGTTCTTGGTTTAATTACCTATGATCCTTGATTACTATTTCACTTGTTTATCTTGTATCGTGTGTGATTTATCAATCCTGATTGGATAAAAAAGATGGAGAGACAGCTAGGGAGCACTCTATAGCAATGTTTACTATCTCTGGTATTTAGCACTTATTTAAACAACAATATTACAGCAGCTTTATATGAGATGCATGCTTTGTTTTCTCAGTAGGAGACTTGGGATTCGACCTGGCTTGAGGTAGGTGACTTGGACTGTGTGTGGTAGGTTACAGACACAATTGTCCATGTCTAACAACAAGCATAACCACAACATTGTTAATATGTAATACCCCATAATTCAATAATAATACTTTGAAAATATTAAAATACATTTCAACAATATTATGGTAACTACTGTTCGTTACTGTATCTCCGGTTTGGGCCTCTCGGTGGCGCTCTACAATAAAACGTCGAGTTTCTCCAGCCATCCTTAAGTTCTAGTTGCGTCACTTCCTCTTCTCTCACGTCCTTGTGCTGCTGCTGTTGAGATTTAGCTGGAGGAGAAGTCATCTTATTCTTCATCATTATTATCATGGCTAAACTCAGCAAAGAGACTAAACAGCGGCTGCAGCAGGTGTTCCAGTGCGGCCAGTTCGCCATCCGATGGGGCTTCATCCCTACAGTGCTGTACCTGGGTCAGTATCTGGACGACTAGTAGAGGCAAATAACGTTAGCCATGTTAGCGTAGCATCAGGCCATACACAGGGCGTGGGGAAATGGCACAACTTCAAGTTAATTGTCAGTGTCACTACAGAAGTTGACAACTTGACAGGTGTCTGTAAACGATTATTTTTCGTACAAGCGTGCACGAATTGCAGTTCAAAAGTGAATCATCTTAAAGGGAGTGGGAATGGATAATGTCAAATAACAGTAGCCTACATCAAATATAAAGATGTATACTTAACAGATAAAGCAGCACATAATTGTGTGTGGGGAATTAAATGTTTATGTATTCAAAGTCCCCCGTGCCCATATACATAAAGGTGAGTATATTCCCACTGCCGTATAAATTACATAATGTAATGAGATGGCCTGTGTGGACAAGAATGACAGAGCTCAACATCAGCACCTGCTTTTTCCAGCAGTTGGTTCAGCATTCTGACAGCCTGGCAGTGGAAGCTGTTCCATAGTCTTTTTCAGTCAGTATTGATACAGGGGTATTGCCTCCATAATGGCATCAGAGTGATGATGATCCTCAGCCCTGGCCCCTGGCTAATATGCACTGTTTGTTTATGTCCTGGAGGGAGGAGGGGCAACTCGCCTCTGATGATGGATTCACTCAGCCATCCGCACCACCCAAAAAAAATACTTATTACTTTAATTGCTCATAAGCACAATGAGTAACAAAGACTTTAATACAACAATTTAAACCATTTAGTTTTCAGGCCATGACCCCCCAAAATAATCATATTTGAACTGGGGACCCCACACACTGATAAGCACTTGGAAATTGGAATGAATACGAGTTGAGGCATTACATTTTCTGTTACACAGATGATTATTGTGAAAGGTTCAGATCTACAAGGCAAGCTCATCTCTTTGTCATATTATTTGACAGTTTGGATAATGTTTGACCAGTTTTTATAGTTTGCTGATTACCTTTGACCCAGTAATGTTCTTTCCCTTTTTTTGAGGTACCCCTGGGGGTCTCGACCCTCAGGTTGAGAACCACTGTCCCATCTGACCGCATTGCACCGTCATGCTCTGTGACACCAGGTCAATGCCAGACAGTGACTTCCCTCCCTTTAGGATAGATGATTGCGACAGACAGGCCTTACGGTCACTGTGGTTTCTAAATGACGTGACTGTAGACCGCAAAAGGAAGGAAACGCAACACTTAAGTTGAAGCTGCCAAACATTAGCCAGCCAGTCACCTGTCACACATACTAAAACAGATGTGTCTGCATATATTCATTAACGCTTGACGTGTGGTGGAAGTTTGGACATTGCAGCAGGAGTTCCTGCTGTCATGACGCGGACGGGCCAGCACCCTATGGAGTTGCCCTGCACTCATTACTCTGTGTTGTCCCTCAAGGATGCTGGAAACAGCAAGGGACTGTCCCTTCTGTGGGATCCGGAGAGTTTAAACAGGGCAAAAATAGCAGAGATGAGAAAGTAACTGAGATTAGATATAGAGTTTTGTTTTCCGATACCGATACCAGACATTATCGGAAAAGCTGCCGATACTGCCTAAAATGCTGGTAACGGCGGGTATGCCAGTCTATACTGGTCAGAAACCACTTAATTTATCACATGAAGATATTTCATAATAGTGATATATTTTGATAATGTATTTTTATTTTTGCTCTATTCTTCCCTTCCTTACTGCATACTATTCCACTGTATACTGCATACTATTCCACTGCATACTGCATACTATTCCACAGACGGCCCAAAATTAAAAGGCAAATTCTGCGATCGTGGCATCCTGGGGGGTTATTTGAGAATTTGTCTCAAATCTGGTTTAAGCTGTATGAGACAGTATGATGCTTTTGGTTATAATGTAATTAGCCCAACTCTTATTTCAGATATCTTCATTTTAAGAAGAGAAAAGGGAGGAAGCCTTTATTTAATCACATTAATTTGCCTTCTGGGAATCCTGCTGACTTGAAATCTGTTACATCATGTGTGTGTGATGCAATGTGTGCTTATGAATGAAGCCTTGAAAGGCAAAGGAGTAGTGAGGAAAGTAAATTGTTTTCTTTAATGGAAAGTAAATCGGGTACAGTCATGGTTCTTAATCCAACCTCCTACTGTAGGTTTCCTTGAGTAAAAGTATTGGCATCAAAATGTACTTAAAGTACCAAAAGTAAAAGTACTCATTATGCCATAACAAGTTCAATATGTACTAGTAAGACACCCAAGGGTGGAATGCGACCTCAGGGTGACATGCAACCTCGCCCTAAAGGGCGAGGTCGCGCCAATTCTTGACAATCTGGCCAACCACAGCGTTTCTCTGACGATTCTAGTTGTCATTCTGGGGGGAGTTTGTTCATGTTTTTGTGAGGGTATCAACCCTAGGAGCTCAGCACACTCACAGAATCATGGCACACTCACAGAATCAATGTTATGCCCATACATGGAGTTCCCTGACTATGTTATGTCAAAACATGCCCATATGTGGACATTACCAAATATGGGCATTTCCAGATATGTCCTTAATATTGATAACATTGGGACAGGGATCTCCATATATGGGCATGAAACATATGTTAATTAGTAAAGCCAAGCTTAGGTTTGATGCCTTGGGATTTCTATATTTGGACATAAGTGTGTACCCAATAGGTCATCATCTGGAAAGGTAGGGTGTAAATCAGAGTAAAGCAGGCTTTTGAGCTAGTTAGGGCCAGAGATTGATGACATCAGAAATCCCCATATATGGGCATAAAGGGATTTTGCTTTTGGGAATGCCCATCTATGGCATTTTTATTTTATTTTATCCTTTATTAATAAAAATACATGTATGTATCCATATACATATGGAGTTCAATATTGATGTTTTTGGAGAAGGTATGTTGTAAATGTAGCTACTTAGTAAGGGGCCTCGGGTTAGATACTCTTTGTATGGCCTCTGGAGGTCCTTGGCGTCGGTTAGTAGTATGCCCAGCACATAAGATGTGGGACGTCACAAAGCCTGCGGCCATGTATCATTTTCCATCAGGCCTGTTGGTTTTCACGCTCCAGTGCGGCGTTCATGCGCTGCAAGTCAATGGCAGACTTGGCAGTCAGACAGACAGCCATTGACTCCGGCCTAACAATGGCTACTTTCTATGACGGTAGTCCCATATGACATGATGGACTGGACTATCTCCATATATAGTGTTATCCACATTTCGTGTAGCTGCCCTGTACAGGAAGTGATGTCACAACTCGCTGACATCACACTGACATCACAGAGGCTTCGGAAGGACGGTCACGAGGCTTCGGACACTCAAGCGACACGATTCTTCAGAGTATATGCGACCTTCGGTCGCAATAATAAAATAGTATGCTGCCAAAGTATATTAGGGCTGGTTAATGTATGTTACTATGTAAGTAACTAACATTTTCAAAGAATTGCAGTGGAATAAAAAGTTAAATATTGGCCTCTTAGATGTAGTGGAGCAGAAGTAAAAGTATTGAAAATTGGGAAATACTCAAGTACAGTAAAAAAAAAAAAAATAGAATACCTCAATTGTACTTAAAGGAGCTATAGTCAACTTTTTCATTGTAGGGCCGACACTTTGTTTACATCCTAGTCTATAGACTAGAATGTAAACAAAGTGTTGGTCTGACAATGGCCAAAATGATTATTTTATCATTATTTTACGCTTTTTGTGGTCATTTTTGAATAGAAACACATATATGAAGCTTATTTTTTTATAAAATATTTTTGAAACATTATTTTTATTTTAGCATCCATATTTCAAGAAAAAGTTGACTATAGCTCCTTTAAGTATAGTACTTGAGTAAATGTACGTAGTTACTTACCACATCTGTTTCATGATGGAATTCAACTTCATGGATTCAACACACTGTTTAGCTTGGCAGATGATAATCCCACTTGGGAAACCGATCAGCCAGACATCCTTTTAACACTAAGCTGAGACATCGAGTTGTGACTTCATAATGAGAAATTGTTCCCAGCACTAGACGTCAGAGTCCAACTTCTCTAGAAAGTCTTAAATGGAAGTGAGCTTCCGGCATTCAGGTCATCCAAACAGTTTGCCTTCCATGGGAGGATTAGGAGTGAGGTTTTTCCATTGTATGATTAAACTGAGAGTTTTGGACAGGCTGGCTAACAGTATGTCTCATGTCCTAGCAGTCATACAGCATGTCTTGCATGATTCATGTGTTGTATCCCTTGGATGCATGTAAAAATGTCTTCAGTTTAACTTTGCAACCAGCAGCCCTTGATTTCATTGAATAATGCTGTAAGCCACTCTGGTGAAAGTGTGACTTTCCCACCTCCAGCATCCAGCTGGAGGCAACGATTTATGTCACAGCCCCTTCATTGTTCCATTTCTATTTGTGATTGTCAGGTTTCAAACGGGGGGCGGATCCAGGGATGCCTGAACCCACGGTTCTGAGGTGTGTATAAAACTTCAATGCAGTTCTGTAACTTTGGTTTGCAAGATTTAACAGAAAGAAATGACCATGCATGTACCATGGCCTCCTTTATCCCAATATCTCTGCTAGGCAGGGGGGTAATGTATTTTCTTCCCCTTCTCATCTGCTTAACATGACATGGTGTAAATGTCAAAATGGTTTGTGGTTTATTTGATGCTTGCTTTTTAGACTAGTACTTTAAAGGTGATACACCATGAAATTTCACTTTTCCTATTTTAAAACCTTTTTTTGGGGTCCCACTAGCACCTTCTATCCTCACAAAGTCCCATTTCTGACCGTTGTGTCTTTCTCTGGTTTTGGGAAGGTGGAGGTTAAAAGCATCCCACGGGGTCTCAAAACAGGCTGTCCAGATTTGCTGCAGTCGCTGACGTCAGCGACGGCCGTTTTTGAAAAAAAAGAAATATCAAGAAAAAAAAATCAAAAAAATTGTGTATCACCTTTAAACATCAGGCTGTTGAGATGCAGCTCGTTATGTCCGTACTTCTGTTTAACTGCTGACCTTGTTTCTTGTTTCTTCCAGTTTGCTTTGGGGCTGAGGAACACAGTCCGTACCTCCCCTCGCCACGGTCATGACGATTCTACCTACCCATCACTGGCAGTCACCTGGGAAAAGGACACCATATGCCTACCTTTTCATGTCCCAAGGTCAACAGTGTCCGATGTCTGACACTTTCTGTTCATGAATGAGTACATTACAGTATGTATCTGTGGCCACACTGTTTACATGGCTACCTACTGCATGGACTGTAGATCGTCGATGGATGATTGGATGACCAATGGAATTTCCCATCAGCTGTTTTTTTGTTTGTTGGTTTGTTTGTTTTTTGGTAATGTGTGAAACCTAAATTATAAAAGGAGCATTTCTGTCAATAAATCCTAATGAAAAGTACAACTTTTGATAGATAATTGCGTGTTTGTGAAAGTTATTCTTTTCTTTTTTTAAAGCTGTTGTCTTTCTGTGTATTATGTTAAGGAGAGCTGATCTAAAAAAAGCTGGGTTTTGAATCGTGAAGGAAATTGCATCATTGCCAGGACAACTTTGGGATGAAATCACAATGTTTTGTGCAACAATGGAAAATACCATTTGGTTCTGGCAGTTCTTGGTATTTCTTGTCTTCAGCTATGCAGAGGATGTGCATCACTGTTGGCACGCATAGTGAGGACTTAATAAGTAGAAACAAATTCATTATGTTTTGAAATCAAAAGTTTAGTCCCTTATATGGACAAATGTTACAATAAGTGTGTTATAAACACGCTATTGAACAGTGGTGGAAAGTCACTACTCACAAGTATATGGTTAATTTAACAGAGTATATTTCATTTCGTTTTTAGTAGAGTTGTTCTGATATACCAGTATCGGAAAAGATGCTGATATGCTAATCCGATATCACAGAATTTCACATGATAATTGTCATTTCTGTACTATTTACTTTATAATTTTACTAACTTGTAGCTGCACTTTAACAATTAATGGAATTTATTTGTAGCCCTAGATCAGTCATTCTCAAATTAAAATTCATTGGAACCCCATAACAGAGTTTACAAATGGACCCATTTGGTTCCATTTGTACACTCAAGAGTTGCAGAGATGCAGATCTGTAAATGTCCATTTGGAACACCCTTAAGGAACATTGAGGTTCCCTGGACCCCACTTTGAGAACCACTTGTCCTAGATTTATTTTTTGGTCAAATCAACCAGCTTCACGGGGGAATTGTGTGCTTGCATTTTTCTAAGAGATGCGCTGTATAGTTTCATTTGTATTAATTTATTTAGTGAATACATTTTCAGGAAGGACAAAATGGTGTTGGTACATCTGTGGTTTTTACTGTACATAACGAAAGTAGTAATTCCACTTTTGATCAAGTATTGTACACCACTATTCTGTTACAACCCAATAAGGAGGATGTCCCATTCCGGTTAGTTTGAACCTCATCCCTTTGAGAAAGCTTTCATATAAAGAAACGCAGCTCACCACTTTAAAGAGTAATTGATTGGTTAAACAAATCTAGGAGAGTGGTTTACAAAAGTCAAGTGGGATCAAGGTACTTGATCAAGGTTCAAGGTTACTTGAGGGCGTTCAAATGGACCGTTACAGGCCTGAGAGTGTTCATTTGTACACACTCAGATTTACAGAATCTTAATGGTCCATTCGGTTCTATTCTTATACTCAGAGCTCAGGGACCTTGAAAAATTGTTTGAGAACCACTGATCTGGGAATAAAAGTTCAATTTATAATTGTTAGAGTGCAGCTACAAGACAATAATAATGTAAATGATACAGTAAGAATATAAAGCAGTGCAACATCAACTGAAGTATTCATGTATTCAAAATACAAAATAACTTTACTGTAAATGAAACATCATTATGTGACGAATTACATGGTTTTAGATTGGCATAGACGGCCATACTCACCAATAACGATACCAGTATTTTAGGCAGTACCGGCAGCTTTTCCAACAACTCTAGTCTAAATCTATATGATCGCAGTCAGTATGTGACACGGGCGTGGGCCCTTTCATGGTGACCTTGTGTAAATCAGTAACTGTAATATTTAAGTCCAGTAAGCAGTACTTACTTATATGTTTGAGTAGAACCGCCTGGTAGGCTACTCTTTACAAATGAAATGAACAAGTAAGACTTTTTATACTGGAAATGTTTTCTTTATTGGTAGCTGTATACAAAATAAATGTTCACGTCACTGATGCGATGCGGATTCACTTCTCTAATCTCTCCTGGATAACTTTCAGAATTCATTTGCACAATAAATGACATTTTTTCATCAACACAAAAACATTCTCTGCAAAATATAAGTACATTCCACATGGTGAGTATGAAAAATATTGTATATCTAAAAAAATAAAACAGTAATTTACTATCAAACAGTCAGTAGCATAACATTGTAATAAATAGCAAATACATAAATATAAATAGGTTTAACAAAATAAATAGTACAAATATACTGAGTGCTGATTTAAGGCAATTCAGGTTCAATTCAAGTTCAATCGCCAGATTTCTAAACTGAGATTAGGTGATGTTCTTTCACTCGATGAGGTCACCAATCATTCAATTCTTCGAAAACTGGGGGGGGCAGTTAACACTAAAACTGTGTTAAACTGCCACAACAGAAATCAGCAAAAAAACAAAATCACAATAAATGTTTAAATAAATAACACTGTTAAAGTCAACGGTGGTTGTAGTGTATTATTGTCACAGTGGCTGGTTCCTGCCGGCTGGACGGTGGCGGGCATCTCGTCTCTCCTTCTGCACCTCCTTCATGGAGAGGAAGCGCTGTCCGTCGATGAGGAACAGACGCTCGTGGCGGAGGATGGCGTGCGCCTTCATCTTTCTGCTGTACTCGGTGTTTGGGCTGCTCAGGTCTGCGAGGAGCTGCTCCTCCTGGCTGGCGCTCAGCTCAACCACCTTCTCTGGGTGCTTCATCTGCGGAGATGAGGGGGCAGAAAGAGATGAGTTGTACGTTTTACAGTCATGACAACAAAAATAGAATGTTTTGTGTTTGTTTCTCAAAACATTTAAGTCAATTGTACCTTTACAGCCTCTATGTTGGGTATGAAGTGTCATGTAGAGTATACATGTTGGGTGTGAATTTGTTGTGTTTGTATTTGTGTACTGTATATGTCCCTTTCTATGAAACGATAGGATGAAAAGAAAAAGGTGAGCCAGCCTGCCATCACTTTGTATCCCAGTCAGATATTCCATGATGTCGCTAAACCACGGCACTATTCTGCACGCTTGTCATGAAAGTCCCCAATTTAAAAAGAACCATCATGGTATCGGAGATGGTACGTCTTATTAGAAGCCTACATACTGCATGCTATCGTCTCAATAGTAGGCTATAGTCTACACCGCACACACTATAGAGCAGTGGTTCTAAAACGTTTTCATCTCAAAGACCCTCATATTGATATACTGTACAGTAATAGGTCACAGACCTAAACCTTAGTAAAACTATGCCTAAACCTAGTCTGAGCATAATCTAAACTTTAATTTTAAATTGTCAGATTTTTGCTTGTAAGAATTTAGTAACTTTTCGACAGATACATTGATTCAAACAGTCCACCAAGAAGAAACGCACACGCACCTTGTATTTGAGCAGTGAGGTCAGGAGGTCCCCATAGTCCCTGACATCGTGCAGGATGGGGTTTGTGGGGTACTGCTTCTGCACGTGTTTCAGAAGGACCTTGTATTTGAGCAGACCCTGGACCAGCTTCTTCAGACAGCTCTCCTGCAGAGCCAGAGAAAGACAGCGTGGGCCACGTCAGAAAACCATGGTTGGAAAACCTCAACATACAAGCATTATTGCATTTAACTTCATTTTCAGAAACAAAAACTACAGGATATCAAACACGCTCACAGACACACATTAGACTCATCACTCCATGAATGAACAGTGTAAACAAGACAAATGGCTTTGTGTAGCCCTTATGTGTCTGCATTATGATGTGTTTTTGTTGTTCATTATATGGCACATTATTAAAAATGTATGGTGGTCTTCTCTGAATAAATAAAGGTAAAAATAAGTGTTTTCCTTCTACTGGTCTATTTTCAAGTGAGCAGCACACAGCAAAAGTGGAAAAACACAAAACACACACCTTGCTGAAATCGGTGCTGCTATCGCAGCCTGGTGGGAATGAGGGGAGTTTTTCCAAAAGGTTATACTTTGTGCTGTTCCGAAATTCATCTTCAAACTGGATGGGAAAAGAACAAAACATAGTCTATCAATCTACAGTAACTGAAAAGTGGGTTAATACAACATGAGGTGTCTTCACATTTAATAAAGAAACACATGCCACATGATTTGCCAATCGGGAGAGAGCATGCATTTATCAGATTTAATTTGATAGTGTTCCAGTTCCTTTGTGTCATGCACTTCCAATTTCACTTGTTCACCCTGTTTGTAGATGTGTTCTCTCTCCTGACTGCACACAACTGGCATCCTGACCTGACAATGCATTTTCTGTAGGCCTAGGCCTATACTAAAAAGCTGGAGAGACTGAGACCCCTGGTGCTAAACAGACATTATTTCATTTGATGCTATGTTGTTAGATAGCTGTTGGTAGATTAATTGAATACATTAGATTAGGACCACAATAGAAACAAGTCGGCCAGGACTATCCTTTTTGCCTTTATGTCTAACTGTACCACGTGCTGTTTCTGACTAATAAAGCATTCAATCAATCTCTATAGCAAGTATTGCTATCAGAATGCAGAGCTATTTAACATAACAAAAAAACTCAATAATACTGCACTTTTATTCAAGCTATGCCTCTATCTAGCTGCAACAATAAATATTTGTATTTATTTTATTTTTTTCTCACCTGTTTCTGGTGGAGTGCAGTGGCACCAATCAGCTTCCCCCACATTGGAGAGGTGCTCAGCTCGTCAGGAGGGGTCCCCATCTCCTCCTCACCTGAGGGTTCTTCGCCCCCCGCAGAGCGCACTGGTACAGGGCTCCCGCTCCCAGTAACCACGCACAGCAGCAGCAGCAGCACAAGGGCTGGCAGGAGTTCAAGCACTGAGAGCTGGGGGAAGTCTGCACCAGAGAGAAGAGAAAAGAATGAATGAGAGGAAGAGACACGTGGAGCGCGCACAACTCACAAGACCAGCCCACTACTAGGCCTACACTACCAGTAAGAATGACAGAATATGACGTTTACTCACTGTGTCTTGAGGAGGAAGGCATGTTGCGTTGCAGTGTGAGCCAACTGTTGAAATATGACTATGATGATGACCCAAGATGTTTCCTGCAGTTTCTCCAACCAGGCCAAAAGTTGCTCTGTTGATGAGTGAGTGCAGGTCCCATTTTATAGGTCTCCCTACCGGTATTCTTGTTTGTTTTTTCTCTCTCTCTCTTTGGAAGGGATTTCCCTTATTCCGTTGAATCCACCCTCCCCCAAGTCTAATGTCGTCATAAGTTATTTGAGGAAATCCTTTGAGTAGGCGTATTTTGATTAGGCTACAATCAGATTTGTGCTTTACAATCAATTGAGTACAAGGCACCCCAATGCAAAGAAGCATAATAGCTTTCTTGTGGTCTTTATACTTTTAGTTGACCTTGTATCAGTGAACTGTAGGCCTACTGTACGTTTCCTTTGCTAACTTAAATAAATAAATTATTCAATCAATCAGTCAGTCAGGGTATAGGTCTACTCATTGATTGTCACTGTGGTGGCACACACTGTCCCACTAAGAGACATATAGTAGGTCATTATTTATGAGTTAATTTATGAGACATATAGCTCAAACTCATCATTACGATCATTAACACATCACATATAGCCTTCTATATCATGTGCAAATAATTTATACAGACTTCATCAGTCTACTCTACAGTATCATTAGGAAAATATGTGATCACAGTTATAGTCTCTTGCAGAATGTTACGAGATGTTTTTCCCTGTTTCTTTACTAATACCATTTGGGCTGTGGCACGGTTTATAACATTTTCCTAGGAACACAGACACAACCAGGTCCTTTAATACAATACAAAAACGTCTAGTCCAAGGTTCTTCAACGTTTTCAGGCCAAGGACCCCTTAGCTGAGAGAGAGATTTCATTGATAGCTTCATAGACTTATTTGATATCACTATCCTCAGTCTATGTTAGATTCATGTCAATGTGTATTTTCTGACTTTTAATGTAAAACGATTATCCTATCAAACAGAGACTTGGCGAACCCCCTGTTGAAAACCCCTGGTCTAGTCTATGTGATGACCAAGCATGTCTAGCCTTAGCATGGCTTTCTGCATTCTAATTTTGATATAATAGTAATGGGTTGATATTAGGCCTATTGGCATTATTGACAGTTTGCAACAACGACATAAATGCACAGGAAAGTACAGTTCAATACTGGTCTGCTTAGAGCAGAGGATTTTAAACCCAAGAAATCCTATGGCTTGTTGCCATTGGGGTCCTTTGTACTCAATTAATCGATTACTTTGATTACTTCATTGATTACTTCTCTATCTATGACGCCACCGGTCATGGGCTGTTCTGTGTAGCGCTTCAGTGGATATTGACCTCTCAGGTGTCAGATACATTCGCCTATGATTTTTTCGCCTACATGCATTTGGTCCTTTCGCATGGCACTTTCGCCGTGGAGGAGAGTCTTTTCACCTATCCTGTCTGGCCCATTCACCGCAGTTGAAGAGCCATTTCGCCTGCCCTAGACTGTCCATGTTTGTATCGTGACAGTGGTGTTACCTCACCTGTCAAACGGTGACCATTACACATGGCTATCCTATGCACCCCATAGAAATCACATTAATAGAGATTAGAGCTATTGGAATCAGGTGCGTCCAAATTATTAAATGGGTTAGATAATCACCCGCGTCGGCAGGTTAGATACTAGCGACTTTAAGCTCGATGATTTTCGGGACGGCAACTCCAGGCGGACTACGGCTGCTATGACGTAATCGCCGTAGTGGTCAAAATGGTTAAGCAATAAGCCTCTGCGGCGACGGGTTCCCACCCCTTTCACTGAACGCTTTGGTTCAGAGTAGGCGCTACGTGGGAAGGGACTTTCTGCCGTAGTAGAGGTATGACAGGTTTATCTATCGAGCGCGGATCATTTCCGGTTACCGTTGTCATCTGCCGTTGCCATAGCGTTGCTTAACGTCGCTATTCACCCGAGTCACGGTTACTGAGGTTAGGGTTAGGTTTAGGTTTAGGCATAGTTTTACTGAGGTTAGGGTTAGGGTTAAGGTTAGGTTTTGGTGGTCGGACCAAAGCAATTTAAGGGTGTTCGACCTAAGGACAGACATGTTACCCTGTTTGACACCACTGTCACAGTCACTATAATATTTAAATGACAATGGGATAATATGTAAACATAGACAGTCTGACAGCAGAATTGAGCATAGGCGAAAGGCTCTTCAACGGCGACGAAACGGCCAGACAGGTTAGGTGAAAACACTCCTCCACGGCGAAAGTGCCACGCGAAAAGACCAAATCCATGTAGGCGAAAAAATCATAGGCGAAAGCGCTGGTCGGCTGGTGACCATTGTCTCATACTGCAGTCTGCACCTCGTGGTCAGGAAGTGCAAAACATTGTTTTCTTTCTCAGAAAGGAGTTTGTCATACCGGAGATGGGAAAAGTACTCACATTCTTTACTTAAGTATAGGAGTACAGTTACTTGTGTAAAAAAAACTAAAGTAAAAGGTACGGGTTCAGAAATGTAGCCTACTTAAAATGTTTCTGTGCAAAGCCAACTGATTGAAGGCTATAAAACTTAAAAGATTCCCACCAAACACATGTCTTAAAACTGTCCCAAGATTGGTTTCCAAATTGTGATGAGACACTCAGACACTCATCGATAACATTAACAACTGTAATGAGTGTAATGTTTGGAGTGATGGCCAGGGTGTCAACGAAGGGATGTCCTGTGTTTGTTTTGCTAATCTAAATGAATCATGGTTTGCACTTTAAAATCCTTTTACCATTTTTTCCCCCAAAAGGGAGTAGGCTATTCATGGAAAACTATTCTCACATAGCCAGACATTTCGACCTCTCTGTCCAGCTCGACCTAAGTAGGCGGAGTGGGTAGAGATTATTCATGGCAAATTGTTCGACCCCGAGTCCTAACTAGTCTCGCATTAACCTCGCCCACCAGGTGTTCGTTCACAACTGGCCGCTTGGTTTCCGCCTAAGGGCTCAAACACACTGTACGACTTTGCGTAGTCGCCGAGTCATCAAATCATTATAGTATTTCACACTGCACGAGTGACGTTCTTGAAATCGGCTCGTTGTGGTTTTCGCCGTCCTGCCGAAACTTCCGCATTGTGACGTTGGGGCAACGGTAGGAAGGTCTTCTTACCGACTTGTCAGACAGGTCGTGGGCATGGTCGGCAAAACTGCAATCGCGGCTCTACACGTGCACAAATGCGAAATATAGCACTCCGTAGAAGTTCTGCAACATGTATGCAGAAAGCCTTGTTTTAATGTATTAGTCCGTATTTTTAAATAAAATGAGTTTTTTATTTTGAAATTTTTAAACTGTTTCCGGTGGATAGTTCCGGCAAATTGTAGTCCTTTGAGTACTACAACAGGACGTGTTGTGGTTTCCGCTCCAGACCGGTTACACTTACAACCCCGAAAAGTGACATGATCCTAGGTTAGTCTCGCATAGTCAGACATTTCGACCGCTCTGCCTAGCTCGGCCTAAGTAGACGGATTGGGTAGAGATCTCAGAAAGTCTGGCTATGCGAGACTTTTATAATCTGTGATTTTCTATTAGAGAACAATTCACTAAGTGAATAAACAATCAAACAAACTGGCCCTTGAGATTGTGCCCAAAAACTGCCAAACCGGTTAGAGCAGAAAGTAGTAGGTCTTACCGACTTGTCAGACAGGTCGTGGGCATGGTCGGCAAAACTGCAATCGCGGCTCTACACGTGCACAAATGCGAAATATAGCACTCCGACTCCGTAGAAGTTCTGCAACATGTAAGTGTGTGTCGATTTCAAATCGAGCATCACTGGTTTGGTCAAACATGGCTCCACTTATCATGTGACGTTCATCCATTCCCCCATTCGCTCATACAAGGACACACATGACGTATGTGTATAGACGCATTTCCGGTCCATGTTACACTGATAAAAACCTAGATGCGCAGCGCGCGCAGGTCGGTACCGAATGAGCCAATCAATGAAACCAGCGCTCCCCAAAACAACAGGTTTCCCATCCACCAAGAGGCGCTGTTGCAACTAACATTGTAGCAGACAAGAAAAAGCAGTGACACGTGTTAAAAACTATTTTTATTTAAAAATATTGACTTCGACAGGTAGCCTGACGGAAGTTTCGGCAGGAGGATCTTAATGTAAGGCTAACCAGGATGCATCCCCGATACATAGCCAATATTATTCTAATTGTGCACGAGAGTGGGCGCTAATGATGTTCCTCTCTCGCTAGAAACGTTCGGGAAGCTGTCAGCGAGCGCTGGAATCGCGCACGGATCTTCTCGCAGTGCTTTTCACACACAGCGAGTAAAACCCCGGCAAGCAAAGCCCGATCTTGTGGCAGATCGCCGTTTTTGACCAAAATTGGTCAGCAACAGCATAATCGGCTCAAATAGTCGGGCAGTGTGTTCCAGCCCTAAAGTGCGGAAACAACTAGAAGAAGCGGCGTCGCTTTGATTTGGTTCCCCCTGTTTGTTTCCCCAATCCCGATTCCCTATTAAAATGCTCGAGTAGCCTAGTGTAGTCTTGCCGGTCTCTACGAGTTGGACTAAAAGATGCATATAGCAAACGATTTTTTCAAAAGCAAAACTACTCCGCATCAAGGAGTTTATTTGGTAGGCCCCTAAAAGTATGGTATGTCCTTGAGCGCATGGGCATTATTTTGGGTTAAAACTGTTTCCGGTGGATAGTTCTGGCAAATTGTAGTCCTTTGAGTACTACAACAGGACGTGTTGTGGTTTCCGCTCCAGACCGGTTACAACCAGAGATGTGCCGATTGATCGGTGAGTGATCGCGATCGGCAGATAATGCCTCTATCGGCTTTGATCAGTATCGGCTTTGCCTCTATCAGCTTTCCCGATCTACAAGCTAGATCAGCTATTTTCACAATATTTACCTGTGGGACTGAATGTAATGGCGAAAAAAAGATTGGACTGAATGTAACCTCAGCTTCAACTCCTACAAGTTGAATTGGATACTAAAGGACCTCAGCCTGCTTGCAATCCCCTAATGTTTATACTTAATATACAATGTCAATGTTTTGAAAGAAGAATCATTAAATATATAAATGCTGCAATAAATAGAAGAATTTATGGATTTGACGCTGTGATCGGGAATATCGGTATCGGCAGATACTGATTCCAGTTGATCGGTATCTACCCCAAAAATTGCAATCGGAGCATCTCTTGTTACAACCCCGAAAAGTGACATGATCCCAGGATAGTCTTGCATAGTCAGACATTTCGACTGCTCTGCCTAGCTCGGCCTAAGTAGGCGGATTGGGTAGAGATCTCAGAAAGTCTGGCTATGCAAGACTTTCTAATCTGTGATTTTCTATTAGAGAACAATTCACTAAGTGAATAAACAATCAAACAAGCTGGCCCTTGAGATTGTGCCCGAAAACTGCCAAACCGGTTAGAGCAGAAAGTAGTAGGCCATTGGGGTGACTGTTTGTAATGGTGACCTGTGAATGGAGAGAGACCAATTAGGTGAAACGTGAGGATTTCGCAAGGAATTTGTGTTGACAGAAGCCATAGAATATTCCATAGGCCATAGATTCAGGGACTCATGCACTATTAGCCCACTATTAGCCCCATTTAGAACCGCTATTAGCTCCGAGATGAGGTCCTAAGGCTCCATACTGGCAGCGGTAAAATCCGTCCACATGCAGTGATGTTCACCTTTTTCGCAACATTGTATCTAAAAAGTAAACGTAGTCCTAGACACCTGGGTTTTGAAAAAACTAAATTGCTTATTTAGTCAGCCTGTGCCATGTTTTCCCAAGAACCGACGGCAGGTGCCAGTACTGAACCCGATTCAGCTACAATGACAAAACATGGCACAGGTAGCCTGGTTCTCAATCTGGCTAGCCATCGTCACGAAAAGGGACCGCCCACTTGTCCCTTTTAGCCATCATTGACTCTTGTCTCGAGAGTTTGCCTGGTTCCAGACCCTGAATCGCTAGCCACAGCCCTTTAAAATGTTGTTTCGGCGATGAGTGTCAGGCTATGGCACAGGCTGACTAAATAAGCAATTTTAACCGTTTTATCAACCCCCGGGCTAAAGCAGTAAGCACTTATATGCATTTGTGAGCTCCCAATTAAGGGTAAGTTGGCATAGCCTGGGGCCAGCCTATATACTAATGCAGCTAACTAACTGCACTATAGATCCCCTCCTTGTTTTAACATGGGTGGGGATGTCTAGCTGAGCTAGGCTAAAGTTGGCATAGTTACTAATGCAAGAATGGTTTGATCACTTCATCTAACATGACACCACCAGTCATGGAGCAGTTCTGTGTAGAGAGCTTGCAGTGGACATTGTCTCATTCAGTAGCGCAGTGGTCACCTCAGCATGTGGTCAGGAAGCGCCAAAGTGGTGTCTTCTTTCTCAGAAAGGAGCTTGTCATAGTTTCAATTCACTAAAATGAATCAATGAAAGTATCATGGGGAAAAAAAACGTATTGTCAAACAGGATATTTGGCCACTTTCACTTTTTAATCTATTGTGAAATCTTTGCAATTTGGTGGTAGTCTGGTACCTTGAAAAGAAATCCCATTGGTCTACATTCCGGAATCAAATGCAGCTCAACAGTACAGTTCTCAAATGCAAATCATTTTCAATTCAATCATTTGTTGAATGCACTTGTGGATGCACTCATTTAATTTTTGGCTGACATGGTCTAAAGGTATTGGAGAGGATATAGCCTACCGTTACCTATTTGGTTATCTCTGATACAAATCTCATTTATTATCCCCCAGTTCACACTTTATCAACCACAGATATGCGTCTGTTTAACAGGAGAGTCTACTTTGAACTTAATGCAAGGCCTCTGTCACCATCTGATCTGCTGTTTACAACATCATCCTTGCAGAAATCTGCTACTCAATACATACTGGTATATCAGATGGCAGATATATCCTTCGTTCACCAGGGTCCTCGGAAATATCCATGCATTTTAAATGGAACTTTTATGCAGTCAAAAACTGTCAGTTCAATATAGGGCTTTGAATAATTGAATGGGAATAAATGCCGTAGCATTAACATAAGGGGAAATAAATAAATAAATAATCTAGTACCAAATACTGATGAAGAATATCTAAAATGTATCCTCCCAGTACATGTTTTCTGAGAGATGTTGATAACTAAGATTTATTTGACCTTAATTAAAAGCTCTGAGTCAGAGTTACTTTGAAAAGTAAAAGACACAAAGCCAAATATGAGGAGATAAGTCGGTTTATTTACGAGAATGCATTCTGAGAGATACAGAGAAAAATAACAGTTTTCATACAAGAATTAAGACTCCCCTCAAAGGAGGGAGTGAGAGAGACATCGTTATAGAGAAAAGAGCTCTGGTGACGACGTGTACTTTCTGTACCAGGCACCTGGGTAGCACAAGGTTGCAATAATATGATCTGTCTCATCTCAAGATGATGAACTCAGTTTAGGTTTAAGGTCATTCTGAGTTTTAGGTTTACGATATTGGAAACCCCCAAAATACAAAGAGCTATCTTTAATGACAAGACAAATGTCAATGCTTTAAACATACAAATGATTAATAGAAGCACGCTATAAAAACCTCTTTATCAGATGTCAGAGGTTGGGACGACCTTCACCTGTCCTCCTCACTGTTTTGAGTGAGGAGGACCATTAAGCCAAGAGCTGACATGAAAATTAACCTTTAAGTTTTTTATCTTTTGCCAAAAGCCCAAATTAACGTAAAGAAATAACGCAATGGATGAAAACCTATCCCTTCTACTGGGACTGGGACAGGGACACATGTTCTGGTCATGCCAAGATTTAGCAGATACTTGTGGATCTATTTTTCAAAACCTTCTCGTTTGTACTATGGCGATCAACCCCAACCTACAGTATACGCTGCATTTTTGGGGGTACTTCCCACTGAATGCAAGCCTACAGATGCGTCATTCACTTGACACAGCATTTGCTTCACTTATACCTTGATGTCTCATTCTCTCTAAAAGGAAATTTGCAACACCACCTTCCTTCTTTCACCGGGCTGAGGAGATGATGTAAAGAGAGATGCATATGACACTGGGTCTTTCATGACGCTGCATGTGTGCTTGAATCTTAGGCCGGTGGACTTGGGTCTATCCCTTCTCTACGTACGGTTATGGTCAACATTACAATGATTACCACAGTGTTTATGTAATGTAATATACGTAGGCTCTGATGCATGACAGCGCGCCGTTGGTTCGAGTCCCGATCCCGACAGCCTTTGCTGTATGTCACTCCCTGTCTCTCTATGTTTCCTGCCTACATATTGTACTTTCAATAAAGGCAAAAAGACCCCCCCCCCCCCCCCCGCACCAAACATGACACACGTGCATATCTCCTTGTATGGGCCGTTCAGTCTGTGACGTCAGTTATCTCCATACATGGAGTTCCGTGTTCATACGGTCACTCATACATACATACATATACACAAAGCCAGACGTAGGAGCAGTTAGCACCGCTCAAAAAGTTGTAAAATATAAAAGAACGTGCCTTTAAGTCATCATCAACTGAACAAAAAGAGGAAGCCCAACAGAAGAATAGTCAGCGTGTGTATGTTTCTTTTTCGCCCACATCCTTTCCATGTTCTTTGAATTCTCACTTGTACTTACCAAGAAGAACCACGTTTGTTTCCTTTCATCAGTTTAGAACAAGTTGACAAGATGTGCGCGTTGGCAAGAAAGGTTGCACTGCTGTCACAGCATGCACGTCCCGATCCCTGGTGCAACAGCAGTCACAAACCAAGCTTTCAATTACTTATGCAGCCGTAACTGTAACTGTAACTGTACTTCAGTACGATTTTCAGGTACTTTTCCTTTACTGGAGTATTTCCAATTTTCAACATACTTTTACTTCTACTTACTTCTATTCTCTAGGCAAATATTGTACTTTTACCCCTCTACAATTCATGGCTATTATTTTCAAATATATGACAAGGGATATTGTGCTTTTACTTTTAGTACTTAATCAGAGTATTTCTACTTTGATACTTTTAATTAATTAAAACAGTTGAGTACTTTTTCCACCACTGTTCATATATGTCTTCTGGACAGTGCTTCTGTTTGAACCACTTTATACCTACAGTACATACAGCATACATCGGCTAACTGAAGATTGCTCATCTACAAGCTCACAGTGTTTTTTTAAATACATTTTAATTGTGTCCAATCTGTGTGCTAGAGTATGTTAATTCAATCTAACTTTTGGGGTGGTTGTATTGTATTTAGTCTCCCTGATCTTCTATTGAGACATTCGTGTCAAAGGTCATGTCTCAACTGTAGACACCAACACGGGTTAAGACATGAATTTTGACCTGATGAGGCTCTATTAGCTCAATGGTAAAATAAATTCAGCACTTGTGCAGGAAACAGAGTTTGAATAGAAGAGGAAAGTTATAGTGCTGCTTGAAATGCTGTATCACGGTATAAATGGCATATAGCCTGAACTGCTGAACTCAATGCTGGCTGCATGCCCATTTTTCAACATTCTCGTGGAACCAGCAGCGGCTTAGGCTCATATCCTGCCCCCCGCTCTCACTTGCACACTTTCTCCATCTCCCACTGTTATATCGCTGTTTCTCGGATAAGGACGGCCCGCCAGCTTTGTGGGTTCCAGAGAACTGCATGTGAGTAAGTGAGGGTGGGGTAATGGTGAGTGTGCATGCATGAGGTTAGTAACAAATACAACAGCACTGTGGTTGAACCTCCTTGCAAATGCCCTGCAAACGGAAGGCAAGCCTATGCGGGAACCGCCTGTTCACATGCAGAAACAACTAAGTAACTAAGACAACAGGTACAAAGGGTTCATCATAACGGAATATACTGTAGTTTTGTGAATTCAGAATCTCAGATCCACCATCCTGCCAATCCACATAAACTGTGGCACTCCATACAGTATGTGGGCAGGTCGGTTATCAGTATGACATACAGTATCAGTACTTGGCCAGCAGTCTGAACTGTTACTTAGAACCTTGGTTCAGTCATCAACAACAACCTCACTTCTGGAATGTAATATTGAATGTTTTGTTGGAGTGGTCAAGTCAACAGCGACCTTTCTGCCTTCCAAAGAAATATTTCTCAAACTTGACTTGAACTTGACTTTACATGCATAGGCCTACTGTACATACATGTTTTCTGGATCATGGTACTTCATTTCCTTATTGTTTTTATTGTCCTTTCCATCAACCCTATCAAAGATACAAATTAAGGTGGTGTTGCCATGAGTTATCTTCTCGTTATGCTCTCCTATTATCTAACTTAGGATTGTGATTGCAGCTTCTTCCAGTGGTGATACATTAATTTAATGTCTGGACAGACTCCACTCACATTCAGGCTGCAAATAATAACAACCTGCTCAATATGCATGTGGCGAGAGCAGAGGGAAGACAGAGGTAACAACTGCGTCGTACTACTATGGCTGCAGGTAGAAATGTAAACTGCATATACAACTTTTATTATGAGGATATGACTCCTGTTAGAGATATGCACTGACTCTGCTGAGTGCACCTTTCTAGTTTTCTCTGTCATCCCAGTGAGGACAGATACTGAATGATGCCGTCCAGCGTCTGCTCACCTGCTGCCAAACTTTAGAGAGCTTTGGCTTTGGCTGAGGTACAGTAAAGGAAGTGAGTAAGGGAAAGTTCAAAGCATTTGCCTATTAGGAGTGAAGAATTCTATTCTTAGCAATTCTTTTTTGCATTCTGGGGAACTTCACAAAGGGAACCATTAATTATCATTCCTAATGCGGTCTTTATGCCCAGAAGAGGACTATATTTATATGTGCTGAGTCACCTATAATCATTCCTTTAAAAAAAAGACAAAATATCAGTTTCTTGTCTTAATGTTTTTGAGAATATGCTACTTAAAGGGATGTTTAATTTTCAAACATGTTTATTCTACTCTGGCTTTTTGTGATCACCCCAGACAGTTTTTAAGATTCAGTATTTAGATATTGTTAATTTTATCAGACACGCCCCTTTCCTACAAAATCCATTGTAAATTCAAACACTGTTTAGATTGTGAGGGGGAGGGACGTGTTTATTTTCAATTACTTTTTTCATGAATTTTATTAGGCCTAATCTATTTAATTGTATTGTACTTTCCACCTGGTGGCCCTATTTTGCACATGTCATTATAGGCACACATTTTCAAACATTTACCAAACCTTTCACAATGAAAAAAACTGCAAAACATAGCAAATCAACATGCTCTCAACGCACTACATCACAACGCATTGTTGTCACTATTTCTGAAATACACCGTTGTGTGACAGTGTAAATGGTAAATGGTGCATTTATGCATCCTTTATATAGCACCTTTATCCTTTATATAGCACCTTTATTATGAACGTACATTCAGACGATAGCAAGCTCATCGCATCGCGATGTGTTGTGAGCTTGTAGAACGGCTATTTCCACTAAAAAATAACATTGATAGTTGCGACCGTAGGTCGCATTTACTATCAAAGTGTCAGTCTGTCTGTCTGTCAGTCTGTCTGTCAGTCTGTCTGTCACACCTCACACGTCACACTCTTGCCCTGCTCATATCTCCGCAACCGTTGCCCCGATCCATGCCAAATTTTGCACACACGTTCCTTACCTGCCAAACTACAACCTCCAAGGACCCCCGGAGCTCCAGGGACCCCCAGGTCCCTGGGGGACCCCCAGATGTAAAAAAAGACCAAATGTGCTAAACTGACCAAATGACCACCCCAACGGGGCTGCTCACGGGGAATTCCCGGGGACCACCGACTCCTGGTGCTCCATAACGGATGCAAAAGTCGTGGCGCCCCCAGTGGAGGACCCCCTACACTGCAGCTCACATAAAATGCCGTAACTCCGGCTAGGAGCGACCGGGACAGCCGGGGCCGGTACCTATTCGTCCGCCTTGCCGGCGCGGAGACCCCACCCCTCATTTCTCACATGGCCCTCTTCTAGCGCCACCATGAGGCAGATTCTTGCAAAACAAATTTTTGGACACTGCTCCTACAATTTTTGCCCTAAAATCACGCAAATCGGTACACAGTATGTCTACACTCATCCCATCAACATGAATCTCTCCCATATAGCGCCACCTCCAGGCCGATTTTTAAAAACACATTTTTGGACACTGCTCCTACAGATTTTGCCCTACAATCACGAAAATCACTACACAGTATGTCTACACTCATGTCATCAACATGGATCAGGAAGATTTTGGCAAAACACATTTTTGCCCTATTTGTGGAGATAAGTGACCTACGGTCGCTTATCTCCCGATTAGGGAGCCTTACTGGTATCAATGTTTTAAGTATGAAGTTGTCAAATATGTCAGTAATTTCTTTGTATATTTACGGTAGTTTAGGTGTCATATCTGCCATGTGCAACTTCAAACAAAGCCTACAAGACAAACAGAAATGTAATTATCATCAACAAAAAAACACAATTAAATCGTTAATCGCAAATATTGTTTGACAATGAATCGTCTTGTAAAATGTCATAATCGTGACAGCCCTAGTCACACAGTGTGCTGACTTGCTTCCCTTTTCTCATTCACCTCAAAACAAGACATCAAAATAATGTGATATCTCTCCTGGACCCAAAATGGGAACGTTTTCTTTTCTTTTTTTGCGAGTTGAGTAGGCTATTTGTTAACCTCAAAATCGGGGAACTTCAGTTCTGTATTTTTATGCCAGTAACACTGTCTAGGTCCAGGCATTATGCCGGATGATGGGGTAATTTTCACATGGTTGAATGGAGGAAGATTTCCAACATGCGAAAGTGTCTTTTTAAATTCCTCAATTTTGAAATAAAAAGTAGTTAACAGAAAATCCCAAACATTTCACATTAAAATGTCACACAATGTATAACTTAACGTTAGGTCAACTCAACAGATAGGAGTAAGGTGGGGTAAAAGGCCCCCCCTAAGGATAATGTCTATTTTATGACCAATTAAAATACATTTTGATATTAATTCAGTATGTACATGTTAACAATGCTTTACCCAATACACCTATATGGGCACCATGTTGAAAAATTAGATACATTTGATTTTATAGTACAAAAAGAAAAACATGTAAAAAGGGCCTATTGCCCCACTACTGGGGTAATAGGCCCCCCTCTATGGGGTAATAGGCCCCCTTCTATGTCCTGGAGCAGAATAAGTGCTACAATCATGAAAATTGTCACGAGCATTTTCCATGGGTCACTTGACAAGATAATTGTCAGAGGAATTTGAATTTTCAAGATGGTGGCCATTTTTCAAGATGGCTGACACCTTAGTGGAGCAGTTATGTGATATAATAGTTTATTTGGTGATATAAGTATGAAAATTGGCATGAGCAGTCTCTGTGGGTCACTTGACAATTAGCCACCCACAGCTACTTGAAATTTCAAGATGGCGGACAATTTTCAAGATGGCGGACACCTTGTGGAGCAGTTAAGTGATATAATGGTTTATTTGGTGCTCCACTAAGGTGGTGGCCATCTTGAAAAATGGCTGCCATATTGAAATTTCAAGTAACTGTGGGTGGCTAATTGCCAAGTAAGTCTGGGTTTCCGAGGCTAATTGCCAAGTGACCCACAGAGACTACTCATGCCAATTTTCAGGCTTGTATCACCAAAATACCCAGGGGGCAAAGGAAGGTGTGCTGCATTTGCCCCGACATAAAAAGTTGTCCACCAGAAATATTATCTATGACCCAGTAGGATCACAACCTATATGGACAACCCGGTCAATTTGTACAACAAAGTCCAATATGGCCGCCTCAATATTAGCCCCTATTAGTTTTAATGGGGGGTGAATAGGGCAACATTTTAAACTGAGGGATATTTCCACGAAACTTCACAGGTTGATCAATGGTATACATATGAACATTTTTTGTATTGCAAGTTTCCATGAAATCCAATATGGCCGCCACAATATGGCCGCCATAATGTAAGGACCCAGAAAATAGGTTTTGCCTCTAACTTCTGAACCAGATGAGCTAGAAACACAAACTTGGTGTCTATTTCATGGTGTCTGACCATGGGAGACTCAATGGAATAGCTAATTTTATTATTGGGTGTGTCTGGACCTTTATTGTGCATATTTGCAAGATGGTGGATTCCCAAAATAGAGCTTTAACATAATTTCTACCATGATTGTTGACTGCTTTTGCAAAGACAAGCAATATGAATCCATTTGCTAAGATTTATGGCACAGAAGGGACTTATACCTGTATTATTCTTGAGTTTGCATGTTGTCAAAATGGCTGTAAACGAGATATTATATTTCCTGTCCGATTCTACTGTATGTAGTTGTAGCAATGACTTCAGATAAAATCAGAGACCAAAACAATGTATCTTAGAAATTATTTTTTAATAAAAAAAAAAAAAAAAAAGAGAGAGATTATCTCAATGAAATGAATGCAACTGCCTTTTTGGGTCTTTCACACATAGACATGCACATGCTTTCCAACAACTTCAGCTTCAGGGAAATTATAATGAACACATGATTAAAACAGGCTGCATTATAATGCAAATAATTGCTAGTCACTATCACTGTCATGTGTACCTATCCTGCTGCATCTTGTCTCCAGTCCTTGGCAACGACACCCCAAGTAGCATGCAATTCCCTTCTTCGCACATGAAGTTCAATCACCCGAGAGAGACTTGGAGTAGAACCGCTGCTCCTTCACTTGGAAAGGAGTCAGCTTAGGTGGTTCGGGCATCTAGTACGGATGCCCCCCGAGCGCCTTCCTAGGAAGGTCCTCGATGCACGTCCCACTGGGAGGAGACCCCGTGGCAGACCTAAGACCAGATGGAAGGATTATATATCCAGACTGGCCTGGGAACGCCTCGGTATACTCCCAGAGGGAGTGGAGGAAGTTGCGCAGGATAAGGAAATCTGGAAGTCTCAGTTGGAACTGTTACCCCCGCGACCCGATTCCGGATAAGCGGTTGAAGATGGATGGATGGATGGATGGCACATGAACAGTTTTTCTGGCAGCCTTTGATACAGCTACATGATATTGCCTTGTCCATTGATATAGGCCAGGCTGGCTCTGTAGATGTACAGGGGACTGCCTTCCCATCACTGAGAGACCATCCATATTCAGTGAAGCAAGGGATGTCTGGCTTCGCGATGTGTGCAGTTTTATCTATTATGGCTGCAAGAGCAGCTCTTTTCAGGTGCAGGCCAAAGGCATTTTCTGTAGGTGCATGCAGCAGCTTCAACAGGGTTGATCGGTTATTTAGGAACTTGTACACTCTCAGCTTTGCCAGGTCAAAGTCCTCCGAATGGTCAGCTTTTGATGCATATACAGCTATTGTGAGGTCTCTAGCCTGATTCTTGACATCCTCTGAGAGGGAATAAGAGGAATTTTCACCAAACTCCTGAAGTGCGATCGGAGATCTAGACCCATGCTGGTCTTGAACCATGCCTTCTTTCCAGTGAAAAAGGGATAGCTGGTGGTATCTCTGCCACTCAGGCTGTGAATAAAGGGCAGGGCACGACACTGTGCGAGTCCAAGGGCTGAGACCATGTGATGGATAGGAAGATATGCATCCTGCTCTGTTCTCACCCACAGCTCTGGAAGGTCTAGGAGGTGGGTGGCAGCATGATATAGACGCCTATATCATGCTGCCGCCATGGGAAGGCAGTCCCCTGTCCATCTACAGAGCCAGCCTGGCCTATATCAATGGACAAGGCAAGATCATGTAGCTGTATCAAAGGCTGCCAGAAAAACTGTTCATGTGCGAAGAAGGGAATTGCATGCTACTTGGGGTGTCGTTGCCAAGGACTGGAGACAAGATGCAGCAGGATAGGTACACATGACAGTGATAGTGACTAGCAATTATTTGCATTATAATGCAGCCTGTTTTAATCATGTGTTCATTATAATTTCCCTGAAGCTGAAGTTGTTGGAAAGCATGTGCATGTCTATGTGTGAAAGACCCAAAAAGGCAGTTGCATTCATTTCATTGAGATAATCTCTCTCTTTTTTTATATTTTTTTTAATAAAAAAATAATTTCTAAGATACATTGTTTTGGTCTCTGATTTTATCTGAAGTCATTGCTACAACTACATACAGTAGAATCGGACAGGAAATATAATATCTCGTTTACAGCCATTTTGACAACATGCAAACTCAAGAATAATACAGGTATAAGTCCCTTCTGTGCCATAAATCTTAGAAAATGGATTCATATTGCTTGTATTTGCAAAAGCAGTCAACAATCATGGTAGAAATTATGTTAAAGCTCTATTTTGGGAATCCACCATCTTGCAAATATGCACAATAAAGGTCCAGACACACCCAATAATAAAATTAGCTATTCCATTGAGTCTCCCATGGTCAGACACCATGAAATAGACACCAAGTTTGCGTTTCTAGCTCATCTGGTTCAGAAGTTAGAGGCAAAACCTATTTTCTGGGTCCTTACATTATGGCGGCCATATTGTGGCGGCCATATTGGATTTCATGGAAACTTGCAATACACAAAATGTTCATATGTATACCATTGATCAACCTGTGAAGTTTCGTGGAAATATCCCTCAGTTTAAAATGTTGCCCTATTCACCCCCCATTAAAACTAATAGGGGCTAATATTGAGGCGGCCATATTGGACTTTGTTGTACAAATTGACCGGGTTGTCCATATAGGTTGTGATCCTACTGGGTCATAGATAATATTTCTGGTGGACAACTTTTTATGTCGGGGCAAATGCAGGTTTCCCAAAAAAAGTCTGGTTTGCCCCCTGGGTAAAATAACCCTTTATATCACATAACTGCTCAAATTAGGTGTCAGCCATCTTGAAAAATGTCTGTCATCTTGAAAGTGTCCATTTCAAAGTGACCCATGGAAACTGCTAATGCCAATTTTCACGTTTGTATCATTAACTGAACGATTCTGCCAAAAATAAGCAGTTATTCTCTCCATGGGGCAAAAAGCCTCCGGGGGCTTCTTACCCCACACGAGGGGGGGGCCTATTACCCCAACGCTGTCATTGCAAAGAGTGTCATCTTAAATCTTAAACCTTTTTTATTTTTTTATTTTTTTAAGTTGATAATTTATCATAAGGCCTTCCTAATGATATACAAAAAATAAGTGAAGAGGTTCAACTTATTTACACCGAGTTTGGAACATTTTCACAGTGACAAAGAATTAGATCAGTTTATCTTAAATGTGTTTGATTGAGAAAGTTATGACCTGGATTAAGGTGAGACAATGAAATGTTGTATCCATGAAGAGCTAAGGATGCCAGGAATGTGCTGAAATCAAAATTTTTGCCACCTTGTAGTTCTGTAGTCAAATACAGCTGGGGGGCTTATTACCCCAGGGGGGCCTTTTCCCCCACTCTACGTCTACTGTAAGGACAGCTTAAAATATTTACATGCTAGTCCATACTTAGACAAAAATTGTATTTAAAATAATGATGGAAATTATATGTAGAATGAAAATGTTTAGGTGTTAAACACTGATTTACAAAATATCATTTATTGTTTATTACATAAACCATAACATGAGGTTCTAATTATTTCCACTGCCACATGGGGTGAATAGGCTAGGTCTACACATCCAACAGTTTTCGCGGTACACACTCGAGTCATAGGTCAAATCGACCGGCTTCTTTGGGAATCGTGTGCTTGTGTTTTGCTAAGAGATACGTTGTTGTTGAAATAATGTATTAGTGAATACATTTTCCCCATTGACTTAAAATGGAAAATGTAAACCGGCAACCACACTTGCAATTTCCCAGAATTGCATCTCTCTAGTTAGTTAGTGTGGTTGCCAGTAGGGCAACCAGACTATTGTTCTAGTCTGGCCATTATTTTATTATTATGGTCAACTTAACCAATCAGGAAGCAGCATTCTCGTTGACGTCACCATTATAGAGTAAGTCCATTGAGTTCAAGTCTAGCCCTGTGATGCCAGGGGAACAAATCCTTTTTATGTCAATATATGTATATCTCTGATCGCCCTCTTACTAGTTCTAGATAAACAGGAATTCCAGGGTGCAGGAGTGGTGAAAACAGGCTATATTTGCTATTTTTTAATAGTGTGGTTGATACAGACAATATGCCACTCCCTACATGTTACAATTATCCACCTGAACTAATTTAGCTGGGAAGAGACACGCAGATGACTCAGTGTCAGTGCTCAAATCAAACCTGTAATTCACCATAACCACCACCAGATGGCGAACTAGCATCTTCTATCTAATTAGTTTTTATTTTTTGCAGCAGATACATTCACTCCATGAAGACTATACAGTGGAGACAGTGTTGGAGCCCATGCATCACACCAGCTAGCTATCTGTGTGTGTGTGTGTGTGTGTGTGTGTGTGTGTGTGTGTGTGTGTGTGTGTGTGTGTGTGTGTGTGTGTGTGTGTGTGTGTGTGTGTGTGTGTGTGTGTGTGTGTGTGTGTGTGTGTTGTATGGAGAATATGCATTGTGTTACACTAATGTTTATCAATTGCACACTCCCATTCAGGATCTCATTAGACCTACCTTTTCATTATCTTTCTTTCTAACTGTAAAGGTAGGCTAAGTGATATTGTATAGATTTGTCAAGTCACTGAAATATGTGTCTCAGTATCATTTAATGTAGATTTGTACTGATGTCTGATTTATATATATATAATAACTTGTAATTAGTGTGGTTACCTATAGGGTATTGACTATTCATTGAGTTCAATGGACTTTCTCTGTCTCTTTTCTGATTGGACAATATGTCCAATCAGGATTGGTCGAGCTTCACATGACATCACAATTTGTACTATAGGTAACCACACTTGCAATTTCCCAGAATTGCATCTTTCTAGTTAGTGTCGTTGCCCAAAGGGCAACACACTAACTTTATTCTGGATAAACTTTTCCGCTGCCATTGGAAATTGATGGAAACCAGATTTATTAGAGTTGCAGTTGAAATTCAATGGGGGAAAAGTGCAATTGGAATTCAATGGGGTAGTGGTGCTAGCTGGAGGATTGGTCTGGCTTCACATGACAGTTAGCTTGCTGCAGAATATAGTCACGGCAACCACACTTGCAATTTCCAATTGCATCTTTCTGGGCAATATCCAAATGTACCAACAAAAACTAAACAAAACAAAAGCAAATACTGTATGCGACCTACATGAATAGGCTACGTCATGTATCCATACATAGTGTTAGTGAACTGCTGAGAGTCAGGGCAGTTGCATGAGAACAGTGTACAGAATAAGGTTGTTTCAATTTGTTCACATGAAACAAGCCACACTTCATACTTCTCTATCCCATCATACACGACCTTCTCTGTCACATTGAGTTTGACTTATAGCTACCGATTCATCTTCATACGATACGGCCCCTCTCTATTCATCCCTTTGACATGCTGTTGAGCTCCATCGTCCCTCTGTATTTTCTCCTATCTTTTCATCAAACACCCCCCCCCCCCCCATCACCCCGCCCCACTGCACTCATTTCTGCCCTCCCCCTCGTCTCCTTGTCCTCTGCGTGCTCTTCTTCTCATCTCATCTCCTTTAAATGTCTTCCTCTGTCTCTTCCCACCTTGTTCTTCATGGCCCCTGGTCTGTCTGTCTTTGCCTTCCTGCCTCCTCCTCCCTTCCCATATGTACAGTACGCTCAGCCCTGTTTCTTTGGTCTTTTTTTTCATGGACACCATGAAGTTGTTCCAGTGTGAGAGAAGATGAGGAATTGTGTCTCAACTCCATCTGCCACGGGCACTCTTCAATATTTAATCAAGAGCACGTTTGTTTGAAGAGCTCCGAACATGTGCGGGTGTGAGTGAGTGAGTGTGCGTGTGAGTGATAAGAAGAAATGTCTTGACTCCTTGTGTGTGTGTGTGTGTGTGTGTGTGTGTGTGTGTGTGTGTGTGTGTGTGTGTGTGTGTGTGTGTGTGTGTGTGTGTTGAAGTAGTATTCCATCTTATGGGATGAAAGGCTTTCTCTAACCAAGTGGTTATTCCCTCTCTCTTTCTCTCCCTCCATCTGCCCCCCCCTCTCTCTCTCACACACACACACACACACACACACACACACACACACACACACACACACACACACACACACACACACACACACACACACACACACACACACACACACATATACATTCTCAATGTCTTTTTTTCTGCTCCTCGCCCTCTATAAACATTCCTCTGCTTCCGTCTTTCTTGTCTCAATATGCCAAGTATAGCCAACAGTTTTGATTTTGCGGTGTGTGTGTATGTTTGAGAGAAAATGCATGCATGCACGTGCACAACAGCGCGGCATGCATAATGTGCACTTACATGTGTGCCTGCCATGCATACAGTATATGTACAGTACACGTGAGAGTGTGTTTTCTGTTTGTGTATTCAATGTATGGTGGTGCCCATTAAAATCATATGAGACTGCAGCAATGTGTGTGTGTGTGTGTGTGTGTGTGTGTGTGTGTGTGTGTGTGTGTGTGTGTGTGTGTGTGTGTGTGTGTGTGTGTGTGTGTGTGTGTGTGTGCATGCATGTATGGAGATTGTGTATGTATGTACATATTGTGTGTGCATGCATGTATGGAGATGTGTGTATGTATGCACATACTGTATGTGTCTGTGTGTGCCTGCATGTGTCTCCTCCCTAGGGACCTACAGAGCAGTGTTTCATCATGTTCTAGACTAGACAGTATAAAGGCCCCTGGTTCTCGAGTCTCCTTCTGCCTCCTCAGCAAGTTTCTCTTTGTCTCCGCTGAAAAATGAAGCGCTGTGTTTCATATGTTTCAAGGGATCTCCCCCCTTGTGTTATTTGCACAGTTTTATGCATGTGCATCTGAAAGAAAATGTCATTGCTTTGCTCCTAAATCAAATTGTCCACCTACTATTATAGTAGTCAGCGATTCACTGAGCAAGAAATGACAATACAATTGACTGTTGCCAATTTGCATGATCTCAGGGGCATACATGTCTGATTTATTTTTTAGTTGTGCGTCATCTGTCATGTTGCACACTGACAATAGCATATCTACAAACACATCGTGACAAGATGTGAGCTTGTATAATCCACCACTTTTGTCCAAAATATCATATCCCAAACACTACAGGTTGGATTTGCTGTGTAGTGTACCTTCATCTCACCCCTCCCAAAGGATGTCCCTTACTGATTTAGGTAACTCTGCATATGGCCTTTCCTCTGGCAGCACTCTAAGGATAAGATTGTATCACAATGGCACACAAGATATCTCAAAATCGAAAAGGCAGACTGCCATGAAACCTGCAACGCTGTGACACTGCCACCCACAGGCCCAGCACCCACATGTGCTCATGGTTTGGTACCCCCTTTAACTTCAGTAGCTTGCCTCAAAACTTGACCCATTTCAGTAGACCCTTCCTTACTGTCCTACATCTTTTCCTGCGATGGCAGGGAGAGACCCGATTCTTTCACTCACTTACTCTGTCTGATGGAGACAGAAAACACCTGGCCTGCGACATGCATGAGTGAATCATCACTCTTTTAAGTTGAATGAACTTCAACAGAATGGGGCTGAAGCTCTAAAGCTCAGAGTGGAGTCAGGGGCATGTCATTACTTACTGGTGGAACCACCTGGTTTCCACCCCAGGTCTGGGGGAAATTTACTTCTTCTTTTACTCATGAAACCACTTGGTTTTGACCCCAGGTCTCGGGGAAACCCCCCTTAGGCCTAGCAGGGCTACTATTCTACCCTCCTTTAACCTCAAACCATCAAAAACCTGAATCTCATCATGGATTGGCCCTACAGTATGATTCCCATCAGTCCAAGTGCAAATAGCTTCCCTCCTCTCTCCGCTCTACCCAGCACAATAACTTCTGTCTATATGTCTCGAATGTTTGTGTTTGAAATTGTTGGTGTTCTTTGTAAACTGCATGTGAAACCCAAGGTCGATAAACAAAGTCTGAAAAGACAGAAAGAGAGAAAAAGGAAATGGCAAAGCCAGAATATTGTGTAAAGAGTTGAGCAGTAGAATGGTCCAGAGACCAAAATTCCGTATGAGTCTGTTATCTGAGCTTTGCATCCAGAGTTACTCACAAATGTTGTACTGTACTTTGGGGATGAAATTCTGTGTGAGTGTATATTTCTGTAAATATGGACAGTTCTCGCTGTGAAATGTCTTAGAGAAAAGTTTTGTTTTTGCATGTCTGTGTGAAAATGAGAGAATTTGTGGATGAGATGTGAGTTTTGTTTATGCCTCAGTAGTGTGTACTGTAGTAGACAGCCTGAGTCTGACTCTGCACTGCATGCCCATTAGCACTGGCAGCATCCGCCATGCCAGTATAATCCAAGTCCCTAACAGGGCCCAATTATCCCAGATTACCAAGCCCTGACCAGCAAGCAGACTTGACATCGCATTTACAAAATGCACGATCTCCTTTTAGTAGACCTTGTACCAGTGAACTGTACCGTCATGAAACTGTACCTTTTCCTATGCAAACTTCTAATAAAGTCTTCAATCAATCAATCTACAGCTGAGCCTCTTCGTTTTACCATGTCAGTCTTAGATCTACATCAACCTAAAAAAGGGTTAGGTTGCTCTGAATCTGAAAATATCAATCAATCAATCAATCAATCAATCAATCAATGACATTTCCCCCAACTTTCAAACCATACATTTTTATATCTTGGAAAAGAATGTGTATAGCTTGAGGAACTGTTCATTGGAGTTCAATGGACAGGTGGCGCCATCTTGAGAGGTTAATTGTGGTGTGACAATGTTCTCCCTCTGTTGCATTAATTGCAATGAATTGTTAGTTGCAATAAAACTGTAGTGTTTCCTTCTTACTGTAGTAATACAGCCAGGTTGTACACCAGCTGCCTGCCAGCGTGTGGTCTATGACAGAAACTCAGGAGCTCAGAAGAAATTGCTTGACATTGACGTATCTTTCTTTCTTCAAGACTAAATCATTTCTGCACAAAATCAATCACAGGTTTGAATGCCTTGAAATTGTCCAGGTCAAACATGCTTGTAGTTTATCACTTGGGGAGACTGGAAGGCTGTCTGTTTTTTTTATGAACTATAGAGCAGTGGTTCTCATTAACCTTTTCAGGCTGAGCCTGTGACCCCCCAAAATAATGGCATTTGAACTGTGTGTACCCCCCACCCGGATAAGCACTTAAATTGGAATTGTAGGAGTTGAGGCATAACATTCTAAGCTCACAACATCTCACTATTTTCAAAAAATGTGCCACTTTTTAATATTATTTGACAATTTGGCCGATGTTTGACCGGTTTTTAAAGTAGGTCATCGTAGGTTGATTACTTTTGATGCAGTTATGGACTTTTTCTTTTCTTTCTTTGAGGTATTAAAATTCCTTAAATTGTCACTTCACTGTCATCTCAAATCATGTGGGGATCCCCCACTGGGGGTCCTGCTGCTCCACACGTTGAACCAGGGCATGGTGGACACACAGGACAGGTGTCACGCCCCACCCACAACCTCACCCATGCAGGTGCTGTGCGGTGCTGTGCTGTGTCTATTTTAGTAGCGGCCTAGTGCCTACTTTACTTTGTCAGGTAAAGTTATATTGAGATACCTTTTTGTTAGCCAAAGCTAACACACACACACACACACACACACACACACACACACACACACACACACACACACACACACACACACACACACACACACACACACACACACACACAGGTAAGTAAGTATCCTTTTGTTTACCTATGGAAACCTGAGCCAGGTGAGCTGGTGACGTAGCGCCATGATGATGAGCGCCTCTCCCCCATTCCCCCAGCGAGCGGACCATTGTTCTCAGGGAGGGTTGTCTCTTTGGGGAAGGGGGCAACTCTATGGGGGGGACAGGGTCGCCATTTGTTTGTTTGTCTTAAGTTCTTCACCACCTCCAGTTCAGGCTCCAGGGACAACGACAATAAATGATGAAGCTTTCTGTCGCCAGGGTGTTTTCACCTGCCGTCCCCTCCTTTTAGAGGTGGAACTAAGTGATGCAATGTTTCTCTCTGTGTGTGCAGTGTGCACCTGTAACTTCGCGCACGCGCGCGTACACACACACACACACAGAATCGACGAGGAGGAGGTCTGTCTATTCTAGCAGCAAGCCTAGAGCCATTGGGTGGAGTAGAGTAGAGCGGCGTCGCGTGCTGCGGAATATACAAGCGAGTTCGGTCGTTAACGGCTCTCTCTCTCTCTCTCCCCGCATCTAGAATATAGCTCTCTCTATCATCTCTCTCCGGTGTGTTGTTGCAGATGCGGGAGTGCGTGGTGGAGGAGTGTGGGCGCGGGGAGGTGGGGGGACGGTAGTGGAGGTGGAGGAGGTGGTGGTGAGTGAACGAACGGGGTCTCTTGCTGCTGCTGCTTGCGTACTACAGCTAACAGCAGCGTGTTGTTATATACTGAAGACACACAGTCACACACACCGGGCGGACCGGACCAGAGCAAGACCCGTCTCGACCAGAGAGGAGACAGACACAGAACCGAAGCCGAGGAGAAGACCCCGAGACACAGACTGAGGAGGAGGAGGACGTCGCTGCTACCATGGAGGAGTGCAACCGCAGCGCTCGGGACCAGGCTCAGCTCAAGCACAAGATCCGCGACCTGCCGGGACTCCTGAAGCACGGGCTGCACCTGAGGAAGAAGAGCGTGAGTCCAATAATAATGAGAGATCTATCTGTATTATGTCTGTCTTTCTGTTGAGAACTGTCCGTGTTTTGGCGCTGCTACTGTTGAGGGAGGGGGGGCGCGCGGACACACACACACACACACACACACACACACACACACACACACACACACACACACACACACACACACACACACACACAGGGTAAGCAGATGCTGGGTGTTTTTGTACCCTAGTCACGATTCGGGTGTTTTGGGGGTATTGGAATCGTGCTGGACAAGCAGTGGCATTGACAGAGGGGTGTGTGTGTGTGTGTGTGTGTGTGTGTGTGTGTGTGTGTGTGTGTGTGTGTGTGTGTGTGTGTGTGTGTGTGTGTGTGTGTGTGTCGTGAACACATACAGGCAGGGACGTGTTTATAATTCACCTCCTACGACTAGGCGGCTAACTATAAAAGCATTACGTGCGTAGTGTATCATTGGCAGTTTGTCGTGATGGTGACTGAACACACACCTGACTGCATACACACTACACAGCCTACACTACAGTGTCAGCTCCACTCACATGCAACGCTGTCCGCTGCAGCCAGGGGAGGAAGTGGCGCTGTTTTTGCTCAGACTCCTCAGAGATAATGAAGGGGAAACACTGCTAGATGTCCAATGCAATGAATAGGCCTTCAGAATGCTGTTCTTCTGACACAACGTTGTCATGTGCACATTACTGACTTAACTTAGTTTACATTAGACAAAGACGTGGCCTGAGGAGTCTGAGTGTTCTATTCGTCTGTCATTCAATGTTATATGAGATACTTTAATGGTTTCCTGTGGAAATACGCTTAGTCTTTTCATGGATCTCCTTTTAGTAGACCTTGTACCAGTGAACTGTACCGTCATGAAACTGTACCTTTTCCTATGCAAACTTCTAATAAAGTCTTCAATCAATCAATCAATAGACATAGTATGTAGCTAACAAAACAAGAATATTTTAGTTTGAATAATTTTCTCTCTATACCAGCAGTTATTACTCACCACTACGCCACTGGAGTAGTGTGGTGGTGTTCAACTGAAAAAAACACATTGCCCTCCCCTCACTATAAAAACTATAAAAGTGCTCCTCAGAGCACAGGTCTCCAGACACATACGGACGGATGGCCACGTCTTTGGCCTGGCGGAGACAATTATGCATACTATGCACACAAGTTGAAATGCGTGTAATTATTACTACGGTATATCACAATGTTATACAGTGCTGTGGTCGTTTCATGTCAAGGCCCCCCAAATTAATATGTATTTCACGGACCCTCATCTCACAATATTTTGTGACAGGGACCCCATTTTGATGTATATACAGTTGGGTCAAAGTGGTCAAACGGATTTTGATGCTATACGCTAAATTGATTTTGCATACCCCCTCAAAGACCCCTGACACACTTTGCATTGGGCAAATTGCATACATAGACAGTTTAGTAAACTGATATTCTATGGAGTACACAGTCACCAACAAAGAAAGACTTCACAACTAGAAGCAGTGCTCTTCCGAGCACAGGTCTCCACCAGGCCACACAAATCGGCCTGTTATAGCGCCACCATGAGGCTGATTTAAAAAATGTGGGGCAGAGGTTCTGAATTAGCATCCAGGGAGTGTGTGTGCTCAGTTTGGCAGCGATCGGGCCAACGGCGCCGGAGATTAGCTGGTAACAACCAGGCCACACAAATCGGCCTGTTATAGCGCCACCATGAGGCTGATTTGAAAAATGTGGGGCAGAGGTTCTAGATTGGCATCCAGGGAGTGTGTGTGCTCAGTTTGGCAGCGATCGGGCCAACGGTGACTGAGATTAGCTGCTCACAAACTGCGAGGACGCACGGACGCACGCACGGACGCACGGACGCACGGACGGACGGACGGACGGACGGACGGACGGACGGACGGAGGGGAAAACATACTCTCCCTCAGCCTTCGGCTGGTGGAGACAATCACATGATGGAGAGGCATGTGATGTCTGTCTTTCTTGACTGAATGAATTGTGGGCATATCGTAACATTTTAGTTTCGTCTATTTATATCGACTGAATCGCTACATTACTGGGAAGAATCGAGGAGAGACAGAGGGTGCAGCAGGAGGAGAGGAGGAGTTGCACTTACCTCTTCATCTCTGCTAGAACACTGTGTGTGTGTGTGTGTGTGTGTGTGTGTGTGTGTGTGTGTGTGTGTGTGTGTGTGTGTGTGTGTGTGTGTGTGTGTGTGTGTGTGTGTGTGTGTGTGTGTGTGTGTGTGTGTGTGTGTGTGTGTGTGTGTGTGTGTGTCGAGGCGTAGGTAAGTAGTGTAAAGGTATGGAGGTTCAGTGCAGACTGCCTCTCTTGACACTGGTGGTTATCTATGCTTCGTCTGACACCACACACACACACACACACACACACACACACTCACACATTCCCCTTGAGGATGTTAACAGTTGGACTGCTGTGCCATGGGCTGTCTGCCCCGTCCTGCACTGCAATATTGAAATCTGGCAATTGTAAAAATATTGAATGAGGGATTTTGAGCTTGAGTGACCACCACAACAACAACAGCAGCAGCAGCAGCATGCACTACGCTGGTTTCCCTGCAAAGCTGCCGTGTATACTACTAATACTTGTTTCCATCCGAGCAACTGTTCAAACTATTTTGTGTCAAGGACCCCCAAAATAGTATGTATTTATCTGCGGACGCCCATGTGAAATGAAAATGTTTTGTGCCTAAAAAATTTCTAAAATAGCAGATGTACAAGCTAGCAGTTAGCAAGTTACCCGCTGTGAGCTTTTCTGAAAGACTTGTGTTGTTATGTATGTACTATACTTGAAATCTAAAACAGGTTAATCCAAGGTCATTCAACAAAGGCTGCTATTCAAGCGTCGGACATTTTCTGATGATGCACATCACTCCCGTTTGGAGTTGTTGGTGTGTGTTGTTTTTTTTCTTCTTCTCTCTTTCAAGTCCTGTAAAAAGATTGAAATTATTGTTAGGCAGAGCCCAGGGGCCACCAGTAACATAAACTCTGGTTGGATGGATGTTGATATCGCCAACAGAGAATGAAGAGAATAGAGTGGCATTCTGCTGAACAGAGCCATCTGCCACCTTTTTTTAGGCCTGCCTTTGGCGCCTATAGTAGCTGCCACCCTTTCACCTAAGATAGGAGAATCCAGGTATCCATTAAAATCTGTGTCATGACTTGTTCTGGCATTCAATTAATTGTCCATTATTATCTCTGCTGCTGCTGCAGGGAGGAGCAGGAAGATTGACTTTAATCCGATGAAAACGGGAGTTGGGGATTTGCTGCAAGTAGGGTGGTCTTTTTTTTGAGCGGTGCTCCTGCCTGGAAGGAGCTAAGCTCAAACATCTGGCGTTGTCCCGGCTCTGAAGCGTGGCCTACACCGGGCCTACATCTTGGCACAATGCGCTCAAAGTTTGTTTTACGCCCAGGGTCACATTGGCCAAGCTTCGCGGGACGCTTAATGAAATTAACGCATAAACACTTCACACTAGGTGGGTTTTTTTTCTTTCCTTTTTGCCAGACCCATGAAATGGGTAGGCCTACATAAGCAAATGTCTGTCCGGGTTTTCTATATAAAGGGTATATATGATGATGACATGATGATGACATGCCTACAAAAGGCATGATGTCATAAATGATGATGACAGACAGGGGGTCTGGCACAACCAGGTTGACCTGGTCTAGTTTATTATGGTGAGCCCCATCTCTCCTCCCTCTCCTCAAGACTTACAGTATTGCAGGATGGACATCTCTCACAGGCTAACTGTGTGTTTTTGACGAGGAGAACAAATGCAGTGGGAAATATGGATAGTTGAGTATTTGTGATTCTGTGAGTCTGTAAAAAGCGTGAGAGAGTACTTTACCTCCAGAGCAGTCAAGAACAATTGCACGTTCTCTCGTTTGTGTCTCGTTATTATTTGTCCCCTCAAAAGTAGACCAATACCACTGCTCATGCTGCACCATGCATGGCTGCACAAAACGTAAATAAAAGGATGTGTGTGTGTGTGTGTGTGTGTGTGTGTGTGTGTGTGTGTGTGTGTGTGTGTGTGTGTGCGTGTGCGTGTGTGTGTCCCCTTTAGTTGTTGGGGTGTTGGCCAAGTCATTTGCACATACCTGGAATTTGTCCTTTGCATTTAACTCGTCCCCTCTACTAGGAGCAGAGGGACAACTATTGAACACTACCCAGACGTTCAGGGGGGTGGGGGTGGACTCCTCAAGGACAGTGTCTTCCTCAAGGACACTTGGACACAAGGTCAGGAGGAGGCTAGGAGCTGGGGATTGCACTGGGAATATTATGCCCCCCCAAACGGCTACTCTTACCACCTGAGGCACTGTCACCCCCATTGGCTGGCAAATGACATATAGTGAAACACATATAGAGGGTAAAAGTAGGCACGTGCATTGCTATTGGACGTCTGCCATCGATGTACCTGCAAACCAGGAAAGCAATCATAGCCAATCAGAATAGAATAATTATAATACAAAAAAATATATGAATTATGTTCACATGACGCCAGAGATAATGTGTACCAATTTATGGGCGTTTTGGATAAAATCTTATCAGTGTGTTTTGAAGAAAATTACAAATGCCTGTCACCTACACTGTCTTGCACAGGCCATTTCAATGAAGAAGAAATTACAAATAGCAGATCTACAAGCTATGTGGGTTTCTCTTTCTTCTCTTTTAAGCTTCATTCACGAGTAAAGTTGTAGAAAACAAAGAGAGGATTAGACGCATGTCCTTTTTGTATCACTGAGTGACTGCACCACAGTTCAAACGTAGCAGGGCTAACCCTGCAGAGCGTATGCTTAAATCGCAGCTCATGTTGCTAATTAGATGGCATTGAAATCCAATCATCTTGTTGGAAGTTAACCCTTCCACCTTAAGGGCAATGGATTGAAGTGCATTCTTATATAATTGATGATATGTTCTCTATGTGACATAATGGTTATTGATTGATTGAATACTTTATTAAGGAAAAAGTATAGCCTACAAAACACACAACACAAAACCCATAGGGCGCTTGTTTCCATTGTCGTTCATTGTATTCATAATTCATCAACAACATTTACAATACATTCAATACATTAACATATCAGTAACAACACCTATTGCAGCAAAATGTATGTTTACAGAAAAGAGGGGTGGGGGCAACTCCCATGGGGCTCCTTCTGTGACGCTCGCTGTGGGAGTGCGTTTTTTCACCCTAATTAATTATAATTTGGGACGAAACTTAGCCATACACACATCGACTGTGTGTGCTGGGCTAAATCGACGTGACTTCAAAAAGGTAGATCCAGCACACCAAAGACACAGTAAAATATACTTCTTAATTACTAAACTGACATAATTTCTATCCACAGCAGATCGAAACGTTGTCAATTATAATTTGAGGACAGACAGTTTTAAGTGTGGATCGGGAGTTGAGACATTTTAGTACAGGGACATATTAGTACAGTGACATAGATAGGCCTGCATAGAAGATAGATGAAAGTGCAAACCATGTGGTAGTGAGAGATAGAGGAGTACACGCACGCTTTCCCTTCTTGCGTAAGCATACTTAATAATTGAAAGATTTTCAAGCTTAAAACATCCGTTATATGTGGCCAGTTGTACAGCAAATCTAATACGTTTGGCTTTAATATTTAGGCCTAGAATTATTGAATGCTTTAACCAGTGAAAAATAGCAGATATACAAGCTCACAGCGCGGCACTCTTTTGAAAAATTCGTGAAAATGTGTGTAAATCTTTGAATAAATGTATTTTCAAAGCGAACGTTTGTAACTCAAACTTTGCTTGGTCCCTGGAACTAAATATTTTGTGATGGTGCTCCGTGGCCAAATAAATATAATTTTGGGGGTCCTTCACATGAAAAGGTTTGAGAACCACTGACATAGTAGTCTCTCAAGAATTAACAGACTAACTGAGCTCCAGTTGAGTGAAAAGGACCTTTTCTTTGACGATGGCTAGCCAGATTGCTGACATATAGAAACATAGGTTTTTCAAAAAATCTTAGAAGGATTCAAAAGACACTTATAGAATCGGGTCAAAATTCGAATTTTCACGATTTTTCAAAAATAGCAGATCTACAAGCTCGCAGCGCGGCACTCGGTGCCGCGCTGTGAGCTTGTATATCTGCTATTTTTCAATAGTTAAAGCATAAAATAATGATACACAATAATGTGTACCCGTTCTGAATGGGTTGGTTAATCATCACACACACAGTAACGCAGGTGTAGCCACAGTTTGACAGCATGTCCAATCGGCTCCAACAAAATTAGCGTAGTGAGAAGATGCATATACCAGGACTGCTTCCTGAGCCAAAGGTCATATTTGCCTGGAAGATGGGTGTGTCACAGTACAGTTTCGTTGGTGTGCGTGTGCTGGGGGAATGATGGCTGCATCTGCTTTGATCTCAGTGTTGACACCCTCATATGTGCTGGAGCTAACAAGGAGTTGGCAGGAGCTGTGCATTGCGTGTGTGCAGTGGCGTAAAGTAACTAAGCACATTTACTCAAGTAATGTACTTAAGAAAAATGTTGAGGTGTTTGTACTTTACTTGAGTATTTCCAATTTCCAATAGTACTCCACTACTGTACATCACGGATCCAAATATTGTACTTTTACTCCACTACATTTATTGAAAACTTTAGTTACTAGTTACTTTGCAGATATAAATGATAATATTATAAAACATACATAAGCCACTTCATCCATATTTTATTCCGTGGCTATTTGAAAATAGCCGAACTACAAGCTCACAATGTGTCTGTAGATCTGATATTTTCAAACATTTTGTACTTTTACTTTTGGTACATTTTGATACTTTTTGCACATTTACTCAAGTAAATCTTTAATTCAGGACTCTTACTTGTAACAGAGTATTTCTTTGCAGTGTTGATACTTTTACTTAAGTAAAACATTTGTGTACTTTTTCCACCACTGCGTGTGTGTGAGATTTTGACAGTCATACCGTGCTACAGCTCTCCGCCACGCCAGCTACTCTAATCTCAGAGTAATCCATTTCTCACACATGATCCTCTCAATCTCTTCCTCGCTCACGTCTTTCCCCTTCGCTTATCCTGCGTCTTTCGCTCTCATCCCTCTCTCTCTCTCTCTCTCTCTCTCTCTCTCTTTCTCGCCTCCCCTCTCTCGCTTGCCCTTTTTCTTTTGCTGTCTTCTTTCCTTTCCCATCCTTTCTCGCACGCACGCACACACGCTATGCAGTGCACACTCTTTGAAGTCAACATACAGATAAACAGCATGCTCTCTCTCTAGCTCTCTGAATGTCTCTGTCTGCATGTTATGGAAGTTACTTAATGCTGAGTGCTGACAGCACTGAGCTTTATACCTTGCGTAGGAGGTGTGTGAGGTGTGTGTGTGTGTGTGTGTGTGTGTGTGTGTGTGTGTGTGTGTGTGTGTGTGTGTGTGTGTGGGTGGGGTGGGGGGGGGGGCGGGGGTGTGTGTGAGGAGGAAATAAAGTGCAAAGGGAAAGATGGAAATCACGTGTGACAGGCGTGTTTGTCTGTGATATGAATGTGACAGACTGTGTGTGTGTGTGTGTGTGTGTGTGTGTGTGTGTGTGTGTGTGTGTGTGTGTGTGTGTGTGTGTGTGTGTGTGTGTGTGTGTGTGTGTGTGTGTGTGTGTGTGTGTGTGTGTGTGTGTGTGTGTGTGTGTGTGTGTGTGTGTGTGTGTGTGTGTGTGTGTGGGGATGATATTGGCAAGAACAAAGACCGTGCCTCACAAGACTCTCTCTGCTCTGACTTTGACCGTTGAGGAGGGAATGAGATGGAGAGATAAGATACAGAGAATTTATTTAGACTGTGCCTAGCTGGCTGATGTGCTCTACTTCACACACACACACACACACACACACACACACACACACACACACACACACACACACACAGCCCTTATCTTATAACCTGGTTAGGATGAGGTCAAGTACTGTATAGTTGTGTGTGTGAAAGAGAGAGAGGAGAGGAAGTGAGGGCAGAGGTTACAGACAGAGCATATCTCACACCACCACCATACCATACTAGTGACCCACCAATATGGCCTTTTTCTTGCCATCTCGGTATCCACCGATATGAAAGAATGCATGTTAGTAGTGTGTCTGTGTCAAGTTATAAGGCTTGAATAAAGTAATTGGTTTAAGAAACAGCTGTCTGTACTACAGTGGACCCCATCTGATTTTTTTGACTGTTTCCGTGTGTGTGTGTGTGTGTGTGTGTGTGTGTGTGTGTGTGTGTGTGTGTGTGTGTGTGTGTGTGTGTGTGTGTGTGTGTGTGTGTGTGTGTGTGTGTGTGTGTGTGTGTGTGTGTGTGTGTGTGTGTGTGTGTGTGTGTGTGTGTGTGTGTGTGTGTGTGTGTGTGTGTGTGTGTGTGTGTGTTTGCATAGCTCAAATAACTCAAGGACCCCTAAATTAAACATTTACTATGGACCACGATCTGAAAGAAATATTTTGTGCCAGTGACGCCATACTAGATTTGTGTTGTTTTAAGAATTCCACCTTTTTACTATTACCAAGTTATACCAACTACTTTCTAGATTTGAAAACGGACTTGTGATGTGAACAACACAGGTGAAAGAGGAAGCAGAGAGACAGACTTTTTTACGTTTGTTAAAATGTTCATATTATCGTTAATTACACTCTATTGAATTGTGTAATTATTATATACACATTGCTCCAGGACTATTAGTGCAGCGCTCAGGGCTATTTCAAATACAAGAACTCAAATCCACATCCTCTTGTGTGCCTCCTCAACTGAACAAGTAGATTAACGTAGTTGCACCGCTGTTGCGCGAGGCGTTCATCATGCCATCGTTTCATGAGCGTCGTCGTCGACATGGCACTCATTGACATCTAAACGTCGTATTTCATACAGTCCTACACGATGTAATCTGATCCAGCACATGATGCAATGTAATTGCGACCGTAGGTCGCACTTACTATCAAAACCTGCACAAACTGTGAGTGAGTCCGTCAGTCAGTCTGTCTGTCACACCTCACACGTCACACTCTTGCCCTGCTCATATCTCCGCAACCGTTGCCCCGATCCATGCCAAATTTTGCACACACCTTCCTTACCTGCCAAACTACAACCTCCAAGGACCCCCGGAGCTCCAGGGACCCCCAGGTCCCTGGGGGACCCCCAGATGTAATAAATGACCAAATGTGCTAAACTGACCAAATGACCACCCCCACGGGGCTGCTCACGGGGAATTCCCGGGGACCACCCACTCCTGGTGCTCCAGAACGGATGCAAAAGTGGTGGCGCCCCCAGTGGAGGACCCCCTACACTGCAGCTCACATAAAATGCCGTAACTCCGGCTAGGAGCGACCGGGACAGCCGGGGCCGGTACCTATTCGTCCGCCTTGCCGGCGCGGAGACCCCACCCCTCATTTCTCACATGGCCCTCTTCTAGCGCCACCATGAGGCCGATTCTTGCAAAACACATTTTTGGACACTGCTCCTACAAGTTTTGCCCTAAAATCACGCAAATCGGTACACAGTATGTCTACACTCATCCCATCAACATGAATCTCTCCCATATAGCGCCACCTCCAGGCCGATTTTTAAAAACACATTTTTGGACACTGCTCCTACAGATTTTGCCCTAAAATCACGAAAATCACTACACAGTATGTCTACACTCATGTCATCAACATGGATCAGGAAGATTTTGGAAAAACACATTTTTGCCCTATTTGTGGAGATACGTGACCTACGGTCGCTTATCTCCCGATTAGGGAGTGTTACTGGTTCAATATGCTGTAATAATGTCTTGCGGTAAAGGTTATGAATGTCAATTTGTTCCACCTGCTGTAACCTTTCTGTGGTTGTGGCCAAACCCCAGAGCTTAACGTGGCACTATGTACCACTTTTCTTTTAATTAATACAATGTCATTTAGTCCAATCTGCGTGGTAGAGTATGTTAACTAGTTTACTTCCAATGACGAGATATGATGATGAGCTATTTAAAAAAAAAAGCCATCTGTACCAATGACAAGTCTTGACAGATTTATTTTTTATTGCATTTAATCCAACATTACGCTGCCGTTTATCTGCTCAAAAAGTAGTGATTCTTGTTTTGACCGGAAACGGTTAAAACTGAATATGAACAAAAAACCCTGATCTTTCTCAATATCCTCATCCAGCCACTCATCTTCTGCATTTCTGCACTAGCTTGTGAGCTCATAGCATAGGTTGGTCGACAACAATGTTTTTGTGATCATATCGCAGTGATATCGCAGTGATGCTCGAAAACATTGTATTGAGGACTCATAAAACTTTTCTGGGACCCATTTGAATGACCACCTGTGGGTCCCGGGACCCATTACATTGAAAACCTAGTAACTTTATCTGTACGCAGATATGCACGCAGATCATGCATGATCCGATGGACATGCTGCGAGCACATTAAAATATAAGAAAAACTAAAAATAACCGGGATATGACGAGTAGTTCGGTTAAATATTCCGGTATGAGTTAATACAATATAACTTATAGTTGTAAGAATTTCAGGACTTGCGCAGGACACTGGCTTCAAATCCGGCTAAACCAGTGAAAAATGCCCAAATGTGGACTTTATTTTATAGTGGATCTATTGTTTTTATATGCCATTTCATTTTAAGTCTCCCGAATTTAGGGTTCCGACATTCGATGATACCTGAAACGGTATTCAAAAATGTAATAATTGGTATATCCTGTGATACACTTGTTATTACGTGTAGCAGAGTATAATCAGCTGCCTAAGTGCCTATAATTACAGTTTAGCCACTTCCAACTTAGGATACCCATATTTTGGGCATGTCTTTAGATATAAAAAAAAACCTTGTGGAGTATTTCCCAAACCTTTCAGCCCCTCCCCCAATAATCATATTTGAACTGGGGACACCCCACTGTCAAGTTGAGGCTTTAAATCGAGCGGACTCTGTTCCACAGATAAATATCGTGAAAATAACTTTGTAGATCGTCTATTTTCATTATGCTTGCCTGTTTCTTACACAATATTTGTCAATTTAGCAAATTTGGTATTAAAAAGGTATTGAAAGTCACTCAATTGTAACTTTAGAAATGTGCACATACCCTGTATACACTTATACTGTACAGTATGTTGGTTTGTTTGCTGTTGAGTAAGAAAACTATGTTGCATATTAAGCTAATGTGGGGACCCCGTAACATAATCTGGGGACCCCCAGTAACACTGAGGTATAATTTCTTTTGACATCTTTATTGGCAATGTTCACTAAAAAATAAAATTGCATTAAACTTGCAGTCTTATGAAGTGAGATGTACTGTATGTGTAACCTGTGAGAGTGAATGGGCACCAGTGCAAGCATGCTGCTGACTATAGAGTTTTCATTGAAGTCGGCATTTATAATATAGCTGTCAACACGGGGAAAACAAGGGAAAACATTGCCTAGCCTTAATAATCCTCTCATGAGGACTGATAATGATGCATCTATTAAAAAGATTGCTGAAAGGTTCACATTAGCAGGACCGTCCACAGCATCATCATATTTTAAAATGGCAAAAAGTGAATCTATTTGTGTATATGAATATGAACAAAACGCTGCATAGCAAGGCTCTGAAGTTGGCCCCTGCCATGACCAAACTTTGCATCCCCATATTGAATAATGATGTATCATAACGCAGTCAAATTTACGACTCAAACATAACCGGATGTCAGTTTTTAACGTAATTTCCTCTCTGCTAGCTCGATCCTCTAAACTAAACTCTATCTTGTTGTTTGACCAGGGTGTAACTGTTGTGTTGTGTCAAACACATCATGTGTCCTCTTTGCTTGGTTGGTATCGTAGTGATTATCCATGCAGATTACCAGCCTAATCCCAGAGTTGGACAGTCTACACACACCCAGAGCAAAGAATTACTTTAACTGTTAGTGTTGCTAAGCCAAATGGAATTAGTCATTGTGATACTGTATGTGATAACACAAGGCTTAAACAGCGTTCTCTCGTTGGATCAGCTCATCATAATGACGATCATTACTAATTGAAAATTATTTGGCTTATTGAGAGGGAAACGGTGTAGGATAGTAGTTTTCAACCAGTGGTCCTTGAGGGGGTTCCAGGTGGTCCAGAGCTAAGTGATGAAGAGTTGGTAATCAAATGGACCCTTATAGATCTTTAACTCTTGAGAGTGTATAATGAAACCAAATGGACACGCAATTGTTAAACATCTGCTTTACTTAATGTACAACAAGTCTACACAATTAGAAAATGTAGAAGAATTGTTATTTTGATCAAAGTTTGCCTGTTATCGCTCCTATAGTACCACATCATATACAGCATTAAATTGTGGACAAAATCTTATCCAGTGACAACAAAATACTCCTGAGAGGCTAAATATCAAATGGTGCTCCGCGGCTCATATGCCCAATACATAATGGACCTTGATACGAAATGGGTCGAAAACCACTGGTGTAGGAGAGGCAGACGGTAGGAAAGCCGAGAGGGAGACAGTGTAGGAGGGACAGACAATAGGAAAGCTGAGAGGGAGACAGTGTAGGAGGGACAGACGAGACGTTGTGAAATCTGCATAACGAGACAGTCAAAGGAATGCACAGGAGGAGACAGGGCAACATCATGGGCAGGAATATAAACCACACTTGTGGCTATCTATGATTGGTGGACCATTATTTCAAATGTTTGCCTTGAATACAATTATTGAACGATTATTATAATGTTCAATTTAGGCATTTAGCGGATGCTCTCAATCCAGAGTGATTTACAGTAAGCAAGGTAAAGGTAAGCAAAATTACATCAAATAGAGACGGTGTAGTGCCTCAGTAATCTAGGATCATAGAACCAAGAACATATTGTCAGTCTATAACATTATAAGAGTAAAAAGAATTGCCATCTCATTTTAATCTTTGCGTAAGACTGTGTGGTCGTCAAGGCTAGGGCAAGTGTCCTCTGATAGTTTCGGCAAAAAAATAAATAAATCCAAATAAAATGAAAAATAAAATACAATAAAAAGGGACGACAGGTTTAAAGTGGTTAAGACGGCACGATCCTTCTGTTGTTCATCAGATCTATGTTGTGTGTTTAATTAATACCTTTTAGTGGCTACACTCATCATCACACACTTAATGGATTTAACTTAAGCCTCCATTCGGTCATTATGTCTTCTTCTTGGATACTGTGTATTACTTCTTGGAACAAAACGCAGTGCCTACAAGCTTGTCATTGTACAGAAAATGGTTTATAATAAAGGGCATAGCGAGTACAGACATACTCCTCATTCCCAAGCGCACGATTAGAAATGCATTTGTTGACTCGCACACAATTTGTAATGATAATTTACAGCGGCAGTAGTTTTTTGATGAGCAGTTAAAATGGAAATGACACTGGGAAGTTATTATGTGTGGCTGATGGTTTTACGGAGTGATGACTAACATGAATCATGTTATTGGAATGAAAACTGGTCTTTCTCATCTCAGTCCTGTTTGTTTAGTATATTTACACAGTGTGTGTGTGTGCGTGTGCGTGTGCGTGCGCGTGTGTGAAGAGGGTAGGCATGGAGCTTTCTGTGTCAGAGGTTATGTGTATAGTCTCGTCATCAATTGTTTTTGAGATGCACAAGTCAGTAATAGTTATGGAGTGATATCATAGTGTGTGGGAGGTTGGTGTGTTTCACTGTCTTTTTTTTATAATGATTTTATTTCATTTTCATGTCCATTAAAAACATTTAATTACCCCATACCTCTCCAGCATACCATCAGTTATTTTCCGTAAAAATAACAACATAATAACAATAATATTCTATTCAATCTTTCAGTCTCACGTACATGGTCAGCAGAAAATCATAATGATGCCTATAGTATCTGGACCTAGATCAGGGGTCTTCAACAGGGGGTCTGGGACCCCTAGGGGGTCCTCAGAGTTACTACAGGGGGTCCTCCAAAGATAAAAGCATTGTTCTCTCCTGTTTTATATTAACCACTTGAACCCTAGTCCCTAGCGTCCATATTCTGGGAAATGTAGCCAAAAATAGCAGATCAACATGCTCACAATGCTTCGCAGCGCAAGGCATTGTGAGCTTGATCGGCTATTTTCGGCCAAGAGGTTTGGTGCATAGGAGAAAAGAGCAGACTAAGTACAGAGTGAAGGCTAAGTTTATTAAGTATTGACCGTTCCAGTGGTTCAATATCTGAAAACACAAATCTACATGAATCCAAAATGCACTGATGATTGTGCCGTCAAATGATATAGTTTTATCTATATGGGTTGTGGGGGTCCCTGCTTCATCTCTTTCTCGACTAAGGGGTCCTTGGCCTGAAGACCCCTGACCTGGATGATGTGAGGTGATCGCCATATGCCAAGTAACAAGTGTATGCTGTATGTATTTTTCTTTCTCTCTTCTGATGGACCGTGTTCATTTTGTCTTTACAGCAGTCACCTGATACCATACCTGGACCCAGCACTGGACCTCCACTGCACAAGGTAAACAGTGTTCCGGGCCCCATTTGTATGGGTTGTTGTCAGTAAATAACCCTTTATTATTCATTATGTCCTATATTTTGTATTAATATAATTATTATTTAATTAATTTTATTTTTTAATCCCCCCACAATTTACATTAAAAAAAAAACATTTATACAAATTCAAAGTATTTCATGAATAAATAACATAGATTCCTAGTGATCTAATTTGACAGTTGTTCCCAAACTTTATTTAGACATTTGTCCGGGACCCAAACTAGTGAAAACATTAGATCGGCTATTTATCTCTACTTCTTAATACCTATGTAAATTGTCTATTTTCACTAGTTTGTGTCTCGGAGAGATATAGATTTTATTTTTTGGGCCTCGAGCTGGAACGTTTAGGAACCACTGGGTTATTGCACACACACACTGTCACACGCTGATGAGGTAATCTCTCACGTTCCAGCATAATGTGAAAGTGTGTTTGTTTAGCCTAAATACAGGTGACATCACCTTGGACTTTCCATGCTTGTTGTACCAACGGTAACACAGGTGATCACCCAGGTGCTGCGGGACAAACAATAAGTCTGCAAACACTGGTTCTTAGCTCCACACATCCGTGTGGAGCTAAGAACCGTGGCAAGACTTGGTCATGTCCGTGGAAAGTTTTGGATTTTATTTTTTACCCACCATTATAATGTTCTTATTTTGATCATAATATAATACTGAATGTCAAGTCTCCAGGTTTTCTTCAGAATATGTATGACACTTATATACTACAACACTATGGCATATTAGTAGTCCAAGTCCAACTAGTACTAGTCCTTCTCAAATGTGCAAGGACCCCCTTAACTCTGAGAGTGTAGAAAATGGAGTGTACAAATTCCATTTGAACACTCTTGAGTTACAGACCTGTTATGGTCATTCAGGAGGACTATCTCTTTATGTTCCTGCCAGGATTTATTTTTGTAATTCCTAATGAAGATCCAGTAGGATCGAAACGAGCTGAGAAGACTAGACTAGACTTAATTATTTTGTTCACTGTTGTACCAACAGTACACACGCATGCACAAACATCCTGTTTTATACTTAATACTTTTTTTTCTTCTCTTTTTTCTTCTCTTTTTACTGTTGTACCAACAGTACAGGCTCATTTTATACTTCATTGCACATCGTGTAGCTCTGCTATATTATTTGGAAAAATGGTTCCTATAATGCCATGAAGATGAGACATACATCCCAGACCTACTAGGATGGGTGCTGGATCAAACAAGTTAAACGGTGTATAAGAATAAAATCTGCACACCAGTATTGCTGTTTCCAAGTCCAATTTTACAAGCCACCAGCACCAGGCTCTTCCTCAGACCAAGTAAATTGCATTTGGGAGCAGCAATATACTGCCTATAATGACATTCCCAAAATACAAACACCAGGTTGAAATTTGTTAAAAAGAAGAATATTAGTTATTTAGCTTGGCTTTTTGGAGCGGTGCTCCTGGAAGTAGCTAAGCTCCAACATCTGGCTTTGTCCGGTTCCCAAAATATTTCTGCTTTAAAAGAGTTGGAGTTGGGTTTCCCGCTGGCCTACTGGTCCAGGGCCCAGGCGCATACCACCTTTAGGCATTGGAACATAGGCATGGATGCCTGACGGCGGCGCCGGTTCGATTCCCGATCCGGAGGACCTTTTCCGCGTGTCACTCCCCATCTCTCCCCCCATTTCCTGTCAGTCTACCTTCCTATCAATAAAAGGCAATGCCTTTTTTTGTGGCTTTTATGCCTTTAAGGCTTTTATGCCTTTAAGGCATAAAAGCCAAAAAATCTTTAAAAGAGTTGGAGTTGGAGAATGGCAAAAAAAAGTTTGCTTGTTTGTTTGGGGGATAGAGAATGAGGTCCGAGTCTGTTGGCCGCTGCCATTGACTGCACAAAAATGTAATTACATTTGTTTCTTTGTTTGTGTGTGTGTCAGTCTTGCTCCCAGAGTTTTCCATGTGCGGCACGGGCAGTGAGGAACGCTTTCTTATCTAATGGACCCTACCCAGCTAAAGACAAGATTCACCTGGCCAGAATCATACGGTATGTATGTGTGTGTGTGTTGGTGGGAGTGATAAATGATGAGTGAGAACCTTATCTCTCTCTCTGTACCAGAGACAGAGACGTACACAGGCTTAAAGCATGGAGGTGTAATTAGGTGAACCTTTCCTGAAATCAAGCTATCATTTATGAGAGGGTGCCCCAAATTATAATTATACTCAAAACAAAAGTATTATACATGTGTTTGTGTGGGCACAGTGCGCACATGAGCTGCTGAAAGCTGTATTTTGAATGAATGCTCCAACCGTACGCATGGTGCATGACTAATGTAACACACTTGTGTGCCTTTTCCTTCTACACTGACTGATGTAATTGAGCATAGGTGAGATTAAATCAACAATGTGCATATTGCAAAGCAGTATTCCCCTAGGGTGGAGTTGTAACTGTGGCAGACTGGGTCCCTCATGCACGCAAACTGGGAAAATAATCATACTCTGCACCTACAAACTTACGAAGCGCATCAGTGGCCGCCAAAATTAAGGCGTGGTGGCAGTAAATTGCATATAGGGGAAACACTGCAAAGGCACGCCAACGTAATAATGGATACCTATTTCCTCCCGTGAGGGAAATTCAGTATTTTCAGCCCAACCCAGCTGATTCGCTGCCCACAAGGAGCGCGTGAGCAATTAGGGGTTAATAGTCTTGCTCAGGGACACACATCGACATTGCTACCCTTGCCTGGAATCAAACCTGGGACAACCAGGGGCTCTGGTTCCCCAGGCGGGCTCCCTAACCATTCAGCTATGCCGCCCCTAACGTGCAGCATGACTATCACTCTCCCACAGGTATCTGCCTGTAAATAATGTAAAAATCCCTGTTGATCTATCAAAATGTGCTCACAAACATCGCCACCTGGCAGGAGAGTTTAGTGTGCCTGGCCTCATTAATATGTACATTACTGAGTGGTAATATTGGGTGCAAAAATGGGAAACACTGTGCTAGAGCGACAGGTATGTTGTTGACAAAGGAAAGAGAATGTTCCATCAGAGTTAAGAGCCGTGCACACCAAGCACGATAACTAGAACTATGACACTAGAACCTTTTATAAAAACATTATAACTCAAGTGGGAGTCCTCAACAAAACGATGATGATGACAGTGGTGAACAGTATATACATTATTTATAGTTATAGTGCTTGATAAGGATGGCCCTTTGTGATTACAAAATATCGATTTGCCAACTAAGTCTTGTCTTTTTTGTGCTTGCTTGAGGAAATAAAAGAAGACCAAAAATGGATCATTATCATCCTCCATTTATCATGGCTTTGTTTCGCTTACTTCCTCAGAATTTCCAGCTTGTGCAGTTCAATTATCTTCAATAGGCTCCGACAGAGTGCAGTTCAAACTATTGACCCGCATATGGATTCATATTGGCTATATCTATTCTATATTCCAATCAGCAAATTGTGTTGGGTGGGAGGTCATTGTAAAATCTGTCACCTCACTGGGTGCCAGCAGAATGACCTTTTTATGAGTTTTTAAAAACCTTGAAAATGTTGTTTTCATAGTTATACCAATAAATAAGAACTTAAAAGGCATGAACAATTTGTAGAGGTTTGAGTTGTGTAGTTACATTACCTGTTACCTATCAAAATAATTGCTGCATTGATTAGAAATTGATCATTCAAAATATGTTCCTCATTGACTTGACATTGTAACCTCTACCCAAGTATTCTTGCCCTTTAAAGCATCCTACGTTAGTTCCATTGATCCAAAGCCGGTACACAATCAATCGATTGATTGATCATTAAAATAAACATGCTCTGAAAACAAACAAGCAGCCCACCCATATGACCACTTAACAAGGCTGCTGTGTTAAGTGGTCAGATGGATGGGCTACGTTTTCATGATTCTCAAATGGGCCCTGATCAATAAAACGTTGAGAACCACTGGCATATTTTACGTAGCAGCCAAACAACTATTCCAACTCCATATCTCTGAATGCTATAAAAGTCTGGAACTACACCTCCCAAAATCCAAGAATGGAATCTCACGAAAAAATATTATTAAATATCTTTACATTTTGTTTTAGAATTTCGATTTCTGATAAGCAGCAAGCTATATATGCTTTGATTATTTTGTATTTATATTAGAACAAATGTGCGCGACTTGTAAAGATGAAACTGAAGCAGGGAGGAGGCATTGCATCTGCTTTATCCTCTGATCCTTTTCAGAGCTTCCGTTGCTCCAGACCATACATGGGCAACTGGCGGCCCGGGGGCCACATAAGGTAGCCTCACAACAGCCTGACTCTCCTAGGGGAGAGTCTGGGAGTTCTCCATAGACAACGCATTATACGCGATGACGTAGTTGCTCACTTTGACTGACAGGTCCAGTCAGCAGTCATCAGCACATCAAAACATCGTTGGGAGTAGTGTTGTCAAAAATATTGATTTATCGAAAAGTATCGATTTTGAATATAGTATTGATTTTCTATATTACTTTTCCATAGTAGTGATAATATCGATACTCAGTTTCTACCTCTCTCGTTGGGTGAAACACGCGCTCTGCGTGTGTTTTTTGTTATTTTAGATGAAAATACAGATTGTACAGCCTTATTTGTACTTAGAATGTGAAAACCTCAAAGGCAAGCCTTTGAAAAGTGCACTACCATCTACCTCAAAAAGTTCTGCATTTTTCTTTCAATTTAAATTAACATGTTTGCACTAAAATTGCTGTGGTTGCGTGGTATCGAAAATGGTATCGAATATCGATAATTTTTCAAAATATCGTATCGAAGTTAGAAATCCAGTATCGTGACAACACTAGTCAGGAGAACATCAAATACGTCTTTTCCAGACAGAAATTCCAAAGGTGCAAACTGTTGTTCGTTTTTAAGTTATGAGATGCCGTTATATTTGCGATTTGTGAAGTCGCGTCGGACATGGGGTCCGCCATGTTTGTTTACAAAATGCGAGAGCTTTAGCAGCCGCTTGACCAATCGGGAGCGGTGTGAGGCGGGTTCGCTCAAAATGCAGCCTTTTGATTGGAACTTGAAACCCAAGTTCTAATAAAGAGGCTTGATGGGAGGGGGACACCAGACCGAGAAAGGAAGCACATTGGTGATGACGTAGCTCGGGATGGCTTGCGAGGCTACACATGCGGCCCCCACCTTCACTTAATGCGGCCCACAGGTTAATACCGGAATACTGATATATTACTGATTTCAGCTGTTACGATTCCAAACATGACCTGCTTTAATTCCGTCAGCCTATATTAGTAGCTTAACGACTAGTATAGTAGTATTAAATTTTTTTTTTTTATGTCCAATGTATTTGTATTTAGGGTCATAAAGTTAACATGAGTAGCCTATATAACTAAATGCGTTTGAAATTAAATCAAAATGTTAAATTTCAGGATTCCAATTAAAAAATATCTACAAGCTCTTTGAGCTTGTAGATCGGCTATTTTTGCTTCTTTTGTATGAGATACTAGAATGACAAAGTAGGACGTAGCAATATGCAATGTGGCCCTCTGGAGTGAAGGTGGAAATATAGTGGCCCTCGTCATCATCAAAGTTGCCCACCCCTGCCAGACTGTATGACTGAAGCATTAGAAATGTGTGGGAGGCAACGGTCTGGCTCGCTAGACTACATATCCGCCCCCCGTGCGTCTCTCTCTATCGCCAAGATCCCACCCGAAGCTGCCGCTGATTGGTTCGAACCGGGAGCTGTTTGCCATCAGCTCCAATGCCTGAGCGATTCCAGATGGAGGCTGTATTGGGAACTCAATACTGCCGGCGGAGTCAGCTTAGAAGGAAGGGGGACAGATCAAGAAACACCTGGACACCCGGAGAGCACGTGTTGGCCTATAACCCAAAGTTGGGCTATTGCCGTTGAAATCCCGTCTCTCGCCAAGTCTCGCTGTACTTCTGGGTCCCACCCACTTGCATTGGAGACCAGAAGTAGCGCGAGAGACGGGATTTCAACAGGAGTTCAAAGTTCAGCGTTTTAATAACAACAATGGCGGTCGCCTGGAGATGTAAAAGCTAGGATGTGTTATTAACAGTGTCGGCGACTGTAGCGAGAAAATGGACTTTGAAGCAAGAAAATTACAGGATAACCAATTTATCCAATCTTTCCCGTTTTAAGCCTTGTTTGGGTACGGCTCGAACAAAAATGTAATATATTGCATCTTTTCAAAACGGGACAACTAGACCATGTTTTTTGGCACCAAATAAATACTTGGAAAGGTAAGATAGACGTTTTGGCCCGAAATTCTCCTTTAAGTCGAGACCCATTTCACATATATGCTTTGATTATTTTGTATTTATATTAGAACAAATGTGCGCGACTTGTAAAGATGAAACTGAAGCAGGGAGGAGGCATTGCATCTGCTTTATCCTCTGATCCTTTTCAGAGCTTCCGTTGCTCCAGACCATACATGGGCAACTGGCGGCCCGGGGGCCACATAAGGTAGCCTCACAACAGCCTGACTCTCCTAGGGGAGAGTCTGGGAGTTCTCCATAGACAACGCATTACGCGATGACGTAGTTGCTCACTTTGACTGACAGGTCCAGTCAGCAGTCATCAGCACATCAAAACATCGTTGGGAGTAGTGTTGTCAAAAATATTGATTTATCGAAAAGTATCGATTTTGAATATAGTATTGATTTTCTATATTACTTTTCCATAGTAGCGATAATATCGATACTCAGTTTCTACCTCTCTCGTTGGGTGAAACACGCGCTCTGCGTGTGTTTTTTGTTATTTTAGATGAAAATACAGATTGTACAGCCTTATTTGTACTTAGAATGTGAAAACCTCAAAGGCAAGCCTTTGAAAAGTGCACTACCATCTACCTCAAAAAGTTCTGCATTTTTCTTTCAATTTAAATTAACATGTTTGCACTAAAATTGCTGTGGTTGCGTGGTATCGAAAATGGTATCGAATATCGATATTTTTTCAAAATATCGTATCGAAGTTAGAAATCCAGTATCGTGACAACACTAGTCGGGAGAACATCAAATACGTCTTTTCCAGACAGAAATTCCAAAGGTGCAAACTGTTGTTCGTTTTTAAGTTATGAGATGCCGTTATATTTGCGATTTGTGAAGTCGCGTCGGACATGGGGTCCGCCATGTTTGTTTACAAAATGCGAGAGCTTTAGCAGCCGCTTGACCAATCGGGAGCGGTGTGAGGCGGGTTCGCTCAAAATGCAGCCTTTTGATTGGAACTTGAAACCCAAGTTCTAATAAAGAGGCTTGATGGGAAGGGGACACCAGACCGAGAAAGGAAGCACATTGGTGATGACGTAGCTCGGGATGGCTTGCGAGGCTACACATGCGGCCCCCACCTTCACTTAATGCGGCCCACAGGTTAATACCGGAATACTGATATATTACTGATTTCAGCTGTTACGATTCCAAACATGACCTGCTTTAATTCCGTCAGCCTATACTCATTGAGTGCCAATCCCGAACTAGTTCGGCTTTATTATCGTATCGCAGAGTGCCGATCCCGAACAAGTTCGGCTTTAAAAAAAAAAAAAAAAATTTTTTTTGAATTTTTTTTTTTGGACCCCATCAAATCTGGTGAACATGATTTCAATCGCGATTTTGCATGTTCCACCCCCATACAACCCTATCTAACATACAGGGCAGCCATTTTTGTTTACATAACATGTAAAACATAATGGCTATTATCTCAAGAATGCCTGAACGGATTTCCAATCGGATTTTTTTGTTTGAAAGCTGTGAACAAACTGCACAAATCCACTCCAATGCAATCCAGGATTGCATTGGATTTTTTAGAGCTCATTCTTCTCTGTTTTTTTCCCATGCATGAGGTGTGCAAGGTTTAATCTTGGCTAAATTGCAGAAAATAGATCTTCTAAAATGCTTGGTAGCCAATAGCTAACTTCAAGCTAACTTCATCCTCTTCCTGTACATGCACAAAGGAAAGTGTTCAGGCATGTCATGGCTGCAGGGCTTGTGCATATACCAGCACTGTCTAAGTAGAATTCTCTGGTCATTGGGGCCCTCTAGTGGTGAAAAAGGGGGCACTCAAAGAGTTAGTAGCTTAACGACTAGTATAGTAGTATTACATTTTTTTTTTATGTCCAATGTATTTGTATTTAGGGTCATAAAGTTAACATGAGTAGCCTATATAACTAAATGCGTTTGAAATTAAATCAAAATGTTAAATTTCAGGATTCCAATTAAAAAATATCTACAAGCTCAAAACGCATCGCGCTGCGATGCGTTTTGAGCTTGTAGATCGGCTATTTTTGCTTCTTTTGTATGAGATACTAGAATGACAAAGTAGGACGTAGCAATATGCAATGTGGCCCTCTGGAGTGAAGGTGGAAATATAGTGGCCCTCGTCATCATCAAAGTTGCCCACCCCTGCCAGACTGTATGACTGAAGCATTAGAAATGTGTGGGAGGCAACGGTCTGGCTCGCTAGACTACATATCGAGTGAAAAGTGTCCAGTGTCTTGGTTTACCGTTCTCCTTGAGCAGATAACGCCCCATGATGTGAAAAAAAAGAAAAGAAAAAAACTAAACAAATCTCTCCTTGTTAAAGTTCCACTATGACTCCTGCCATTGGATTTCTTCTGCTTCTGGACCTACAGTATAAGGAGCAGACAAGCAGTTCTGAGGGTTAATTGAAGGGCTAGCGATCGAATGTTGCCTATGAACCGCTCTCACAAGGGTGTGTGTGTGTGTGTGTGTGTGTGTGTGTGTGTGTGTGTGTGTGTGTGTGTGTGTGTGTGTGTGTGTGTGTGTGTGTGTGTGTGTGTGTGTGTGTGTGTGTGTGTGTGTGTGTGTGTGTGTGTGTGTGTGTGTGTGCGCAGGGTCAAATCAATGTATGCAGTGAAGCGTGACCACTGACTCACCACCAGTCATCATCCAGCTCCCTGGTGTGTGTGTCTGGACATCCATATTGCACACGCATCAATACATAACTCTCTCACACACACACACACACACACACACACACACACACACACACACACACACACACACAGGGGTTTCTCCTGTGGGAGAAACAGATGGAAAGTGTTTGAGGAGAAAAAGGCTTACAGTGAACTAATGAATAATCAATGATATTGATTTAGTACAAAAGACCAGCTCTCTGTGTGTGTGTGCCTTTCTGTCTTTAGTCAAATTAGCATAGCTAGAATTTTGTGTGTGCGCGTATGTGTTCTACTGTTCAGGTATGTGTCTTATTATGGGTGTGTGTGTCTGTCTGTGTAGCAGTGGTGGATAAAGTATATACTCGAGTGAATACTCAAGTATTCAAAAGTACAAATTATGAAGTGTCAGAAATGAAAATCTGTGAAAATAGCACATCCACAAGCTCACAAAACGTCACAGTGAAATGGGTCTCGACTTAAAGGAGAATTTCGGGCCAAAACGTCTATCTTACCTTTCCAAGTATTTATTTGGTGCCAAAAAACATGGTCTAGTTGTCCCGTTTTGAAAAGATGCAATATATTACATTTTTGTTCGAGCCGTACCCAAACAAGGCTTAAAACGGGAAAGATTGGATAAATTGGTTATCCTGTAATTGTCTTGCTTCAAAGTCCATTTTCTCGCTACACATCAGTCACCGACACTGTTAATAACACATCCTAGCTTTTACATCTCCAGGCGACCGCCATTGTTGTTATTAAAACGCTGAACTTTGAACTCCTGTTGAAATCCCGTCTCTCGCGCTACTTCTGGTCTCCAATGCAAGTGGGTGGGACCCAGAAGTACAGCGAGACTTGGCGAGAGACGGGATTTCAACGGCAATAGCCCAACTTTGGGTTATAGGCCAACACGTGCTCTCCAGGTGTCCAGGTGTTTCTTGATCTGTCCCCCTTCCTTCTAAGCTGACTCCGCCGGCGGTATTGAGTTCCCAATACAGCCTCTATCTGGAATCGCTCAGGCATTTGAGCTGACGGCGAACAGCTCCAGGTTCGAACCAATCAGCGGCAGCTTCGGGTGGGATCTTGGCGATAGAGAGAGACGCACGGGGGGCGGGGGACACAAGCCTCGCATGAAAAACAGGCCGTGTCCCCTAGAGTAGGTAGCCTCACAAAAAACACGCAGTAATCCTGGTCTTTATACTGCCTCCCCCTGTTCAGCCGGGGCGCCTGATGGAGAGGAAAGGAACTGGTTGGAATACACCCCTACCGGGGAAACTCCCGCTGTCAGGTGATAAGAAGCGGCTTGCTCACTCCTCATGCATTGAAGGCAGCATGAGCTTCGGGGCTCTCCCCAGGTTGGCAGAGGGAGCGTAGCACCCAGGATTACAGCTTAGGCAATTGGCACTGGGTGAAAAATGGGTTACAAAATTGCATACTTTTTGATGCTTTTGAATTTGAAGCCTGAAAAGTAACACTTTTCACCCGACGAGACGAAATATGAGTTAAATTAATTCTCTGTGTGCGTGTGTTGACATTGTGTGCATGTGTGTGTGTTCTCCAATGCAGGCGTAGCTATGTGGGCGTGGAGCTGGTGCAGTGGTTGTGTGAGCAGTGTGTGTACGTGCGCTGTCGGACCACCGGTGTGCGTGTCTGGCAGGTGCTGCTGGAGCTAGGGGTCCTGCTGTCTGGTAAGCATAGGGACACACACACACACACACACACACACACACACACACACACACACACACACACCACACACACTGTGTTGAGCCACCACATTTGTCAGGACCAAGTGTCATTTACTGCATTGACGTGGACATACTGTATATTGAGCACATGCTTTCAATTTATTTAGATTAATTTGTTTTCATATGGGGCCCTTATCACAATATGAGCGCCGTCAATTGTGCCAGTGACATTTGGAATGCCGGGCATTGCTGCAAATTGCCTTTTGATGTCGGCCATGTGCTCCCACACACACGGTGCAAGGGAGGAACTAGATTTATCGACTGCTCATTTTAATAATACTATTCAAAACCGCAGCCGTTATTGAACTGCGGGGCGGCTGTGATAGCGTAGAAGTTAACAGAATTATAATTAATTCCCAAAAGGGGCTTTAGGCAGAAACGTAAACCTTATTATCATCTTGTGTCGGGCGAAAACCTCATATGTCCAACATTGTTACTTTTCAGGATTCAAATGTCAAAAACGGCAAAAGTAGCAGATCCGCTTTGTGCCGCTTTTATATCTGCTACTTTTGGGGGGAAAAAATAATATATCCACAATTTTCCCCGGGGGTTTACTGGAGACTATCAGGACCAAACTTCCGGGTTTAACAGCAGACATACAAGCTCACGTCGCGTCGCAGATGCAACCCGCTGTGAGCTTGTAAATCGGCGGCGGAAGATCGGTGCAAACGTCTGCGCAATGCACTATGGGGCGTAGGAAAATCGTGGATACATGGAGATAAGAGGTTTCTGCACCGACAGCAACGATATAGTGTGAAGCTTATCAAGCACATACTGTGTAACTAATTGCCGCCAGTAACGGCCTGTTGCCAGCAGAAACCCCGGGGTGGTCACTACTCTTCTACTTCTACAGGGATGGTATTGTGTTGGGTCTGTCAAATGCTGTACCCGGTTCAGCTAAACATACCGTAGACCAGTGGTTCTCAACCTTTTCAGGCCGTGACCCCCAATATAATACCTCCCATATTTGAACTGGGGACCCCCCAAAATAATCATATTTGAACTGGGGACCCCCCAAAACAATCATATTTGAACTGGGGACCCCCCAAAACAATCATATCATATTTGAACTGGGGACCGCCCAAAACAATCATATTTGAACTGGGGACCCCCACCCTGACAAGCACTTGGAAGTGTATGAGTGTTAAATTTAATTTCACTCTGTTCCACAGGTAAACCTTGTGGAGGAGGGGGGGGGGGGGGGGGGGGGGGGTTGCCGTAGATCCAAGAGCACGGCCCTTGGGAGTCTAAATCAGCGTATTTAGCTCAGGATGACGTGCCAGGAAATCCTTGTGGTCCCTTGAATACTCATTCCCTTGCTAATCTAAGCAGTGCCAGTGCATCCATCACGCCGCAGCGTTACGGCACGTTTACAGCAATCAAACTGATTGCTTGCTTAACACCTTGCCAAAAAATGATCGTGACATTCAGCGGCATCCCCCCCCCCACACACACACACACCTTGGGGATACGTCTCGTTATGTTGAGCCTGCCCTGCATTACATTTATAATGAGGCAATGGAGTGTAATGATTGTGCGAGAGCTTGTCACTGGCTTTATTTCTAGACTTCGCTAAATTACACAATCATCATATGTGCCGGTGGTGAAGATGTGCTGGGTGAGTGGTGTGTGTGTGTGTGACAGCCGCCGCGGTGTCTGACAGCACAGCCGTGTTCACTGCAGCGATTTCACTCAACAAAAACTGCCGTGTATGAAAATCTTCCCTATTTCTTTTCCTTATATATTTGCTTAGAAGATACCATTAAAAGCTATTCACGTTTGTGTTCTGAAACTCTGTAATGTTATTTGATGTTATCTTGGATTTCCTACAACCGATGATGATGACTATTTCATAATTTATAAAGTCTGCACTGTGCATACTAGTAATGCTGCAAATGTCCTAAGTCCTTATGAAGATCATAGTGATCGAAACGTTGACTCAAGCACAGCGGAGCGTTTGCAGCATCACCAGAGTGCAGACTTTTCTTCTCGTGAAACTGCTGTTTTCGCTGCACCTGGGTCACAGAAGTGCACCGGTGTGCGCTATCTTTTTTCATCACAATGTCATCAGCCGGCCTACTAATGTGGTTGAGGTGAAGAAGACTCTGTATTTTCACGCTTGATACCAGGGAAAGGCAAGCCAGACTTTTCCTGAGTCCTGGCACATCCTGGAGTCAGGGGTATCGCACCAAATTCTGGGCCCTGGGTACAAGGATTCACTCCGGGCCCCCCATGAATGTTTAACCCATTTAGACTGGGAACGCATTATTACGCATTATTTTGTGCTTTAACTATTGAAAAATAGCAGATGTACAAGCTCACAGCGCTGCGAGCTTGTAGATCTGCTATTTTTGAAGTCTTTGAATATTTTTGACCCGATTCTATAAATGTCTTCTAAATCCTTCTAAGGTTTTTTGAAAAACCTATGTTTCTATGTCAGTGGTGCTTAAACCTTTTCACGTGAAGGACCTCCAAAATGATATGTATTTGGTCACAGTCCCCCATCTCAAAATATTTAGTTCCAGGGACCCCCCAGAAGCAAAATTTGAGTTACAAATGTTCGCTTAAAAAATACATATATTCAAAAATGTGCACACATTTTCACGACTTTTAAAAAATAGCTGATCTACAAGCCTGCAACGCGGCACTCGGTGCTGTGCTGTGAGCTTGTAGATCTGCTATTTTTCAATAGCTAAAGTATAAAATAATTAAGGCCCCTCCACCTTGGGCCCTAGTAACTCAGTCCCACTTTCCCCCCCTTGTGACGCCCCTGCCTGGAGTCATCCTAGCACTCCCAACAGAGGGTGACTAACCAGTATAACCACCTAAACAACATATGGCTGAGCTCTGTCCCTCAGGGCTCTATACTGGTGTCTTTACCATTTTCTGTTCTTGTGGGGAAAGCTGTAGCTGAGAATAGCAGATTGACAAGCTTGTATACGTACGCTGGGGTTTAAGTGGCTAATTGATCAGCTTAGTACTGCATCCCACTGGAACATAATGCCACAAGGGATACAAATAGCGAAATTAGATGGGAGTTGGTATATCGCCCTGATTCTCAACCTGTGGGCCGGGGGCCACTGGGCCGCAAAGCTATTGCAAGTAGGCCCCCAAATAATTGGCAAAACCACTAAGTCATTAAAATGACAATGTAACATTAAAGCTGCACTGACTTGCTGGTGTCCTGAGCAAGTGAATAAATACATTAATTAATTCATTAATTAATCTAAACATGAGGTAATACATCAAATGCATAGAAATAGCAATCTAGCATCATCAGTAATCCAAGAACCTCTCACCAATCTAAACATTACTAGTAAGACGCCTCAGGGCGACATGCGACCTGCACCAATTCTTGGCCATCTGGCCAGTGATATCGGAACAGTTACCCATATATGGAGATCCATGTATTGTATATAGTACATCCCTTTTATGCCCATACATGGAGATCCCTGTCTGAACCAGCCACACAGATATGGGCTATCTTCCTCCATATATGTGCATTCCCATATGAAGTCCTGTTAGATATGGCTTAATATTGATGACATCAGGGATCTCCATATATGGGCATAAAAAGGATTCTGTTAGAGTGGTTCCCATGACATCACAAACATACAATATCTTTTGTGCCCATACGTGGAGATCCCCTTCTGAAACAGCCACACAGAAAGATATGGGCCATGTCTTGGCCATCTGGCCAGTGATATATATTGATGACATCAGGGATCTTCATTTATGGGCTTAAAAGGGATTCTGGGGAATACCCATATACAGTATGGACTTTTACATAGGTGATGTCACCTGTGATATCACCTGTGATGTCAGTGATGTGTCAAGGGAACCACAGTGTCAGGGGTGACCTTCAGAGATACACGGATACGAAGATGTGCCGGACATCACAGTGACATCAGAGCATGATGTCAGAGAGGCAAACCCATAGACTGTAAAAATGTGTACACATCTACATGCGGACAAGCTGTGATGTTTCTTATAGTAAAAAACAAAATCTGTAGGATGCCAGGTCAACACATGAACCCAGCATCAGTCTACATAACATGCTATATATAAATTACATTTTAGCCTTTGCATAAGCCTGCAAGGTTGTCAAGGCTAGGGCAAGTGCTACGGGCTAAGGTGGAGTCTGAAGAGGTGAGTCGTCAGATTACGGTGGAAGATTAGGATTGAGTCTGTATCGAGTGGAAAGCAAAAGGGTGCATGGTGTGTGTGTGTGTGTGTGTTGTCTGATTATTGTTTTGTCTTTGTCTCCAGTGGACCAGCGCATTGTGTTTGCCGACTCCAACTCCTACTATCAGTTCTGCTTCGAGGAGTGCGAGTCTGCCTCCTGCGAGTTCCGCTCCAACGAGGGGGAGTGGCCAGAGGCCGTCAGGCTCCTCCTCCAGCTTGCGCCATATGTCCAGTTCCGCTCTGGGGGCGGGGCCAACAGCCCGTAAGTACAATCCTCTTCTTATCTCCCGATTAGAGAGTCTTACTGGTATATATACGGTATATTGTCTCTGACGGGTTTAAACCTCATATGTCCAAAACTGTTACTTTTCAGGATTCTAATTAAAAAATAGCAGATCTACAAGCTCACTTGGAGCCTGTGGATCTGCTACTTTTTTATACTTTTGTGTGAGGCTGTTAGTATGATCATGTAGGGCATTCTTTTATGAGAAAAACACAAACACGTACAATATGGAGATAAGAGGTTTATGCCTGACAGCAACGATATATAAATGTGTAACAATGTATCTTTGAATGTTATTCCACACAACTTTGAGAATGCTGAAGGTGGCTGTTTTCTCAGGTTATAGGAATGATATTAAAGTTTTCCCCATGACATCCAATTAGATTTGCAGGTCCAAGCTTCCTCTTATCTTAGCAGTCTGGGACATTTCTGCTGCTGCGGTAAAACAAACCAAAACTGCAGAGACCTGTGATTTGGAAATTGCATTAGTCTGTATTGTTTTTGTGGTTTTTATATAATAGTTGTAGATCGCCTTCAACCCAGGACTCAAAGCAGCGTGACACTCGGTGCCACGCTGTGAGCCTGTACAGCAGGGTTCTTCAAAGTTTTCAGGCCAAGGACCCCTTAGTTGAGAGAGAGATGAAGCAGGGACCTCCACTACCTTATCATAGATTCCATATAGTTTCATCGTTTGACAGGACAATCGTCAGTGTATTTTGGATTCATGTCAATTTTGCCTAAAGTTCTCAGAATATGGACACTAGGGTTCATGTGGTTAATATAAAAAAGGGAGAAACAAACTTTCTATCACTCAAAGATTTAGAGGACGCCCTGTAGTAACTCTGAGGACCCCCTAGGGGTCCCGGAACCCCTGTTGAAGACCCTTGGTGTACTGTATATCTGATATTTTTTTAATAGTTAAAGCACAAGAAAATGGTTAAAGTGGTTAAAATCTAGAGTGACACGGATGCGTTCCCGGTCTTAATGGGTTAAACTCCATTATGGATGTCCAGAGTCTCTCAGGGCAATACTAGTGTCTTTTCTGTTTTCTCTCACTGTGGGGAAGGCTTTCAACAAGCTCACAACGTGTCGCAACACAACACGTTGCGAGCTTGTCGATCTGCCATTTTCCTGCGAAAACCTTCCCTGTGAAAAGGATGCTGGGGTTTGTTTGGTTAACCAACCAACCCAAACTTAATATTGTGGTTAATATTACCTCCCACAAAGGCAAGCCTTGGTTTGTATTAGTTAGGTGTGGCCCCCTTCTTGAACACCAAATGTTTTTTTATCCATAAGCTCTGCATCTCTCTTACCAGCTCGAAAAATGTTGCAGAAAGTTCATCCGGCTCAGCCATAAATTTACTATGCAAAAGCATGTAAATGCTGCCCATCGCACGTAATGCGTGCACTTGGCAAGGATGTCAACGTGCATCCTTGGCAGTGAGCCTGAGCTCAAAGATTTATACTTGCGCGCCGGCGTCGAGCACTGAGACTACACTGAGTTCTACAGTACAAGCTGCGGCGTGAGCTTGAAGATCTGCTGTTTCCGCTGCACCACACGGCGTGCAAAAAAGCGAGTATAAATCAGGCTTTACTCAAAATTCCCCCACGGTTCAACCTAATCTCTTCTCACAGGCTGCCAAATCCTTTATCTGTATGATGCGTGCACAGTGCACACACTCAGACATGTAGAAGCAACATGCACACGCCTGCCCAAGAGGTACAGTAGGTGGGCGTGTATGAAAGAACACACACACACACACACACACACACACACACACACACACACACACACACACACACACACACACACACACAAACACAAACACACACACACACACACACACAATGTTCTCTCGCAGCAGAAAGTGCAAGGTATGCAGGGTTCAGACACACATCCTGTATATATGCATGCGTGCCGTGCATGTATGTATGCATGCACTCACATGCACTCTCATGGTGCCACTCACAGGCAGCCAGAGTCTACTGGTTTCCTTCTCCTGTGTTTCTTGCTTTTCTTGCTGTAATTCCTGTCGAGTCTGACTGCTACTGAACCCAATCTGTCACCCAAGAGAGAGGGACAGGGTTTGATTTGTAAAAATACAAATAAAAAACTAAAACAAAGAACACAATACAGAGGGGGATGTATTTTCTTAACCACTTAAAGGTAGCGCAAGTGATATTTTGAGTGTTGAAGCTAAGAGATGTTCTAATAAATGGGTGCTCTTTCCCGATTAGATGAAATCGCCGATCCACCTGAAAATGTGTTTTGTTTGCTAAAGAGACGGGGAGATCAAACCAGTCCCTGAACAAACACTAGTCTATATAGCAATGATTACTATGAGAATATAGACTAGAGCAACTAAAAACCTTTGGTTTAAAGCAAAACCTGTCATTTACAGCACCTTTAAGCACTATATACTGTACTTATTCGTACGCCAAATAGTGACACTAGCTGATCTTCAAGTTCACAGCACATCACATGGCATTTTGATCTTGTACATAGATCTGCTAATTTAGCTATTCTTTTATTACATTTTCTTAACATACTAGACACTGGGCTTAAAATGGTTTGCGTACATATTTTAAATGTGATATTATCCAACATAAATATCAAATAAATCCTTCTTCAAGTCTTCATCTCCCAAAAGGAAGTCCCTTCAGTCTGACCAAATGCAGGGATCCAATCGGATTAAAGTGTGTAAGCAGAGGCATGTTTCCCTCCCATACCATCCACCCAGAAATTCAAACCCTGGTATAAAGAGTGAGGAAGAGAGAAAGGAGATAGACAGAGAGAGGAAGGGGAAGGTAGGGGGAAGGGAGAAGAGCAGATGGTGAAAAGAAGAGCAATGATGATGATGGAACGAGAGCGCATGTCGACACGTGTATCTGTGTTGACTTCAAAGACTCTTGCACTGTGTGTGTGTGTGTGTGTGTGTGTGTGTGTGTGTGTGTGTGTGTGTGTGTGTGTGTGTGTGTGTGTGTGTGTGTGTGTGTGTGTGTGTGTGTGTGTGTGTGTGTGTGTGTGTGTGTGTGTGTGTGTGTGTGTGTGTGTGTGTAGGGGTGGGGTTCGCTCCATTTCACGTATCATTTTTCTGCTCCCATAACTGCACATGTTCTACATACGGCAGCATTTGAAAGTGCTTCGCTGTCTTTGACACGCCAACAACAACATGACGCCGTCAAGAGACGATCCCTCGCCTTTTTGTTTTGTTCACCTAATATTCACGATTTACGAAACGCAACATTTCAGCTGAATATTGAGGCAAGAAGGACAGACGTCTCTTTATGCCCGTGTCACATGAGACAAGGTAGAACGAGCGCAGAGCCGTAGGCCTAGTACATGCCGCCAAGGTAAAAACCAAGCATTGAATCAGTGTTGTGTTGCACGCTGGTGTCAAGTGTCCGTGTACACAGGTTGTACATATGAAACAAGATGCTGACAATTACACGATAAAATCCGAAGTGTTCATTTAACTTGGTTGTGTAAAAGTGGAACCGGTAAGGTCAGTGAGTTAATGTAACAGTCTGTATTTTGTACGGGTAGGAAAGTGGATTGTGTGAGATTTATGTCCTTGTGAACGTTTAGCTTCACGGTGACGAGCTCGGTCTTTGGTTCCGTTTGAGTCGCCCTAACCACTAAAATTCGTAAAATGTACTTCCCTGCCTGGGGCCACTTCACCAAATAGTCTTTGCCAAAATTAGCCGACGTACAAGCTCACAACGTGTCGTGTTGCGAAGCTTGTAGATGCTATTTTTTGTTCGCCTGTATTCGTCAGGCTCATCGGTTGGCGCCACTGGAAAACATCCGCGGACAGATCCATTGTGGCTGCTCAAGCTTCCTATAGTGCATTATTATTATCAGTAATACAAAAGTGTGTTGCAGAGAATGGATCGCACTCAATGACAAGGATCTCTTCTCCACGGACGATGATATACAGGCCAGAGGGCACAGGAACCAATTCAAACACTGTAAAATATTCTCGCCCCGGAAGCGTTCCCATTGTGGTCCCATTCTTTTGTCTGGGCAAACTCTCCCGTTTTGAATATCAGTCTTCCAGTTAACTGTTGTTGTTCTTTTCTTTGTTTGTACACTGTTTTGTAATTCAGATTTTTGTTGCATGGCCTATACAGTACCTGTCTGTCTTTCTGTTGCTTTCTCTCCCTTTTCTACCTACAGCATAATGTTGTATTTTTATATATAGCCACAAATTGATTTATTTTTAATAATGACTTAATGAACGAAGTCAACTAGTTTGATGAACTACTTAAGCCCTATGTTACACTTTGGCATACAACAGTGTTACACAGAAATAGTGAAAATACTGTAGCTTAGCTACAATCAACAAATTGTGACAAGTATAGGTTACCTATTTTTGCTATGTCTGAAATGTCTTTCCCCCAAATATATTATAACAATTTAAGTTTTTTTGTATTGATTAAATTGATAAATGTTATTGTCCATTGCACCCCTTCTCTCAGCCTGTCTCTCGGCATTTGTTTGCGTCTCGGTGTGAGGTGATAGTTCAGTTTCTAGTAGGTACAGTATGAGGTGATAGTATTCAGTTTCTACTAGGTGTGAGTTGATTGCGACTGTCAGGTCGCAGTTACTATCAAAACCTCCACAGGCTGTCAGTCTGTCCGTCAGTCGGTCAGTCAGTCAGTCAGTCAGTCAGTCAGTCAGTCAGTCAGTCTGTCACGTCACGTCACACTTTTGCCCTACTCATATCTCTGCCACCGTTGCTCCTATCCATGCAAAACTTTGCACACACACTCCTTGCCTGACAAACCACAACCTCCAGGACCCCCGACCCGCCAAAAATTGCAAAAATGACCAAATGACCACCCCAACGGGGCTGCTCACGGGGAATTCCCGGGGACCACCGACTCCTGGTGCTCCAGAACGGATGCAAAAGTGGTCGTGCCCCCTAGTGGAGGACCCCCGCCATTGCAGCGCACATAAAATGCCGTAACTCGGGCTAGGAGTGACCGGGAGAGACGGGGCCGCCGGGAAAAAAATATAGGAAAATAGTCAAAAGTAGACGATCTTCAAGCTACTGCTCCACTCCACGGCCCGTGGTGTATATGTCACCGCTAGATCGAGAATCAGTTAGATCGAGAACCGGAGTGCTTTGATCCACGACAACGTAGCGTCGGCAGGAATGATAGCGCCTCACCCCACGAGGTTAGGGTTAGGCATAGTTTTACTGAGGTTAAGGTTAGGGTTAGGGTTAGAGTTAGGCATAGTAAGCTAATGGCTAAACACAGCTGAGCTAAGCTAGTAGATAAACAAAGAAATAGGGGTCGCAAACGAGTGACGTCAGCGACTACACAAGTGAATGGCTGTTGTCGCCATCTCATGGTGATTACGCAGAATTACACTGGTGCGCTGATAAGAGACTATCAAGTGAATTGATCCAGGTGGCGGTAGGGTAGGGGTGTGTGGTGAACGACAAAACGAGCGCTCTTACCACGATCTAACGGAGTTACCCAATCTAACTGTAACATATACATCTCCCGATTAGGGAGTCTTACTGGTAGTGTAGTGTTCAGTCTCTACTAGGTGTGAGGTGATAGAGTAGTGTTCAGTCTCAGGGCAGCATGTCCTCTCTCAGTAAAGTCGACACATAGATCTTATCATCACCACCCGCTGGCACATCCATCATGCTTTTATCAGATCACGCACGCACGCGCACACACCCACACACAGCCCCATCTTAATTCCTCCTACACAGCTATTACCAGTGCCACTGGAGCCACGTATAAAAAATTTTTGTGTGTGTGTGTGTGTGTGTGTGTGTGTGTGTGTGTGTGTGTGTGTGTGTGTGTGTGTGTGTGTGTGTGTGTGTGTGTGTGTGTGTGTGTGTGTGTGTGTGTGTGTGTGTGTGTGTGTGTGTGTGTGTGTGTGTGTGTGTGTGTGTGTGTGTGTGTGCGTGCGCAAGAGAGAGTGTTTGTGAGTGTGTGGTTTTATATAACATAGCCCTTACCCGTTCAAAGATATGAGCTCCGAAATGATGTGTAGTGTGTGGGTTATGGGATGTGCACTGTGCACACAGTATATGAGGGATGGAAAGTAACTTTAACTGGTGCTTGCATGCTAATATGTAGGAGCATCAATGTAAGAAATACCCGTTCCATTTAACGGCTACAGAGATACTGTGTACCGATCTGCATGATTTTTTGACAACATCTGTAACAGGGCCAGAACCCCCCCCCCCCCCCGCCCGCCCGCCCGCCTGCACACACACACACACTCCCCCCCCCCCCCCCCCCCCCGTGTGTGTGTGTGTGTGTGTGTGTGTGTGTGTGTGTGTGTGTGTGTGTGTGTGTGTGTTTGTGTGTGATTGTGCATGGCCTGAACAACAGCGCCCCTCCCTTAACATGTGGTCACAAAAGGTACTGTAGGCTAAATAGATATAGATACAGCATAAAAATGCTAATATACAGCATACGATTTGTGAAAGTGACAAACGGGCTTCACAGTTATGTCAGGTGTGTTCATATGCTAATGGTGATGCGATTTCAGATCAATTGCTCCAGCCACTGAGGAGAAACGCTGTGACAGACACTCACTCACTCACTCACTCACTCACTCACTCACTCACTCACTCAGACAGACTTTCGCAAAATTATAGTATAGATATTAGCTGAGGGGCAGTCTGCTTCTCTTAAAGACAGAACGCTACGACCCCCTCATTATTACTCTGGTGATAATGTGCTGCTTAGCACCACACACAATCACCTGTTTACACACACAAACACACATAGAAAGGAGAGCTCACGCGAGACGCATTCAACGATGGATTGCGCACACGTCTTTACACACATCCTCTTGTTACAAGGGCACATTGACATGCATGCATGCATGCGCACACACGCACACACACTCCTTAGCAAGAGGAGCGTTGTGGAGCTACTTTACATGAAACCACATTTAAGAAAGAGAGAGAGCGGGGGTGGGGTTGATGGTGAGAGACATACAGTATAGTTAGTACTGTACAGAGCTTCACAAAGACTTGGGGGGAGGGGGTGGAAGACGAACAGGTTGATTCACATGTACAGTGTGTGACGGAGCTTAGTCACACACACACACTACATAATACCGTATGTAGTATATAATTTTTGATGTGTGATTTATATTCTATAGGTAAAAAGAAATTGTCTATGGATAGTTGTCCTTTTTAATCTTTACACAGCTAAAATCCAAAGTGTTCAACCTGTTAATTTCACTCTGAGATAGGCCTAGTAGTCTCACGTGGCCTCCCCTCTTCCGTTTCATATTTACTCTGACCATATATAGCTTGCTGCCTAGCAGAAATGGAAATTAGAAAATAAAATGTTAAGATATTTTAAAATGTATCTTCGTAAACGGAAATGACGAAGCCTACGTGTTCAGATTTTGAGAAGTGTAGTTTTGGAATAGTTGTCTGGCTATGCAAGACTACTGAGATAGTAAAAAGTATATATATATATATATATATATATATATATATATATATATATATATATTAGGGGTGGATATTGGCAAGAATCTCGCGATGCAATACGTATCACGATACTTGGGTCACGATGCAATAGTATCACGATGCAATAGTATCACGATATATTGCGAATCTTTGCGATACGATACTATGCGATATATCAGCTTTAACCTCACTCACTGAACCGTGGGAAGGGGAAGTAGCTACTATAATAAAGCGACCAGAGATTGCGTTAGACCGGAAATTGCCGGTTTTGACCGATTTATAATGACAAAGACCGGAAAATATAAACTTCGTCGGACATAAGGACCGATTGAAAATGACACGGCAGTTCACCGCAAATCTCTCTCTCTCTCTCTTTCTCAATGTCTCTCTCTCTCTCTCTCTCTCTCTCTCTCTCTCTCTCTCTCTCTCTCTCTCTCTCTCTCTCTCTCTCTCTCTCTCCCTCAGTCATCACTCTCACTCTCATATGCACGTCTGGTTGCACAAACACACAAGGGTTAAGTTACACTTTTTCCTGTTAATAATAACCTGTGTGAAATAAGCTGCATTGAGAGGTAAACGGGAGACACTTTATTGTGAAGGTAAGACAGGAAATGATAGTTGTTGCTGGGTAGACCTAGTTGTCGGTTTGTTATGTTGTCGCTAAGCTCTCTATGAGCTGCCTTGGTTGGAATATGAGCGTGCAGTTTAAGTTGTAGTACATGAATGGACAGTCAAAAATAAGTTGTATTATCAGAACTGTTTAGCCTACATTAATTTGCGAACGGGGGCGCTGGGGAGAGAAGACAGCAGTCCATTTCAGCGTCATGTTGCAATGCGCACTGTGAACCCATGGGAATTATGGAAGGCACGCAGGGGGCAACTACAACCCATATAAAACAAACTTTATACACTCGATTGAAGTTCTTTATGAGATGTTATGGAAACTGTACAAGATCACCACCAAAGCCTTTACAACCTTCCCAAAGTTGCATAATGCATGGACGCACTATCGTGACCAGACTGACCACTCGACCATACAAGTGAGTAGTCTATAATTGATTCCTTTCTGGCCAGATTAATCTATCAACCTATGAAACATTTGTGCAGACTCCACTTTCCGACTATTTCTCATTATTCTGTACATTGTTATGTGTTGAAAACATGATGCAACAGAAACAACTTGTTATGAAACCATGCAGTATGCGTGCAAATACACAGCCTCAGCCTGCGCGATTATAGTCCAATATAATTAATTCCCTTATGCAAGATGAAGCTGTATGTTTATTTGTACAGCCTACTACTCCTTTACATTCAATTCGTTCAGTCCCAACTATACAGCAGGACTTAAACTGTTGTTATTGGCTATGTTTTTGCACCTGCTTGTCATCCATGCATTAAACGTATTATGTCCGGTATTTTTATCAGATGTCCGATAAATTTTAATCATGCCGGTCACGGTGACCGGCTGTTAGAAATCCTAGCGCGACCTCTGAAAGCGACATCTAGAGGCAGTGGAGTGTCAGGACCGGACTTCTACCATTGGTTCCTATGCATGGGAACATATTTTATTTTCCTCAAAGTATCACGATACTACTGCCTGAAGTATCGATACAGTATTGGCAAATAAACTATCGCGATGTATTGCCATATCGATTATATTGCCCACCCCTAATATATATATATACACTGGTATCTGTACTTGGTTTCGGCACTTCGACACTAACTCTTGGGGAGCCCGGGATCGAACTGGGAGGGAAGTGGGAACCTCGCGATTTCCATCCAGCCGATCTGCCGGCCACTCTACCCCTGAGCCACTGCTGCCTCCGTTGTGCCAAGGACCGCCCATGCCTTCTTCTCACGCGCGCGCGCGCGCACACACACACACACACACACACACACACACACACACACACACACACACACACACACACACACACACACACACACACACACACACACACACACCTACACATTGAAACTAACTCAATTAGTCAATGAATCAGTTAACCGATAAATGTCAATTTATTTGCATAGCAAATGTATTTGTAAAGCCCTTTAGCACTGCTGCAGCCTCAAAGGGCTTTACGGGAAACAAACAACACCCCCTGTCCTCTTGAACAGCACATTTCATATAGATTATGCAGCACAATGTGCATAACGCTTATACAATCTGTAACTGCACTGCAGTTATGCACATTCCAGCACTACTTATGGAATATATTTTCATGCCCTACTTGTGCTCTGTATAATATTTGTTTATCATAAACCTGGTACGCTTGATCCTGGGACTCTGGTAGTTGCTATTCCTCTTAGGAAGAAATCTAAAATGTTTGAGGAAATTATGAATTATTTAAATGTTCTCTTTTCTGGCACAACACGGAGTCCGTGGCCAAATATACAGCATATCGATGGCCAAAACGCAAAATCTCCTATCTGAAAAATTCACTTTGTTGGGAAAATGAAAGAGAAAATGTGTGTTCAACATTAAAACCTAACTATTTCTAGTTACATGACATTTTTGGCAAAATGAGAGGCAGAACGATTTTGCAGACAGACTGACCATGTGCAGCATAGCCTGTTGTCCTCATTTCAAGTGATATCCAAAAATCATGAAATTTGCAGATAGGAGGTTTTGCGTTTGGCATTATGAATTTGGGGGTCCTTGGCACGAAAGATTTGAGAACCACTGGTTTAGTCCACTGAAGTCTACTGAGTAACACATTGCCGATTGCACTAATATAATTCCTGTGTATTATTATGGAATTAATTGTTATTTCATGTTGTTGTAATTCTTTGTGTAGTATGTACCTAATATTTGGCAACAGGGTTGGTCTAAGTTCAGAGTAAAAAAATTGTAATATTGATTTTGGTAATTTATATCATCAGTGTCTTTTGAGGTGTGTGTGTGTGTGTGTGTGTGTGTGTGTGTGTGTGTGTGTGTGTGTGTGTGTGTGTGTGTGTGTGTGTGTGTGTGTGTGTGTGTGTGTGTGTGTGTGTGTGTGTGTGTGTGTGTGTGTGTGTGTGTGTGTGTGTGTGTGTGTGTGTGTGTGTGTGTGTGTGTGATGTATTACCTTATGTCCCTCTGGATTAAGAGCGTCTGCTAAATGCCTAAATTGAAAAATGGAATGAACAACTTAAACCTCACCATCCGTATTGTTGGGAAAGCTTTCGCTGAAAATAGCCGAGTGACAAGCTCACACCTTGTCGATCTGCGATCTGTGAAAGCTTTCGCCACAATAACAGAAAACAGAAAAGAGACTGGTATAGAGCCCTGAGGGACTCCGGTCAACCATATAGGGTTTAAGTAGTTAAAATCGATGTGATCGTAGCTTTATGTCCTGCAGCTGTAGGGAATGGACTCCCACACGTCTCCCATGTCAAAAACCAAACACCTTCTCATCCAAGAGGGAGTCCCCCGTTGACCAGGGGAGATACTGGACTTAGAGGCTCAGGCATTTATTTTGCGTTAACGTACTCTACCGTACATATTGGTTCAAATGTTTTATTCATTAAAAATAAGTTCCGGATTGCAGCTTTAATATTGGTTTAGGTTTAGTCTTAAGGGGGTTCAGCATAATCCCCTCTCTCATCCCTCTACCCTCTATCTGTGCGGAAATGACTTGGGTTTAAAATAGTTGCGTTTTAATTATTTATTTTAAATTGCTGTTCAGTGTAGCGTAGTAGTCACCGTAGCGTAGTAGTCACCACACAAGTATTACTAGCTGTGAGAGAGAGAGTGTGATCAACAAGGTGCTCAATGGAGTGCTCAATTTTATCCTAGGATCAACTGGAACCAAAACCTGAAAGAGAGGAAAAAAATAACTGAGGAGAGGGCGTGAAATCAAAGAACTTTCATTATGGCACACTTGCCCTGATGAAGACCAGTGCTGGTCGATAACATTTTAGGCGATTGTATGCCCTCTCCTCTTTTGGGAGTGCTCGATCTTTTCTCAGTTGAGTACAAAGGACCCCAATGTACGTAAATAAGCCATAGTGCTTTCTTGGGTTTAAATCTAATAGTAGAACTTGTATCTGAACTGTACTGCCATGTGCTTTAGCAAACTGCTAATAAAGTATTCAATCAATCAATCAATCAATTCCTCTATTTTAGGGGTGCAGAGACTTTTTTGTGCTACTTTTAAAATCACAAGCTCAACATGATCTACCCACCCAAAAAGAAGGACCTGAGAGGGTTTTGGCATGCTACTGACTCTTGAAAACAAAGCATACCTTTTGGGCACCCCTGTAGGGCTGTCACGATATGACATTTTACATGACGATTAATTGTCACTCAAATAATTGGCGATTAACGATTTAATTGTGTTTTTGTCATTGACAATTACATTTCTGTTTGGTTTTTAGGCTTTGAAGTGGCACATGGCAGATATGACACAAAACCTAAATACATGAAGAAATTACTGACATAATTTGACAACTTACTACTTAAAAAATAACATTGATAGTGGAAATAGCCGATCTACAAGCTCACAACGCGTTGCGATGCGACGCGTTGTGAGCTTGTGGATCTGCTATTTCCACTATTTCTGTCATTTTTCAACATTCACGATTATGACAAAATAATCGTGATAATGTCAAATAATCACGATTAGACGATTATGTAATAATTGTGACAGCCCTAAGCATACCTTTTGGGCTCCCCTGCTCTTATTTCAATAGCAGTGTGGTGCCTGTAGTACTGTCTCAGTAAACCAGGGGGCAGTGTAGAACACTGCTCACAGTTGCCCCCTCTGGCTATAATTGCGTGTTCTCCGGGGACAGTTTTAGATGCCATCAGAACATCTAGACTGGTTAACAGTAATTAACGTGTGTGTGTGTGTGTGTGTGTGTGTGTGTGTGTGTGTGTGTGTGTGTGTGTGTGTGTGTGTGTGTGTGTGTGTGTGTGTGTGTGTGTGTGTGTGTGTGTGTGTGTGTGTGTGTGTGTGTGTGTGTGTGTGTGTGTGTGTGTGTGTGTGTGTGTGTGTGTGTGTGTGTGTTCTAGGGAGGAGGACTCTGAAGGGAACAGAGACATCTGCGGTGAGATCCTCCAGATGAAAGCACTGGAGAGACTCACTTCCACGGTAAGAGTGTTTGACTGTGTGTGTGTTGTTGGTAAGGGTGATTTAAGGTGACATTTGGCCTGAATACACACCCCAAACACCGGACATTTCCCTGGACGGAGCTTAGCAACCAATATTGTCTAATGTCCTGCTTTTGTAGGATTTTGAGTTGTCTTTTGTTTATTTGAATTTGAAGTAATATTCTTTTTGTTATATAGCTCAAAATAGATTTTTTGACATGCACCACATCTGTGTAAAGCAATGGAATGCAGGAAACAGTGGGTTTGGGCTGGAGTGTCTACTAATACACATTGGCCTGTGTGTGTGTGTGTGTGTGTGTGTGTGTGTGTGTGAGGGGCCATTAATATGTCCGTCCACGGACAAATGTGTCTGTGGAAAAGACTTGGTCTTGTCTGTGGCACATTTTATATATATATTTTTACACACCATTATAATGTTCTTATTTTACACTATGACATAGGAGTCCAACTTGTGCTAGAGGTTCTCAAATGTTTATATTCATGTAACTATGAGAGTGTGCAAATGGAATTTGGTTCCATTTGTCCACTCTCAGGGTTAGACCTGGTCATTCAAGGCTATCTCTTTATGTGTTTCTGGTAATATTATTGTCCACTCATTTTGTATGTCTGTGGCAAAAATTGAATTTTGACAAAAATGTCCACCACAAGCCAACCTGGCGATGACCCCTGGTTGGTGAGTTTGTCTTCCTGGGTGGGTCGGGGGAACTGTTTGGTGATTATACTTTCTTAGTGGTTTATGATACATAAAAGTGTCATGAGGAGGTTGCCCCTTTATGTGTGTGTGTGAGAGTGAGTCAGCAATGACATGATTTTTCTTCTTCTTTTCCAACAGGTACAAAGTGAGCTGGCAGCTGCCCTTGCCCGCAAGACTCGCAAAGCTTGTAAGTGTGGTTTATTTTGTGTGTGTTGGGACTTGGTAGTTTTTTCCACTAGCTGTCAGTCAGTCAGTCTGTCCGTCACGTCACACTTTTGCCCTACTCATATCTCTGCCACCGTTGGCCCTATCGATGCCAAACTTTGCACACACACTCCTTGGGTGGCAAATCACAACCTTCGATTTTTGCAAAACACATTTTTGGACACTGCTCCTACAGATTTTGCCTGAAAATCACGCAAAGCGGTACATAATATCTCTAAAGTCATGTCATTAACATGAATCTGTCCCATTTCCCATATTCCCTCCTGATTCGCTACGATTGCCTTCTAAAGTTTGTGTATGCGACGTGGCGGTCACTTATCTCCTGATTAGGGAGTCTTACTGGTTTCCCAGAGCTGTATATGTGTATGACTTTTCCTGTTTGTTTGTTTGCGTGTGAATTCTGGGCTGCAGTGTCAGAGCGGGACTGTGAGACGTCGGAGAACAGCCACCACCCAGAGCCTCGCTCACCCAGCGAGGAGAGCAGCCCGGTATGGCACACACACACACACGCACACGCACACACACATACACACACAACATTTAACATTGTTATTTGGTTATTGTGACTGTAGGTTGCAGTTTACTATCAGAACTGTCACAGCTTGTCCGTGTCTTTGGCTGGACTGGTAACGCCTGACACTGTGGTTCCCCTGACGCATCACTGTGACATCACTGTTTTATGCCCATATATGGAGATCCCTGATGTATGGAGTTCCCTGTTTGTAGAAGCAGCCACAAAGATATGGGCTGTCTTGGCCATCTGTGTTGGCCATATATGGATTCTGTTAGTGTGGTATGTGGCCAATGTGGCCTCCATATATGGGCATTGCCATATGAGGTCAGATGGCCAAGACATGGCGTGAAGGTCGCTTGTCGCCCTTAGGTGTCTTACTGGTTCTACTGTTAGACTGAAGATAGATTCCTGGTTTACCTACATGTATGATCCTAGAATAATATTGCCATGCATTTGATGTATTATCTTTGTGCTGCCCTTGTAAATCACTCTGGATTAAGCGTTTCTGCTAAATGCCTAAATTGTAATTTTAGATACACAATCTTGGGTAAACTCAACAGTGTTTTAGGATACAGATCACGGATACAGGAAGCATCATCTCCTCCATACTGTATGTGGCCAATTATCACAGACACTGAACAGAATTTAGCCAGTGCCTTAGCTTTTGGCAATCTGCAGGCCTCTCAATAATTTATGGACATCCAAAGGCTTCCAAAAAGGAACACATTCGTAACCAAGCTGTATAATAGCATCCGTAAGACACCTTGGTAAGGAATGTCTCTTCCAGATTGTACAACAACAACAACATCTGGTGCGCATGCATGTGCATATACCAAGAAAGAGAGGGCTGTGTTGGGTGGTTCTTCGGAGGTCACTGAGTTCAAGAGTGAGTGCGCGTGCGTGCGTTGCATTTGAGAAAAGGGGGTCACAACTCACAACCAGTGCAGTGGTGGGCTGTATGCTCTTGGCTCTGAGCTTCACACAGGCAAAAACTATTTTCTGTTCCTTCAATTATTCATTCTATCCATCTCAACAGAGATGAAAGAATCAGAGAAGAGGAGCAGAGCAAGAAAAAAAAAAGAAAAAAAGAAAACCAGTTGATAAGAGTTGATAGTACAGTGGAACTGCAACCCCCCCAACTGACCTCAGATCAGCCAGAGCTTTCTCTATCCTGACTCTCTCCTAAACTGTTTCCTTCACAGATATTATACTGTCTGTCTCTCCTACACTGTCTCCCTCTCAGATGTCCTACTGTCTGTCTCTACCCTCCCCGATATCATCATACTCTCTCTCTCCTACACTTTTCCCTCTCAGATGTCCTACTGTCTGTCTCTCCTACATTGTCTCCCTACCGTCTCCCTCTCAGCTTTCCTACTTGTTTCTCTCCTACAGTCCGTCCCTCTCATCTTTCCTACCGTTTGTCTCTGCTACACTCGTCTCCCTCTCATCTTTCCTACTGTTTGTCACCCGTACACTGTCTCCCTCTTAGCTATTCTGTTGATCTCTCCTTCTGTTTGTCTCAACAAAGACCTATTCAAAGGGGAGTCGAATGTACAGTACACTCTCCTTTTTTATTTTATAAAAGGACAGAAAGATGTTAGTAAAAATGTAATGGCAAGATGCACAACACTAAATGTTTTACAACTCCAGGGTCGTCCAGGTGGGTGTATTTGTCCTGTGAAAACTGGATAAGTGTCACTCTTCCCAGAGACAAAGTATAGTACCAGGAATAAAGGAGCCGAGGGTGGGGGTTTAAAAGAAACACATCTACAGTACGTGTTCTATGTCACTGAGCTTGGTGTGTCCACTGTGGAGAACAGGAAGTCCAGAACAGATGTACAGGAAGAAGCCAGGGACAGGGGACTGTGGCTCTGATTGTGGGTGTGTGTGTGTGTGTGTGTGTGTGTGTGTGTGTGTGTGTGTGTGTGTGTGTGTGTGTGTGTGTGTGTGTGTGTGTGTGTGTGTGTGTGTGTGTGTGTGTGTGTGTGTGTGTGTGTGTGTGTGTGTGTGTGTGTGTGTGTGTGTGTGTGGCTAGTTTAACAGATAAGAGTTGTTTTCGGTGCTGTTTTGCTAGTAAACAATGTACAGCGTGGGACTTTGTCAGAGAGTGTGTGTGTACCTCTAGCAGAGCAGGGCAACGTGGGATAGTTGAGCCTACAGGAAAGGGTACCAAACTCCCATCCAATCAAAACACGGTTCTCTCTCTCTCTCTTCCAAGGAAAACAAATACACTGTTCTGCCACAGATGATAGAATCGCACTACACACATTACACACACACACACACACACACACACACACACACACACACACACACACACACACACACACACACACACACACACAAATAGGGATGTTTGATATTGTCTATCTAACTAAGTAATTCGATTTGTTTTTTACCTTCCATCAGTAATTATTTCTCTCAGTCTTTGTCTCTTTCTCTTTAAATTGTGTTATTCTCTCTTTCATTTTCTCTCCTTCACTATTTGGCGGGACTTTCCCTACAGTATTCCTCCTATTCCCTGTATCCCTTCTATTTCTCTCACACATTCTCTGTCCCTCTCTCTTTCACTTTCTCTCTTTCTTTCTTTTTCTTTCTCTCTCTCTCTCTCTCTCTCTCTCTCTCTCTTACGCTCTCTCTCTCTCACACACACACACACACACACACACACACACACACACACACACACACACACACACACACACACACACACACACCCTCTCTTTAGCCCGGGCTTAGAGGAAAGTTAACACACTCCAGAGTCCTGACTACAGTCATAGGGGGTGGAGACTCTCACATACTTTCTGGAGCAGATCTTCTCAGTGAGTAGTCAGCCAGAGAAAGAGACACACACACAGACAGACAGAGAGGGGAACAGATACGTATAATTAAACCCTGTCACAGATAGATTGAATCAGCGAGGACACCTGTAAGACCAGAAAGAGCTTGGGAGGCAGAGGAGAGAGGATTATCACTCCTCAACACGTCTTACATGCACAGAGACGGAGGTTCTGAGACCATTGGACCCAAAGCTGAAGAGTGTATGCGTGTCCATCCATCCATCTTCAACCGGGGGTAATAGTTCTAGCAAAGAGCTCCAGACTTCCCTTTCCAGATCAACATTAGCAACTTCCATTTCCTCTTGTGGGATCCCGAGGCGTTCCAATCCAAGGCCAGTGTAGAGATATACAGTAATCCCCCCATCTGGTCCTTGGTGTCTGCCAGGGGCTCTCCTCCTCCCAGTGTGGACGTGCGGGGAGGACCTCCCTGTAGGGAGACGCTCGGGAGGCATCCGCACTGCATGCCCCGCGCCACCTATATGCTGGCCCCTCTCCAAGTGAAGGAGCAGCAGGTCCTACTCGCGGAAGACTGAACTTCTCACCCTATATATGCGTGTGTCTGCGTGTTTCTTGGTGAGCTGAGCTGCTACAACGCAACTCCCTTATCACACACGTACACTTGGGACACCCCTTACACACACACACACATTCATCTAAAACCTAACCACTACCTGGAGTACTTGTGAGCACCTGGACATACTGTTTTGGGTGCACTGACCATCATGTCGTGGGACTGCGGGCTGAGGTTGGTGTTCTCTCTGCCTCCTGCGTTGCAGCTGGGCGGGGTGTGCGGCGGTGGCGGCGGCGGTGGAGGTTTGGTGGGAGGAGGAGGCATGGTGAGGAGTGTGTCGTGCGGCCGTGAGGAGCTGACCAGCAGGCTGGGTCTGGAGGCCGTGCAGCGGCTGGCCAAGGACGGCTGCCGCCTGCTGCAGAACCACAACTACCGGCTGCCCGACCGCCAACACACGGTGCGTGTCATTATACAGTACATATATACACCAGTGGTTCTCTAACTTTTGCAAGTCAGGGACCCGCCATCTGAAAAGGTTTTGTGCCAGGAAACCCCAGAAGCAAAGATTTGTGTTAAAAGGAATTGGACTAAAAAATATATATATGTTCAAAGATTTGCTAAACTATTATTTTTCAAAAATCTACAAGCTCATAGTGAGGCACGAAGTGATGCGCTGTGAACTTGTATATTTGCCAAAGTATAAAATATGGTTAAATTGGTTAAAATGATTGTGATGCAATGCAAACTACTTTTGCTGGGGACCCCCTGGAACCCCCTCAAGGACTCCTGGGCCTCCGGACCACCAGTTTGAGAACCACTGTCTGACATAATACACAGTCAAATCCTGCTGGACCCCTGAGGGTCCATTGTGAGAGTAATGATGCTGTTGTCATTATGTGTTACGTGGTGTTGTCATTGTGTTTTCATTTATTGTGTGGGAAAATTGCTTTCCCCCCATTTGGCTTTTTCACATTTTTGGCTTTTGTATGTATTCATCTATTTTAAATTTTCTGTTCACAAAGCTTGCTTCAAAACGTCTTCTCATTACAAAATGCATGTCCTCGTTTACAAAACAGCAGAACAACACAGTGGGGGGTGCCTGCCTGCTGGTGCCCTCCTGGTGAGAGTCATGGAGTTTGAATCTGACTCCTGACTAATCCTGTCTCTGCATTCGACTTTTTAAATCAGAAAAAAAGTGCCACCAGACCATGCTAATGAACTGCACTTAAAAAATATGTTTTTATTACCTTTTCCGACTTTTCCAGTCGTATCACTTATTACATATGTGCATTATATTGTGCATTTTAAAATGCGCTAGAGTTTTATAACATGGATTTCCCAATAAGGATTGAAATGACTGCGTTGTTTAATAACCTTTTCTTTTCTGATAGTCGTATCGCTAGTCTAGAAATGGCGTCATATATATGTGGTGGTCAGTTTGAAAACACGCTGGCTAGAGTTGTATAACATGGACTGAAATGACCGCGTTGGTTTTAATCAGTGTTTTTGTGCAGCGGAAGGGAAGGGTGGACGGAGAGGTTGTGTCTGCACTCAGAGTCAGAGAGGATAATACTGGGTGGTGCCCACGTCAGCATGTGGCATTGTGCATCGTCATGGCTGGCGTCAGCATCTGCTGGCTCAGTCAGTCAGTCAGGTGGACACAGGCACATGTAACATGTCGTTGCTGTTCGGCCAAAAAACCTCTCATCTCCATATTCTACTAACTTTTTGTGTTTTTTGATAAATCAACGCCCTAACTGCAGCGCCGCATGAAAGCATCAGAAGTATTGCAGATCCGCAAGCTTGAAACACTTTGAGCTTGTAGATCTGCTACTTTAGCTTTTTTCAAATTTGAATCCTCAAAAGTAACAGTTTTTGGATATATGAGGTTTCCACGCGATGGAGATGATATGTACTGTACATGTACACGTGGGTCAGAAGGAGTGTTAAACCTGCATTGTAATCGCTGTCAGCATTAGCAATGCTTTACAGGCACACCAAGAGGTCTATACATCATACATGACTATCTTTTGTGTCAATAAACATACAGTACATACGTATGTATGTACATGCATGTGTGTGTAATGAGTGCATACACGCGTGTTTGTGTGTGTAATGAGTGCAGTGGTGTTTTTGAAGCGTTGCACCGTTTAATCCCATATGCAATCCATGCGAGGGCAGGAAACGAAGCCAATGCACCCTGTCTTATCTCATAATTCTGCGTGTGTTTGTGCTGTGTGCGTGTGCGCGCACAAGCGTGTTATGTGAGTGGCACCCAGACTTGAACACGACTCCACTCCACTCATACGTGAATGATGTCGCTATGGAAACAACCTGCAGGAGCTTTTTTTTGCCGAGTTTGTCCGTCACTACATCGCCATGACAACCAAAAAAGAATATAAAATCTGAGGAGAGAGAGAGACAGAGAGCTCCTTGAAGTGAATTGTAGCCTGGCTTGCTGAACCCGGTCTGCATTCAATGTCGTCTCTGTCGGAGGGTGGAAACCTCACGTGTCCCCAACTGTCACTTTTCAGGATTCAAATTAAAAAGCATCAAAAGTAGCAGATCTACAAGCTCAAAATGTGTAGATCTGCTACTTTTGATGCTGTAGTGTGACACTGTAGCATGATCTAGAAGGGCATTTAAGAAATGTTTAGGTACAGCATCGATATATTAAAACATATTTATATATATATCATAAAATCAACACATACATTATAACAATATTAAGTCAATTGACCATGTATGCGGTATTTCATACTTTGTTGCACAGTGTGTCGTGCAATAATCGTGATAAAAAAGCAGGTGTGCAAGCTCAGTTTGCACGTCTGTTTTTTTACCCCCCACTTCATCCCACTGGTACCCAGAGGTCCATTACTTTAACTAATATGCGTGTGTATGTAAATTGTAATTGTAAAGAGAAATCTAAAGCACTTATCTTGGCAGATTTCTGACCCAATTCCCATTGTTGTGATGTGAGATCTGTAATATAGTCTTCTCTTTGCGTAGTCAAAAACTTTGTTTGACATAATGGGGCTAACATTCTGCGTATCCTATGACGTGAAACGGTGCACTTTGCTGGGAAATACACAATGTTTTTTTGCTGGGATAATCCCAACATCCCACCAACAATAAATCAGATTTCGATTGAAAATCTGTGACGTTTTTGCTTTTCTTTAACTACTACATGGTTGACCGGGGTCCCTCAGGGCTCTATACTAATATATTTTCTGTTTTCTGCTATTGTGGGTAAGGCTTTTGCTGAAAATAGCTGATCGCTATGCAACGCGTTATGAGCTTGTCGATCTGCTATTTTCAGCAAAAGCCTCATCACAAGATCACACATGCGCGCGCGTACACACGCACATGCACACACACACAATGAGATAATTCAACAATTAAGCACTGTGTGCTGTATGTGGAGCCAGGGTTTGTGACCTAAAAGCATTGTTTCTTTTTTATCATTACTTCCAGGAATCGGGCCCAGATCTATCACAACATAGATATGGTGGCTCAGTTACACACACACACACACACACACACACACACACACACACACACACACACACACACACACACACACACACACACACACTCTGGTAGGAACAGGAAGGGAACAGTGAGTGCTTCCTTTTAAGCTTTCTATGAGAACCACCTTTCCTCTATAAACTACGTCATCTAGTGTGTGTGTGTGTGTGTGTGTGTGTGTGTGTGTGTGTGTGTGTGTGTGTGTGTGTGTGTGTGTGTGTGTGTGTGTGTGTGTGTGTGTGTGTGTGTGTGTGTGTGTGTGTGTGTGTGTGTGTGTGTGTGTGTGTGTGTGTGACTGTGTCAGTGTATCATCTGAAGGTTATAGTATACTGTAGGTCTGTCTGCATGTTCCCTGTGTTGTCCATATTGATTTTCATAAATGAGAGACGAGGCAAACAAAACCTGTTTCAGAGAGAGAGAGGGAGAGAGATTAAAGTTCTCAGTCACCACGACTGATTTCAGTCGTTTGGATTCCATAGAAGCCAGCAGCCTTCTGTCTTCTATGGAAAATAGAGGTCCTAAGCCGTCAATGCGTCATGTCTTGTAGATAAGACTATTTCCAATTATTTTAAGATTGGAGCATTTGAAGTGGTCAAACTGGGAATATGTTCAGAAGCATCTTTCATAAAATCTTAAATGTTCTCGCTATTTCTGTATAAAAGCAAAAGGTTAAAGCCTCAGTCTGTGATTTCTTCACTTGGTTGGCACTATGTAGAACAGCAGCAAGTCATATTACCAAAACATAATATTCCATGTTGTGTTAATTGTTTATGAATCGGCTCTAGTGTGTGGGGCTGCTTTCTTTCACACTGTTTCACAAATCGCACATTAGGACTGGCCATACACACATTTTCAGTTGTGAGCGTTTAGAGAGAGAGAGAGAGAGAGAGAGAGAGAGAGGTGAAGGATAGGTTAGGAGAGAGAGAGGAGAGGAGGTGTAGGCTGATGAGTTCCTGGTGGAGACAATAGGGAAGGAAGTTGCAGACAGACACACCTGTTATTCGATCAACGGATGACCTTAAAACACCAGCTTCACTCTCTCTCTCTCTTCTCTCTGCACCTCTCTCACCCTTTGTCTCTCTTCCTCTGTCTGTCTTTCTTTCCTTCTTCTTTCCAGCGCCCTTCACCCAGTCCCCCCCACCCCTCCCAGTTCTACCTCAGTGCGTTTCTGTGATGTTCTGTCTCTCTCTCTCTCTCTCTCTCTCTCTCTCTCTCTCTCTCTCTCTCTCTCTCTCTCTCTCTCTCTCTCTCTCTCTCTCTCTCTCTCTCTCTCTCTCTCTCTCTCTACATAACTGTCTGGCCCCTCTCCTCCTCCTCTTCTCCTCAGCATGTCAGCTGTCTAGTTTTGTATATTTGTCCTTCATACTTTTCACTCAGCCTAGCTAAGTTGTTCTTTGGAGGTGATTTGTGTGTGTGGGTGAGCTGTGTGCATGTGTGTGTATGTTAGTATGCAGAAATTAGAATGGAACTATGCAACTTTGTTTTTATGAATTTTGTACAACCTGTATGGTGGTGTATGCAATATAACTTGAATTGATGTGGTTGTATTTTGTCTCCCTGATCTTCTATTGAGACTTGATAAATGTCTCACCTAGACACAGGATCTGACAAGAACTTTGACCTGATGGTCAAGATTTCAAGCACATGGCAATAAACAGGCTTTAGATCTGGCGTTGAAGAGGAAAGTTACATTGTGCAGCTCTCAGTATTTCAAGCAGACTTTTGTGTGTGTGTGTGTATGTAGATAGATAGATACCCTTATTATTCCAAGGGGGGAAATCAGTCGAGGCAGCACCACAGATTAAGGAAATGTACAAAGTTACAGAGAAGTATGAAAATATATATATTTTTACAGTGTACAGTAAAGAGTAAGTTACATCAAAGAAAGGGAACAAAGACTACTTAAAAAAGCAAATAGCAATATTTAAGCACAACTATCAATACTGTGCCAAACAAAAGTGTCCATAACAGTTGCTAGTCAGTGCTACAAGTATCTCTTTGCCTTGTCAAACACAAGCAAAATACTCAATACTACTAACACAACCTAATAGTGCAGAGCCAAACCTATGTGTGTGAGTGTATATACTGTAAGTAGTAGGTCTATAGTATATATAGTGTATATTAGTATACTATGTATGTTTTTGCATGTGTGAGTGGATATTATGTCTCTACATGTCTACACACTGTGCTGCATACACATTGTGCGTGTGTACATTCGCACATACGTGCGTGTGCGTGCGTGTGTTAGTGGCTGGCTCCTGGCTGCCCTCCGTGGCTGAGAGTTTGTTTTTGTTGGATTCAGTAGAAAGCAGTCTGTGTTGTCGGCCAGATCAGTTTGTAAGCATGTCCCAGGACTGCTGCTGCTGTTTCTGCTGCTAAGCGAGGTGTTTTTACAATGGCTGTGGTGGCCATAGGTTACATAATAATGTTGTTATCGCTTCAGGATCACTGGAGCAAGAGAGGAGTCTGTATGGGCCGCAGGAGACCAGCCCAGGGCTGAGAAAAGGCCAAAGCATGGTTGTCCAAACGCTAACTGCTATTGACTTCAGTGAGCAAGATGAAAGCATCCCCCCCCACCCCCCACACCCACACATTCACTGTAAAATCCTTAGGGTTAATTTAACGCGAGTAAGCCTTGCCGTGTTTCTGTAGCGTGAGGCAGCTTGTTGTACAAGTACACCCCCTGGCCTGGACATGACGCTAGTAGGTTGCATCCAACCAGTGATGCTGAGTGCCAAGCAGGGAGGCTTGAGTCCCAGTTTTTATAACCTTTGGTACAACCCGCCCGGAGATCAAACCCTGACTTCCCAGTCTCGGGGTGGACACTCTAAACACAAGGCCACTGAGCCGGTATAAAGCCGAGTGTATAAATTAAACCCAATTTGGTTCCATTTTTACTCCCTGAGAGTTACACATCAATAAATGAACACATACATTTGATTGTATACTGTATATGAATACAGCTTATATGATTCTTTAAACAAACCCACGTGGTTCTGTTTATAGAATTCTTATGGATCATTATTGCAAACTGAAACACATCAGTTTCATATAGAATCGCTTACTGTTGAGGGCATTTGTCTTGGTTCACTGACAGGGCGCTAAGTCACAAAGAACTCCTCCTCGTAAATCTCATTCTCAAAAAAATAAAAGGTAATTGAAGGGTTGTCCTGCTGACTCAGACAACAGATCAGGTTGCTGATGTGTCACACGTAAAGAAGGCCCCTTTCTCTGCCCTCTGGTTATACACTACAGTATCTCCACACTTCTCTAACGTGAGAAGGACATGTGCCAAAATAACTTCTGTCCTGCTCCTGTGCACCTGGCACTTGCCTGTTCAAGGTTCAAGGTTTGTCGTTCCATCTTGTGTACAGATACATTTAAGATATAATTATTTTGTTCTCGTTTGCCCCAGACATTGTAGCAGAAATACAACAACAAGGTCAAGGAAATAATCAGGGAATCAAAGAATTCTGTTGTTTTTCTGTTGGTCCCGGCGCTTAAGGTGCGTGAAGGTTAGGTGGGACAGTGGGACATTGTGCAAGGATCTTACTCCTACGTACGAACGTGTATCTGTGAGAGTGTCCTTGACATTGATAACACCCAGGCTTTCTCTGACCTAAGATAGGCTCTCAAGGGCGTGGGTGTGCATCGCCTTCCTCTAAACTCGGATAGAAAAATATCGGTGGCGACGCTCTAGATAAGTGACTTTGTTTTGTTTTGAGCACTTTCACACACAGTCGTCATTGTTGGACGACGTGCGGCGGGTTGGGCGTTTACTAATACGCCAGCGTTTGCTCGCATGTGTGTGTGTGGGTGATCTTTAGCGGCTTGGGGTCAACATCCTCATTTAGCGTGACTCAGAGCAGGAGTGAAGCCTAACCTCGGCCACGGTGGTTTTCTCTCTTCCGCGAGGAAGACCGCAGCGTGGCTGACACCTCAGAGAGAGACAGAGGAGAGAGGGACAGACTGACCTCATTCCCTCTCCAACACCTGGACCACCTCAGAGAGAGACAGAGGAGAGAGGGACAGTCT
>NC_137819.1:41642781-41662781 GCF_963921795.1 Nannobrachium achirus | reverse complement strand
TCCAACCCTTGATGCTGAGTGCCAAACAGGGAGGCACTGGGCTGAGGAATCGAACCCCAAACCTTCTAATCTCAGGGCGGACACTCTAACCACAAGGCCTCCTCTTTGTCCTTTCTCTCTCTTTCTCGAAATAACAAAAATGATGGACCTTGCTGCACAAAAACAAATTTCACCCTTGGTTTCACACTTATAAATCTGTGACAATAAAGCTGATTCTGGTCTCTCTCTCTCTCTCTCTCTCAGGGGGAGGCTGTAGGGAGGGTGTGTCTAAAGGAGAGGGGGCGGGACGTTCTAGTCCTACAGAGAGTGACATCATCAGTGGCAACGACGTCGGACCGCCCCTCCCCGACATCATCGTCAGGAGGCGGAGCCAGGGAGGAGGACAGTGAGAAGAGGTGAGATTGTGTTTTTGTAGTTTTTTTTAGACAAGGACCAGAACTTGTTTTATACTGTTCTCTGTCTGAGGTTTCTGTCTCTCTTTTGTTCTCTTATTCTTATACCTCCAGTAATTTCAACCCCCCTTTCTCCTCCCGATGACTGCCTTATACTTACAGTAGTTGCAGGTTACAAGCTCACAACGCATCGTGCTGCAACAACACGTCATGAGCTTGTACTGTAGATAGATAGACTTGTACTTTCACCGTGCGACACCCGCGCCCAACTAAATATAACTCTGGCTTCAATGTCTCAAGCTGCAACCATCACCACCACCGACCACACACATCCCCTGCACTAGTCTGTCACCACTCTTGGAGGAGTGTGTGTGTGTGTGTGTGTGTGTGCGCACAAAGATAATGTATGCTTTAGCCTCCGGGCCTAGGCAGAGAATGGTTTTCTTGTTTTCAACAGAGAAGGCAAACAAGACGAATGGACAGACAGCATACCGTTTTGGCTTCCTGTGCATGAGTGTGTAAAAGCGTGTGTGCGCACGCACGCCCGGGGTTTATTCAGCACGCGTGTGCATGCACCACATGCGCACGCATGCCTCCAAAAGTATTATTGTTTCCACGAGTTGCACGGGCCGGGCCTGTCAGTGTATACAATCTCAAAAACATGTGAATGCGCCGGGTGCTAAGTGTTTTTATGTGGGTTTTTTCAAGACCTCCGGGCACTGCTGCGCAGGGAGTGTCAGGAACAGGCAGGTTTCGTGAGTGTGTGTGTGTGTGTACACAGTAGCTAGCATCAGTGCCTGGAGCAGTCAGAGGACAAGGGTTGAAACCTCAGCACTGAAGGGAGGAAAGAGTGGAGATTTATCTCCGAAGGAGGGAGCACACGCATGTGGAGCTAAAGGGACCAGGTCTGTAGCGATGGACCGGTAGAGGGGGGTCCTCCACAGGTAGGAGGAGAGGGGAGGAGGAAGATGTCTTCCAAGACAGCCACACTCGCTGTGGCCGAGGGTGGCGATGATGATGACGACAGCGAAGACGACAGCGAAGACGACAGCGAAGAAAAAGGAGAGGAAGACGCTGGTGCGTGCGCGCCGCGAACCTTCGACGTGCCCTACCTTCGCTACATCGACGAGGACGGGGTCGCGGAGCGGGACGAGTGCGGGGGACGACTGGGAGGGAGAGGGTGGCGAGAAGAGAGGGATGGAGGGAGAGGGAGATGGGGAGAAGGTGGAGGACACCAGACTCCTGTGTGTTGCTGTTCCAGCGAGGAAGACCATCATTGTGGTTCTTCTCCGTTGCCTCGCAGGTACCGGGTGGTGTCGGGGACGCCGCTCAAGATCCTGGAGCACCTGCTGAGCGACCTGCGGCTGGACGACCAGCGGGGGACGCCAGAGAGCAGGGAGAGCGGTGAGTCTTTGGACACACACACACACACACACACACACACACACACACACACACACACACACACACACACGCTCACACACAGAGTATTATACACTCTAGTCTATATAAAGTGACTTGAGTTACTGCAGTGGTTCCCAGGCTTTTTATGTTGGCAGGCCTGTCAGTATAGTACAGTGGTTCTCAACCTGTGGGTCAGGACCCCCAGGGGGTCCCCAGATGATTAGCTTAATGTGCAACATTGTTTTCTGTCTCAACAGTAAACAAAGCAACATAAGATGTAAGTGTATAGAGGGTATCTGTACATTTCTAAAGTGACAATTTAAGGACTTAATAATACCTCTAAAATGACAAATTAAACATTGGCCCAATTGTCAAATATTAGATGCAGGAATTGTGAAAATAGCCGATATCGTTGCGACTGCGAGGCGTTGTGAGCATGTAGATCTGCTATTTTCACAACAGAACCGTGTTATACAAAATGTAATTCCTCAACTCTTAGTGCTCGTCAGGGTGGGGGGTCCGCAATTAAAATATGGTTATTTTGAGGGTCGTGGCCTTAAAAGGTTGAGAACCACTGGTATAGTACGCATGTTGAATATTTCCACTGTCCCAAAACCATGTTGTACAGCTAGCTATAATAAGCAGCGAGGACACTATGCCCTGCCGTACGATGGTGCCATGTTGTGAGCTTGTAGATCTGATACTTTTGGGTGCGTGCCACGTAATATGACAAACTACGAACGGGACTTAAGAGAGGGAGTGTCTCTTTGTCTGTGTTAGCGGTTGACCGCTGGTATTTCAGAGGTATTCAGAGGGAATGTCATTTTCAAGTCACAACACGGCCCCCATTCACCGTTTGTCATGCTTTTGAACACTAGCGGCGGCGCGCCTCTTTTTGGCCTTGGTTGCATGCACACACACACTTTACTCTTCTTTCTCTGTGGAGGGACGTGGAGTTTCTCCAAGTCCCCACAGGGGTAATCGCTTTCCCCTTGATCACGCTGACAGCACGGCTGGGATGATGTGTGTGCACGCGTGCGTGTGCGTGTGTGTAGGGCTTGTGTGCATTCAACTGTGTCATGTAAATGTGGGGGGTGTTACACTTTCTAATGAGTTACTTAGACCCCCCCAGGATACCAAAGACGTTTCGTTTATGATCCCCCAACTGCCTCAGCAAATTATCTTTTTTTTTACTGTCCTCTTTTGATGTCAGATATGTCAAAGTTACATTAGCAGTTTACTCTGAGCAGAAATAATGCACATACTGACTTTGTTATTTGTCACCTAAGGTGCAGTTTTTGATCATCTTCGTCATGTCAAAAGTTATTGTTACGGAATCTCTACGGAAAGGCACTTTGAGCAAAGATGACAGACCGGTCTGCATGTTCACTATTTATTCAGCGTGAACTGTGAAGTACGTTTTACAACATGAGTTCTAGGTCTAATCCCGCAAGCTAAGCTAGCAAGCGAGTGCATGCCGCTTCCAGGTTCGTTCTTTCAGTATCAAGGCAGACAGAATCAAATACAGATGTGCCCATACATTCACAGTTCGATAAGTTGGTTGTATTTTGTCACCCTGCTCTTCTATTGAGACATTTAGATTGTGTCAAAGGTCATCAGGATCTGACACAAAGTTTGACCTGAAGGTCAAGATAACCGTATCCCCTGAGCAAGCAGGCAGGCTCTATTAGCTCAATGGTGAAAAGAAGAGGAAGAGCACAATAGCACATCTATGTTGTGAGCTTGTAGATCAGAATAGGGAAGCAAGGGTTGGTGTGGTTAAGCGGAACATGCTAGTTTTGGTGGGTGTAAGTAACACTTTCTTTTTACAAACGCTGCCAGAAACATCACCCTACTGGGACAGACAGGTGAGATGCCCCGCCTCCCTGGTCTCGAACCATTAGCGGAAATGCCAGACAGACAGCTGCTCCACAATCTGTGGAAAGGTCAAACATTCATTATCGGTCAAATCTATCAAAAGCAAGGAGGATGGGGATGCAAGATGTTTCGATATGATTGAAGATGATTTGTTGGAACAGGCCTAATACAGTATGTCCCAGTTAGCTTTTTAACCTTTTTGTAATTAATAAAGTACCTTGATTTTACCCTCTCCTCTTTGACCTCTTTGATCACGCATCTTCTTTCATGTCCCCAGTCTTGTTGTATTTCGAAATTGCACATATACTGTAAGCAGTATATGTAGTTTAGCTATTTTCACCACCAAAATGATTGATGAATGAATTGATTACTCATGCTATGGAGACTTGAGTTCAATAATATTATATTCAATATTTCAATGATATTATGTTCAATATTATATTATCAAATTTTCACGATTTTTTCAAAAATAGCAGATCTACAAGCTCGCAGTGCGGCACTCGGTGCCGCACTGTGAGCTTGTATATCTGTTATTTTTCAATAGTTAAAGCATAAAATAATGATACCACCTCGTAGGGTGGGGGGGGGGGGGTCGGGGCTACAACATATTTTTAAATCTGTGTAACAGATTTCTTTCATCAGCTCATTTTCTTAGACGAGATTCTAGCGACCGTTGAGATTCTAGCGACTGTTGGGTACCTCTTCTGGACTGGCTATCCCATGTCACATGGTACTGAGTTAAGGGCCAATCGCAGGACAGTACCCCAGGAGCGCCCTTAATTAGCAGTGTTGGCAAAAGTACTCAAATGTTTGTTGTCCCTGCTTAGCATTGACTTAGCATTGACAACATTGTCATGAAGGACACGGAATGCAATCGTTCACTCGCCGTTGGAAAATTGACTTATTAGACTATTCTGGATGTGTGGCTAACGGCTAACGCTAACGCTAGCTAGCGCTAGCTGCAGGCTAACGCTAGCTAGCGCTAGCTGCAGGCTAACGCAGGCATGTTATACACAATTACTCATGGAATAAAACGGCGACCCAACTCTATTTTTGCTCTTCTACAAGCTCACAACGCGAGGAGGTTAAGTCTGTCAGAACCGTCAGATTATCTTTCTAACTGAAGTTACACAAACACTGATTATGCTACATTTAGCACTGTTAGCCCGACCAATTTAGATAGGGCACGAAATAAATTCACTTCAACCTCGTGTTGAGCAGTTAAACCTATTTGCTACGTACGTCTACAAAAACGTTCATATTTCAAAGATAAAGTGCTTACTGAAGTCTCACAGATGTCACAGTATGGTACGCTCAAGCAGAATTACCCGTATCTTTCGTATTGTTTTATAAACAGCATTTTAATCCGATCAGACGTCATTTTCTGTTGTTTTTCAGCCATGCGACCCCATCGGTTGCGAGGTGTACTGCACTTAGATACATTAATACCTTTTTAAGGAAACAACGACCGATCGGATTAAAATGCTCCTCTTTAAATAATACGATCATTACGGGACATTCTGCTGGAGCGTACCCTATGGTGACATCGGTGAGCCTTCACTAAGCAATTTATCTTTGTAATCTGACCGTTTGTGTAGACGTACGGAGCAAATTGGTTAAACTGCTCAACAGCAGATTGTGTTGAATTCACGGTTGGCGCAGCGTAGCGTCTTTACATTTAGCCCAATAATGCTAATCTACAAAGCAATAACTACAGTTTAAAACATACATAAACCACTTTAGCCCTATGTTATACCAAGGCTATTTGAAAATAGCCGATCTACAAGCTCACAACGCATTGCGGTGCGACGCGTTGTGAGCTTGTAGATCTGCTATTTTCAAACATTTTGTACTTTTACTTTTGGTACTTTAAGTACATTTGGATACCAATACTTTTGTACTTTTACTCAAGTACATTTGTAATTCTGGACTTTTACTTGTAACAGAGTGATTCTACATTGCAGAATTGATACTTTTACTTAATTATAAAAACTAGCCCTTACCCGTTCAAAGATATGAGCTCCGAAATGATGTGCAGTGTGTGGGTTATGGGATGTGCACTGTGCACACAGTATATGAGGGATGGAAAGTAACTTTAACTGGTGCTTGCATGCTAATATGTAGGAGCATCAATGTAAGAAATACCCGTTCCATTTAACGGCTAAAGAGATACTGTGTACCGATCTGCATGATTTTTGGACAACATCTGTAACAGGGCCAGAACCCCCCCCCGTGTGTGTGTGTGTGTGTGTGTGGGGGGGGGGTTTGTGTGTGATTGTGCTAATGGCCTGAACAACAGCGCCCCTCCCTTAACATGTGTGGTCACAAAAGTAGATATGAGCTCTGAAATGATGTGCAGTGGGTGGGTTATGGGATGTGCACTGTGCACACAGTATATGAGGGATGGAAAGTAACTTTAACTGGTGCTTGCATGATAATATGTAGGAGCATCAATGTAAGAAATACCCGTTCCATTTAACGGCTACAGAGATGCTGTGTACCGATCTGCATGATTTTTGGACAACATCTGTAACAGGGCCCGCCCGCCCGCACACACACACACACACACACACTCCCCCCCCCCCGTGTGTGTGTGTGTGGGTTTGTGTGTGATTGTGCATGGCCTGAACAACAGCGCCCCTCCCTTAACATGTGTGGTCACAAAAGGTACTGTAGGCTAAATAGATATAGATACACCATAAAAATGCAAATATACAGCATATGATTTGTGAAAGTGACAAACGGGCTTCACAGTTATGTTAGGTGTGTTCATCTGCTAATGGTGATGCGATTTCAGATCAATTGCTCCAGCCACTGAGGAGAAACGCTGTTTCAGACAGACAGACAGACACTCACTCAGACAGACAGACAGACACTCACTCAGACATTCGCAAAATTATAGTATAGATGTAGGTACTTTTTCCACCACTGTGTAAACGTTTGTGTTCTCATGCCAATAAAGCTTCTTTGAATTGAAGATTGAATTGAAGATTGCTCCCCATGTGGCGGAGTACACAATAATGGTAAATAAAGTAGCTTACTCTAAAATAATCCATCCATCCATCCATCCATCTTCAACCGCTTATCCAGCATCGGGTCACTGGGTTAACAGTTCCAACTGAGATTTCTAGAGTTCCTTAATAATAATAATTAAAATAAACAATACTAATGAATGATTATAATTGCGACCGTCAGGTCGCCGTTACTATGAAAACCTCCACCGCCTGTCTGTCTGTCCGTCAGTCTGTCTGTCACGTCACATCACACTTTTTTGCCCCTATCCATGTGAAATTTTCCACACACAATCCTTGTCTGCCAATCCACAACCTCCACCCTTCCAGGGACCCCCGCAGCTCCAGGGACCCCCGCCAAATTTTTTAAAACACATTTTTGAATACTGCTCCTACAGTTTTTGCCCTAAAATCACACAAATTGCTACACAGTATGTCTACACTTATCTCATCGACATGGATCTGTCCCATATAGCGCCACCATCAGGTCGATTTTTTAACACATTTTTGGACCTAAACCTTTTTTTTTCTAATTTTTTTTTTTTCAAACTTTTTTTTTTTCAAACACATTTTTTTACAAACTTTTTTTTACACTAAAACGAGCACACAGATTTTATATTGACTGTCAATTCTTGTTTTATTTTAAACATGTACAAGTTACAGCGAGCAGGGTGGGCCGTACCACAACCATTTCTAAACATACTACTTATTAACTGAGAATATTGTCAATAATATCAATTGCATAGTAATCATGTATTCAAGCTATTCAAAATGGATAGAATCATGATTTATTTTTTAACATAAATGTGGAAAATGGCAACAAAAAAAAAACATTTTTTGAAATCTTTTTTTTTAAGCAATAATTTCGCGGACCCCCTGCAGTACCTCCGCGGACCCCCTAGGGGTCGCGGACCCCTGGTTGAAGACCCCTGCAATAATGTGTACCCGTTCTAAATGGGTGAACGTGGGGGTTGGATTTTTAAGAGGCACAGCATAGTAACAGCTCTGGCTTCGTGTTTGTTGAAACCCTTGCTCTTACCCTTGTTTGTGACCGTCTTTTAAGACAAGGCTTCTTTATGCATCCCATCCTCCAGAGAAACAGCAAGGATTCCTAGCAGAGGCCAACAGGGAGCCATCTCTGTGTCTCTGAACCAACAGGATGTAGAATACAGAGAGAGACGGATGAATGCAGGGACGGAGGGGAGGAAGTCATGGAGGAGAGAGAGAGAGAGAGAGAGAGAGAGAGAGAGAGAGAGGGAACTGAGGGTGTCTTTGTGGAAGAAAAGAAAAGTCACACTCTTCTTCTTCTTCTCGTCTTCAGGCGGGTTGAGTTTTTAGGACGAGCAGGGAGGGAGGGAAGAGAGTCGAGTGTGTGTGTGTGCGTGTAGCCTTGTCTGTCTTTGTCGGTGTATCTGTGCACTTGTCGGTCCTTCAGTCTGCCTGTGCCTGTAGAATAAACATGAGGAGTGTGTGTGTGTGTGTGTGTGTGTGTGTGTGTGTGTGTGTGTGTGTGTGTGTGTGTGTGTGTGTGTGTGTGTGTGTGTGTGTGTGTGTGTGTGTGTGTGTGTGTGTGTGTGTGTGTGTGTGTGTGTGTGTGTGTGTGTGTGTGTGTGTGTGTGTGCGCGCGCGCGCGTCCTCTGGGGTGCATCATTGTGCTGTTTTGGCGGAGGTTTAGCGCCGTAGCATAGCATGTCGAACAGGCTGCAACAAGCACAGACACAGAGATTACTGCCCCCCCCCCCCCCCCCCCTCCCAAAACGCGCACACACACACACACACACCGTAAAGAAAATGATTTAAAAAAAAAAAGGATTACTGCGATTAGTTCAGCAGAAACACATCTCTTTCTCTTCCCTTCCGAGCTCTCTGTCTCCCCTACTGGAGATTAAAAAATAAATAATTCCCCAAGGTCAGAGCTGAATGAGTTATTTGTGTGTGTGTGTGTGTGTGTGTGTGTGTGTGCGCGCGTGCGTGTGCACGTGTGTGTATCAGTGTGTGTGTGACTTTGTAGCATACGTGCCAGCGGGCGAGAGCAGAGGGCATATGTTGGAGAGGAAAATGGATATTTATCACTGTGCAGAGAGAGAGAGAGAGAGAGAGAGCACATACTGTAGGAGCAACAGTGAAACTAAGCAGCGAGAAAACCCAGAAGAACTTTTTAAATTATTCCTCAACATTTCCCAAACATTTTCTAGATTAAAAGAAAAAAGGAAAAAAGAAATTACTAAAATTGCAGATCTATAAGCTCTCAGCATGGGACAAAGAAAGTGGTATGTCGGGATGCTGTATTAATGCATTTAGCTGGGGACCCCCCTGGAACCCCTCCTGAGATAAACAGGAATAAGGCTGAATGAGCACAAACTTAGCAGGTAATTCATACCGCTGCGACTTTTTAAATAATGAAAATAGCAGATCAACAAGCTCACAACACGTGTGCTTGTTGAACTTCTCTATTCAGCATTATGACAAAGTACTGTATAAACATAATAAATGGTTTTGCGTAACGTTGGTCTGAAGAACTAGGCTTAACCACGTCAGCCCCCAATCATCTGTATTCTGGCAAGAACACAGAAAACTACTTATTTCCCCCAAAGATCTTTAACAGAAACGTCACTAGTATAGAGCCCTGAGGGACCCCCCTCAACAACAAAGTCTGGGGTTTAACGGTCCTCACACACTGGGGGGCCGTTTATTTAGTGCGATTAATTTCCATGAACTCAAACGTGTTGTTTGAGGCATCGTAGGCTGTAGGCAAAACACTCCATGGAGAGTTTTGCATCGTTAATTCGCTACGACCCCCGGAGGGGGCGCGCGTAAATGACCTTAACGGTGCAAACACAGGCAGAGAGAGAGAGAGAGAGAGAGAGATGGCGTATGGGATTATTTTTGTTTTGGTCTGGTGGATTTTATACAACGCAACAATAAGAGATTTACATAAAAAAGGTAGAGAGGTATATACAAAGTGAAATAGGCATCACTCTGTCTGAAAGAGAAAAAGGAAATCTTTCCAAAGGGAAATGCTGGCTGATGAATTATTGATGGCGAGGCGCTCCGCTCGAGTTCCTCTGTAATGGATTTGCCTCGCTCTGTGGCCCCTGGAACCATATTTGGGTCACACGTTTTCCCGGGGAAGGTGTTTGGTGCTGCGCAGCAGCCCTTGCCGCCGACAACAACGGCTCATTTAGCCGTGTGCCTCGGGAGCCGTTTGGTGTTTCGCTTCTCACCTGCTGAGCCTGATGTAAACACACACACACACACACACACACACACACACACACACACACACACACACACACACACAGGGGCGTCACAAGGGGGGAAAAAGTGGGACTGAGTTACTAGGGCCCAAGGTTTCAAAAATAGCAGATCTACAAGCTCTACAACCAGTTTTCTGAGGTTTGTAATGAGCCAAGAGTATTTAAAGGAGTCGTTCAGACCAAAACAACGAAATCTAGCAACAGTGGCATCCGAAATCTAGCAACAGGGGCAGCTATGAAAAAAATCGACTAAAGCAGTTATGAAGGGGTATGATAAAAGGCAGATTTAACCCTATATGTGTTTTGGTCTGAACGACTCCTTTAAATAAAGGAGAGATCAAGTTGATGAAAGCCAAACGTTTTATTGAATAAAAGATATAATGTTTTGACAATTACACTCTTCTAACATTTTAACGTGTAAGATTAGCATTTAAGCCCTTTGCACACAGACGCGTTTTTCTCGCACGGAAAAAAACGGACAATGATTCTATTTGACCTCATGCACACCGGCTCCGAATTTGCCATGCGGCTGCGGCTGTGCGTTTTTTCCCAGATCAAACCCAGTTAAATTTGTGCGTCTTGTCGCATGCGGTAAAAACGAATTGACTCCTTTTATAACTCCTCTTCGGATCCGCAGTGTGGATTCCGCACAGCCTTGCACACCAAATCCAATGCGTTTTAATCATGCAGCAAACGGAAAGAAACGCAAAGGTCCTGTGTGAAAAGCCCTTAAAAGCTGTAAATGAATTTCTTTTTTGAGAATCCTGTGCAATAAAGATGAAAGTGTGTGTGTGAGAGAGAGATCTTTCCTTATTTAACTTACGCTTAGAGCTACATAAGAAACAAGTTACCCACTGGTTGAGGACCATTATAATTACATGTAGTCGAACTCTATTTGACATCATACACGCTGTGAGTGGGCAGCTCTGCTAGCCTGTTTGACCAGCAAAGGGCCAGTTGAGTTAGCCTGGCCTGATCGCGTTTAGCTCACATCGCTCACTCACTCACACGTTCTCTCTACAATAGTGTCGAGAATTTGTAGAGTGATCTGAGTCTGGCTAACGCCAGGCTAACAGTTGAGTGACATTTAACAAATGTCTTATGTTGTTTCCAATCTTCTCGTCTTTCCAGAGACGCTGTTGGACGACTTCCTGTTGACCTACCTGGTGTTCATGTCCACCAAAGACCTGTGTCAGGCCCTGCTGGGACAATATCCTTACTGTACTGTAGTGGACCACATCACACTGTGATGCCAAGCACTGATTACTGTACCACCTCTCTCTCCCTCTCACACACGCACGCACTCACGCACGCACGCACGCACGCACGCGCGCACACACACACACACACACACACACACACACACACACACATGCACACATTTGTAAAACCTTTTCTATTCTTTAGACTTATAGACACTCAACAAAGCTGGTTAGGGTTAGGATACACCACATTTGGTATTACTATACTTGTGAGGACATCAATGTTTTAAACCAGTGATACTCAAACTCCGGCCCGCGGGCCACTTCCGGCCCGCGGCACAATATTGACTGGCCCGCCAGCTTAATCTCCTCAAAATTGCGCATCCAGCAAGCTTTAAACTGAGCAGATTGGACCTTGCGTTCCAGAGATAATGGCCAAAACATCTTGAAAACGCCGATTACACCGCAGCCCCCCCCTCTCTCTCTCTCTCTCTCTCTCTCTCTCTCTCTCTCTCTCTCTCTCTCTCTCTCTCTCTCTCTCTCTCTCTCTCTCTCTCTCTCTCTCTCTCCCTCCCTCCCTCACTCACTCCGTCTCGCATTCACTAGCTGCCCAGCTGCCGGCTAACGAGTGTATGTTGCTCGTTGTGTAAGCTTAGCTCCGTGCCACTGCCAGGCAGCGTGCATCAAGCTCGTTAAAGTGTTTATTGAGCAGGAGCAGAGCCTCGGCGATTTTGAATGACAAAGATAGCAGTTAGTAGAGTGCTGTTTGTCAATTCTTTGTTGCTACAGAGCATAGGACTAATCAGTGCTAAGAACAACAACAATGCAGAAGGATGTCTCTCCCCCTCAACTATTATCAGCTGGCAACAACGTTTCCATTGATAGGGGAAAAAGTGTGGCAGGAGGTATGCTGCTGTGCTTGCAACCAGTGGTGGAAAAAGTACTCACATTTTTTACTTGAGTAAAAGTATCAATACTGCAATGTAGAAACACTCAAGTAAAAGTCCAGAATTCAGAATGTACTTTAGTTAAAGTGAATGTATTGGCATCGCCGTTTTTTTTTCTCTCTTTTTTTTTACCAGTGGCTCTGCCTCTGCCCAATTTATTAGCATACCCAAAATGTTATTGTAGGCCTAATGCAAATGAAGAGACGTACTGTAGCTCTACTTAACAACTGCATCATTAGCCATTTGGTAGCTAAACAGTCTGGGTAATAATCTATTTCAAGTAGATTGTTTGATTTGATTTGATTTTTCTTAACTATCAATTTTCACAAGTTTATTTTCTGTAAAAAGCCATTTGTGTTGAATGTGGCAACATCATAAATAACATTGTGAAGCAATTGAAAGAGAGTTGTGCTCAGCTATCTTAAATTAATGTTATCCAACTCGATAGCAGGCAGACAGATATCAACCCAGACAAATAGCAGACAAACGTACAGACAAACGCACATTAGTTTGTTTTGGTGTTTTTGTGGATTATGCTAATTTTACAGAATTAATAAAAAGAGAGAAAATGTAGCAAATTACTTTGATTACAAATGTTGTCATTGACAGAATTTAAATAGAATTCCAAGCCATAAAATAATGCACATTTCAACTGTCTTATGTGGAAATAAAGCAAAAAGTTATCAAGTAATGTCATTTTATCAACTGGCCCAACGGGGGATAGCTTCGCTGTTTCTACATGTCATCTTTTCTACACCCAACTCTAAACCTTATCCTAACCTTAACCTCCGTGGGGTGAGTCGCTAACCCTCCGGTTGAAATGATGGTCGTGCGAAAGAGCGAGATTTTACCGGCCCGCGGCCCCTTGTCATTTTTGTCATTTGGCCCACCGGTTCAGAAGTTTGAGTATCCCTGTTTTAAACCACCAGAAAAACATAAAAAAAATCTCTTCCTTGTCCTCACAATGTCTATTCGTAAAGATTCTTTTGGCCCTCACAAGTATAATAATACAAGTGTGCACGCACGCACACACACACACACACACACACACAGTCACACAGAAACACACTTGAGTATCCCACCTCATGTGTGTTGCACCACTCCTTGCCCGTCCCCAAACACCATCCACTTTGGAGTGTCTTCCCCTTTACTGGTCCTCACCTACAGCAGTGGCCGGTGCCGCGGCCAGGAGGAGGGCAAGGACGCCCTCTTCAGGAAGCGCAAGGTGCTGCAGCTGGTGTCCCACTGGAGCCGCCTCTACAAGGACTTCCTGCGAGAGGAAGAGCACGTCAAGAGCTTCATGAAGGTATGGACCAAGACAACAAAAAAAGACTCCGGTTCACTTGGTGTATCTGCATGACAAAGGTTGACGCCTTTTTAGGGGACCGGTAGGTTGGAGTCTATTAATTCCAATGGGAGATTGAACATGACTCCCATGAGCACAGCTTCTGAACTACTCTTTATATAATTATTACCCCATGGTCACTGAACTAAATATTGCACCACAAGCCACGCAGTCTTCCCAAGACTTTGACACTCAAAGTGCTTTGGAGAAATCTGGAGAAAATCTGTTCTATTATCGACGTTTCTTTGTCCCAGCAACACACTCTCACAGGATCTAACACCGGTAAACAAAGGACGCTCATGAGATCTGCCATCAGGACGGCACCAATTTAGGATGGGAAAATCCCGTTTGGCCGGTGTAGCGATAGGGCAGTGTAGCGACGGCGAAGTGGACTAACAGGGGCAAATGTACGAACGGGCTCTCCTACCATACTGATGAGCAATACAATGGTTATATGTCACAGTTATTGTCCACAACATTGCAAGCGGCGCGAAGGCCAGCGGACCTTGGTCCTGCTCTTCGTGCCCGAGCGCCACAGGCACGAGTGCCCGCGAAGAGCGGGCCAGGGCCAGCGCCACGCGAGTTACGAAGCCGTGGTGAATGCAATCGTTAAGCGCACGATAAACGCATGAATGGGATGAAGATCGCTTGCTTTACAGTCTGTTGGAAAGGCTCCCCCACCGCCTTATCGCTGCACCGCCCTATCGCTACACCGGCCAAACGGGACTAGCCACTTAGGATACCATGTTGTAGGTTTTGTGTTCCATTTAATCCACCATCTTTAGTAGGTTTCTCTCTCGTCTCTTTCTCTGCGTCTTTCCCTTTTCTCTCTCTCTCTCTCTCTCTCTCTCTCTCTCTCTTTATCCCAGTCTTTCTTTCTCTCACTCTGTGTCTCTTCATCTTTCTCACACTCGTCCTCCTACTCCTCTCTCTTGTCCAGTCTCTCTCTTCATCAGCCCTTCTCTGTGTCTCTGATGGCTCCATGGTTTCAGGACTTGAATGTCAGTTGTTGGCGTTTTACCCCGAGATGAAACATCAGAGGAGTGTTAGTCTTGTTGAGTCTTAATGGGACTTGGGACTCAATGTCACTCTCACTGTGTCCTACTCTATTTCTTATTCTTTCTCTCTCTGGCTTCTTTTTCATTCCCACTGTAATATATGACAAGATTTCAGGTGTAAATGTAGTACGATGAGCGTACACATTTTAATGAAGAGATGAGAGATAGAGGGTCTTGTCTTGCCATGTTTATGAGAGTGTGTGCATGCATGAGGTTGTATTACAGTATGTCTACACTGTGTCTCTGTGTCTGTATGTGCAAAGTACTAGAGGGTAAGTGTTGTCTGTGTGTGTGTGTGTGTGCACGTTAGGGAGGAACGATACGCAATATTATCGTTTATCGTGATAAAAACCACACTCACGATAATCGTATCGTGGAGATTTAATTCATTGTGATATCGTCCTCCATCATGCACTGGGATCAATTCACCTTTTATTTGCCGAGCTGCATATCCGGTACCACTTAAACCCTCTATAATTGGTAAAAGGTACTTATATACGTACTTGATACAGTATTTTTATTTCATTCTCTATCAAATGTCTTTGCCAAAACAATAGCTGATCTACAAGCTCACAATGTTCTGCCCCAGGATAACTGATGTTGAATATCGCGATAATATTGTAAATCGCGATTTCTTTTGTCACAATAATCGTGATATGAATCTTTCATATCGTTCCATCCCTAGTGCACGTGCGTGTGTGTGTGTGTGTGCAGGCATGTGCAGGCGAGCTGGTGCTTGTGTGTCTTCCCTGTTCACCAAAGCCTATTTGTCAGCCATGTCTCCATTAGCAGCATCTCAGCCCTCCCTCCCTCCATCCCCCCTGCAGGGATCTGAATGGTCTGCTCAGCAGGGAGCAGAGACAACAGGCCCAGGCGTTCAGGAACAACGCTCCTATAATCCACTGTAATCCACTCTCCATACTAAGTTAGCGGGCACTGTGTTATCAATTCAAATCAAGACATTTACTGTAGTGCTCTGTATGATTTGGGGCCTACGGCTGGTAAGACATGCACACAAACAAAAATTGGGGGGGGGGGGGGGGGGGGGGGGATTCGAATTCATACTCGCAGGCACAATTCATACATTAATGTTCTACTCAAGAAAACATAGCGTTGCTGTCGGGCAGAATCCATATCTTCATATTTTCAACTTTTTGTGTTTTTTCGTAATCTAATGCTACAGCGTCACCCCAAAGCATCAAAAGTAGAAGATCTGCATCTCGAAACAGCAGCACGATGTGACGTGTTTTGAGCTTGTAGATCTGCTACTTTTGCTACTTTTTGAAGTTGAATCCTGAAAGGTAACAGTTTTGTATATACTGTATGATGTTTCCACCCTACATAAACAATATATACAGTACATTCACTGACACTATGTATTTGCGACACAGCTTGCCGATTCTTGGAAGGTTGCCGTTATTCAGCTCGGTACCTAAGTGTAACAGAGAGGAACTTGGAGAGGAGGGAGGAAATGTAACAGAGAGACGTCTTCTGTTACTGGTATTTGCACATAACCCTTGACTATTTGCACAGCACGGACACTTTACATGTTTGCACAGCATGTCTAATGTTTAGTGACGTAGGGAAGTGCAATAGTATGTTTTATTGTTGAGTCTAAACCCTGGTTAGTTCTGGTTATATGGAAACGTTAGCAGAACTTGGTCCCGTAATTTCACAGGTTCTTGAAAGTTCTTGGTTCTGGAAAGTTCTGGTTCTAGTTCTGGGTTGGCCTTACAGTGGTAATTGGGCTTAATTGAATGCTTAACAGTACCTGGTGTGTCGCAGTAGATTGGGCTGGACCAAATCAGGATGTCAGAGATGTGCTTTTGTTAATTATGTTGCATTATAGCGTGAAGAGGGATAGGGGTAGTTTTAAGAGTTCTGTAAGATATTTATGTGTTTACATTTTAGGTATTCGTGTATGTATTATCAAACATATAATTTTCCGAATGTCTGTCTGTCTCTGTCACAGCGTTTCTCCGCAGTGGCTGGAGCAATTGATCTGAAATCGCATCACCATTAGCATATGAACACACCTGACATAACTGTGAAGCCCGTTTGTCACTTTCACAAATCATATGCTGTATATTTGCATTTTTATGGTGTATCTACTATCTATTCTGCATCTAGCATGAGGCAACATGTTTAACCAGCTCTGTGTGTGTGTGTGTGTGTGTGTGTGTGTGTGTGTGTGTGTGTGTGTGTGTGTGTGTGTGTGTGTGTGTGTGTGTGTGTGTGTGTGTGTGTGTGTGTGTGTGTGTGTGCGGGCGGGGGGGGGGGGGGGGAATCATGCAGATCGGTACACAGTATCTCTGTAGCCATTAAACGAAACGGGTATTTCTTACATTGATGCTCCTACATATTATCATGCAAGCACCAGTTGAAGTTACTATCCATCCCTCATATACAGGTGCACACACTGCACATCATTTCGGAGCTCATATCTTTGAACGGGTAAGGGCTATGTATATAATGTTTAGAGTTAGACTACACCCCTCCAGGCTCATCAGCTCACCTGGCTATAAAAGGCTGCTGCCAGTGAACAAAGGGAACTGAGTGGTGGAAAGCTAGACACCACTGTGCTAATGAATGCACAATGAGTGAACGTTTGTTTATTGGTTTTGGTGAATAAATGTCTGGTTAAACTCGATACCAAGTCCTCTGTACTGTAATTCCAGACGCAAAGTCGGGCATTCTCACACTAAGCTAAGCCAGAAGCTCTACCATGAGGCCCTCAACTTCCATGATAGAGACCTTTTGGCGATCATTTTGACAATCTACCATGGTCACACATTCTTGCAGAGTTTTGTCTCACGTTTTCCATAGTGAAGGCCAAGGGCTGTATTTTTTTTTTAATATATATATATTTGTTTTGGGGCTTTTATGCCTTTATTTGATAGGACAGTAGACTGACAGGAAATGGGGAGAGAGATGGGGAGTGACACGCAGCAAAGGTCGTCGGGATCGGGATTTGAACCAGCCACACGCTGTCTGTCATGCATCAGAGCCTATGTGGTGTGCGCCTGGACCGCAAGGCCAGCGGCGCCCCAGTGAAGGCCTGTATTGATGTCTGCTGTGATGAACAAGTCGGGCCTTAGCTGATATGATCGGTGCCGCTATCATGGTCCCTGGATGACACTGTGGGGTGTTTAAAGCTTAAATGAGTTTGTGTCGCTCCAGTGCCGTTGGGAGTAAACCAGCTCGCTATCTCAAAGTCAACGTACATTACACGTTTACGCCCACCTTATCATGTGAGAGATCGCTATTTCTTCTAAACGTTTCAACATTTCTGTTGACATTTTAGCATGTAAATGTTTAGAAGTCACCCCACCCACCATGACCATGTAGTCTAATGCAGTGGTTAATGTGTTTATTTAGATGGCATGTTATTTTTAGACTGATGCTACTACACTGTCTCTCTGCATTTGATGTATTACGTTGTGGTTACCTTAATTACTGTAAATCACTCTGGATTAAGAGTGTCGGCTAAATGCCTTAATTGTAATTGTAAATTGTAACACACACTGATGCTGATATTATTGTGTAATTAATAACACGTATAATACTCTCTCACACACACACACACACACACACACACACACACACACACACACACACACACACACACACACACACTCACACACCCACACACACACACACACGCGCATAACAATGAAACACGTTGTTGGCTTTGGCTATTTTCAACGAATTGTTTGACACTGTAGTATAAAATAGGGCTTAGTGTTTAACCAGACTCATTGATTTAGTCGATTGTAATCTATTTGAAGTATTGCGTGTAGATTTGATGATATATGGAAAATATTAATTTATTTTAAATGCGCTTCCCAATTATTTGATTGATCCAAAAAGTAATTGATAGAATAATCTCTAAGAGAATAATCAACACTTGCATCCCTACATATCGTCGGGAGGGGGAGGGGGGGGGGGCTCAAAATGTGTCGCATCGTGACATGTTGTGAGCTTGTAGATCTGCTATTGTCACTATTTTATTAACACGACACGATCACTTGTCCCTCCGTAACCCAGCAGCACATTGCTCTGTGCAGGGTTGCCATGGCAACCAGAGTGTGAGGGTTGGCATGGGTATAATTTGAAATGAAAAAAAAAAAAAAACGATAGCCCAGGTGATCGTTGCCTAGCAACAGACGAGGGAGTAATGGAGCTGGGATGGTCCGGGAGGGAGGGAGCACCACTTGGGTCAGTGACATTGCTAAGGTTGTACGCGTGTGTGTGTGTGTGTGTGTGTGTGTGTGTGTGTGTGTGTGTGTGTGTGTGCGCGTGTGCGTGTGCGTGTGCGTGCGTGTGTGTTTGTTTGAATGGTGCATTTATATAGCGCCCTTATCCAAGGCGCTTTACTATGATTGTGCATTACATTCACCCATTCACACACACATTCCGATGGTAGAGGAAACCATGCAAAGCACCAACCTGCACATCGGTAGCAATTAGGGGTTCAGCGTCTTGCTCAAGGACACTTTGGCACTCTGGGGGAGCCCGGGATCGAACTGGGAACCTTGCGGTTCCCAAGCGGCCGCTCTACCTCCTGAGCCACTGCCGTGTGTGTGAAGTTGTGAAGGGAATTAGTGTTACTCCCCAAAGCATGCTGTGGAATAAAGGCTGAAATGTATGCCTTCATTATAATTATTATTATTATATTAATTGTAAGCTACACCTTCACTCTGTCACGATAATGACATTTACAAGACGATTATTTGTCCCTCAAATAATTGCGATTAGCGATTTAAGTGTGTTTTTGTCGTTTACATTCCTGTTTTGCTTTTAGGCTTTTAAGTTGCACATGGTAGATATGACACATAACCTAAATATACAAAGAAATTACTGACATATTTGACAACTTTATACTTAAAAAAGAACATTGATAGTGGAAATAGCCGATCTACAAGCTCACAACGCGTCGCGATGCGACGCGTTGTGAGCTTGTAGATCTGCTATTTCCACAATTTTTGACTCTTTTTTTAAATATATGAACGTTTTTCAACATGGAAACGATTATGACGATTATGAAAAATAATTGCGATTATGTCAAATAATCACGATTAGACGATTTTGTAATAATTGTGACAGCCCTACTCTGCCACCCCCTGTGGTGTGTTGTTGTGAATGTAAGCTACCCACCACAGTGCAGCTGTCAAAACGTGGGGGTGCTTTCTATAAAGGACGCGGAATATGACAGGAACCGTGTGCTCAAAATGTGGCGTGGGTTATAGTCCCAACTCGGATCACACGTTATCCCCTCTATTTCTCATCTCTACGGTGAAATGTGTACACTCTCACCGTATTACAACATTAACCACTTTGGTCATCCATGTTTCTGGCAAATATGAATGACTAACATTTCCATACATTTTCCAAAATTGTTATATTAGTTTTACAAACAACAAAGTGTATATTAATTAAGACCTAGGGAAGATTCTACAAAAGCCCTCTAAGTCAGTGGTTCTGAAAATGTTTTGTGCCATGGACC